>NW_011495071.1:16236872-16244644 GCF_000754665.1 Bison bison bison
AGGAGTGATGCTTGGTCTCCAGTCCTCCTGCTCTGCTAGGGAGGGTTCAGCAACACCACCTCTGCTGGCCTCACTCCCCACACCTCTATGTCACTTGCCAAGAGGGTAGGGATGCATTAGTGAGTTTGGAAGAAGGAACCAGGTATACTCAGCTTAGCACCTGCCTCTCTTCTCTTAGGAAGCGTCCCTCTGACCTGACCTTTGCCACAAGATAGGTACTTGTGCCCCAGGTGCGGTCTGAGGTTGCCCAGGTCTGCCTGGCACTGGGAGGGGAAACTTAGGGGCGAGATGAAGTTTTAAGTTCATGCAGCCACAGAGTCAGAGATAAACTCACAAACCAGTTCTACTAGAATAAAGGTGATATTTTAAACTAAAATAAATATTGATTGATGGGATGAATATAAAACATCTATCCACATGAGGCTGAGTCAAGAAATTCAAAAGTACAGGTGAGAGGTGATTTATTCAATAGAGTCCCCTAGAAGTAGTCTTCAAGTAAATCAACCTCTGTTAAGTCTCTTCCGCTTACCTCCCACACAGCTAATCCTTTAAGCCAAGAAAGTCTAATCCTTAATACTCATTAATTTTCCATTGGTGACTCCTAACAGGTAAGCCTTAAATTTCTATGCCCACCAAGTAGTTAAATTATCTCAATAAGTAATTAGTAGTTAGGTGATTAGGAGGCTCTTTTTAGCAAAGCCTGTTGTTAGCTTCTCTTAAGGTAGCTAGGTCTCCAGTGAGTAAAGCTACTGACACAATCAGAAGAGTGCCACCCATAGTCCTGTGTTGTCTTATTTAATGCCGACAACAAGCCACTGTCGAGATGAGGAAACTGAGCAAAGTTAAGTAACTGGCTCAAAGTTTGCAGATCCAGTAAGCAGCACAGGATTTGAACCCTGATGCCTCCAAATGCTATGCTCATTTCACCACTCCACAAGGCTCACATTCATAGATGTATACATTATCAAGATCGGAAGAAACCTTGCAAGTAATTAAATCCAACCTCCACCTACTGCCAATACCCTTCCTGGCACGACTCAGTGATGGGAAGTTTCTAAAGCAGACCTTTTACTATGGGGCAGCCCTATTGCTTTGCCAACTCCTTTTTTTCATGGAATGTCCTATAAATTCGTTTCCTCTCTTTGGAGGTAATACAGTGTCCGTTCAAGATTAAGCGTCCCAGCTCCTCCACCTAGTCCCCACATATCTTAATCTTTGGCCCATTCTCATCCTTCTAGGGACCTCCCTGAACACAATCATTGGCAATAGCACATCTAGAATCTGGAGCTTGACAGAACATTCCAGGACAGAGCAGACCAATGCAAAGTAGTGCTGGGTTATCACCGCCCTCCTTACAAGCACCATTCTACCGTGTATTGTAATTTGTGGTGGAAAGAGCACTGTTTCTCTGCTTTAGAGCCTACGTGGCTCCCTTGTGCACAAAGGGCATTTTCCCAAATTGCATTTCCTAAAAACCAGTATCCCAGAATAAGTGAATGGGTGCTTTAAGAATAAAAAAAGACCTGTAACTATGTAAGTTTGGAACACACTGCTTAACATTC
Source organism: Bison bison bison (assembly GCF_000754665.1). Taxonomy (NCBI): domain Eukaryota; kingdom Metazoa; phylum Chordata; class Mammalia; order Artiodactyla; family Bovidae; genus Bison; species Bison bison. The sequence continues at coordinate 16,238,435 of NW_011495071.1, forward strand.
ATGCATTAATAAATCTTTATTGGATGCCTACTGTGAGCAGATATTACATTAGTGAACAAAACAAACCAAATTCCGTGTTTATGCAAACTACAGTTCAGACAAGAAATACTATGAATATGTGAGGACCTTTAAGAAGACTCACAGTAGCATATCATAAGAGAAATCCTAATATAAAGAAATAAACTTAAGTTTAATTATGTCAAGATGATAAAGAATAAAGAATCTGCCTACAATGCTGGAGATGTGGGTGTGATCCCTGGTTGGTAAGATCCCCTGAAGGAGAAAATGGCAACCCATTCCAGTATTCTTTCTTGGGAAATCCCATGGACGGAGGAGCCTGGCAGGGGCCCTCTGGGGGCCCATGGGGTCGCAAGAGTCAGACTCAACTTAGGGACTAATAACAACGGCAAACATAGGATCCTGGTATAATTACTAACTTCTAGAGAACAGTATTTTAGTCACCCGTTTAGGAAACACATGCTCACAACACCGCACACAGGTTACCCTGCCTTCAGGTGGTGTGTCTTTTTATGTCACCACTGTCCTGTTTGGAAACTTTCTAATGTAAAAAGAAGCTAAAGATCAGCCAAGAAATATTATGAGCACAGCAAGCTCAGCCCATAGGAGGGATTAGAGGACACCATGGGACATGTGGGAAGGAAGGGAGGAGTTGTCAGGAAACCAACAAGTACACAGAGGAATGGAGGACAGACACTGCCCCCTCCACCAGGGGAGGGGGATCAATGAGGGACTCAGTCCTAAGACAGGAGCAGTTGATACAAAAGCTCTCAGGCTGAGCATCAGTGATGCAGGTGGGAAGATCTGAGGATGCGGCAGGATTTAGGCAGGGAAGCAGAAGGGTTACCAAGTCCAAACTAGCAGCACGATCAGCCTATGGATCTGAGACAAGGTGCTGGGATCAGGAAGGGGCTTTATTCAAGAGCTGGCTGGCTGAGAAGATGGTAGGGTAGCGCTGAAAAGGGGCCTGGTTGTCAGGTTCTTTTATGAACCAGAGATGGGAACGGGCTGAGGAAACCAAGTAAAAAGACTATTCAATCCGAGCAAACATTCCCTAGAATGGGCAAGCCTCAGGCAGGGGAATGTGTTAGTTTCAATTCCTTACAGTCAGGCGGCTCAGGTTATCTCCCTGAGGCAGGTCATTATGTATGCTTACAGTAACAGTAGTGGCAGGATGAGGGTTCAAGTCACAGAAGCAGATCCAACATGAATTCAAAATTAAGCCTTCCCAAAGCACTAGATCAGGAATTCCACCCTGAACAAGGTCAAGTTGAGGAAAAACAGAATGGATCCAGGTGCCCTGGGAAATCAGATACATAGTCCACAAGGCCCAGGTAGGTTCCTGACAGCCTAAGGAGCTTTCCCGCAGGATTCTATGATCTAGAGCATCAAAAAGACATCCTACCCTTTGCCTGCGAGTAGAAACAGCTAAGGACTGACTGCTTGCAAACCCTGCTGGCTTCTGTTCACAATCCAGCAGAACTCTTCCACTTCAGCCCTTTTACGTGAGCCTAGTGCTGCTGCTGCTAAGTCACTTCAGTCGTGTCCGGCTCTGTGCGACCCCACAGATGGCAGCCCACCAGGCTCCCCCGTCCCTGGGATTCTCCGGGCAAGAACACTGGAGTGGGTTGCCATTTCCTTCTCCAATGCATGAAAGTGTGAGCCTGGTACTTCCTGGTACTTTGATGCAAAAGAGCATCAAAATGGTATAAAAAGAGTCAACAGGCACCTGTGCTCCTGCTCAGGTGTCCCTTCAGGCTCCCCTCGTCCCTACCACCGACTTCAATACCCCAGCTCATCACTTCTCCAACTTCTACACCCACTTTAGCTCCCATGTTCCAGTGGGTCCCTCTGGACTTGATGGTTCTTGATGGTTCCATTTGGGACACTGGCCCCAGCTTGAACTCCTCCCTGACCATACATGTGACTGTCAGCATTTGCTCATCAGCTTTAAGCACCAGAGCCCCGGTCCTTCCTTCCCCTTGTCCCAGGCTCTGGGGACAGGGAGAGAGAACTTTACAGACCCTTCTGGGTTGCACAGGGCCAGCTACCCTGACCAGCAAGTGAGCCAGATCAGAAGGGCCTGTGCTGTGTGCAAAACGAGCCAGATACACAGGAAAAAGAGAAAGGAAATGCTGGGTTAGGTAAAAAGGCTGAGTTTGGATAGAAGCCGATACGGGAAGGGATTTGTTATTTGTGGAAAGCTTTTACTTGATGGTGGGAAAAGAATGGCAAATATGTAACACAATATTTCTGTAGCTATAAATAACATGTAAATACCTTTCCTAATGAAAACCGTATGCAATCAGCTTTTCTGGAGGCTTTTAAAATAGGAAAAGGCAAGAGAAGGAAATAACACATATTTAACCTATACTATGTGCTAAGTGCTTTTCAAACGTTGTTTACTTAGCCCTCTCGCTTTTCTTCTGGGGAAGATTTTCACTTTATAGATGAGGAAAGGGAGGCTACGAGATTAAGGAACCTGACCAAGGTCTCGCCATGAACCACGACGTGAAAGTAGATCTGTCAGGTTCCAAAGCCTACGTTCTTTCTGGAATCAAGCACCAGACTGCCTGAAGGCAGGAGCTAGACTATCTGACCTTTCTAGATTCTTCTCTATTGCCAGGATATCCAGAATTGACTTGTTCCCTGCAGGTGCCTTAAGTCTTTGGGGACAATAAAGATTCATTGTGTGTGCTGTGAACAGTAACTCAAAAGAGAAGAGTTAAGGCGGTGGGAGCAATACTGAAAGTACAATTAGGAGACAGTGTGCTCTGCCACCGCCTTGCTGTGTGACCTTAGGTCAGTTTCTGCCCTCTCTGGCTCCAATTTTCACATCTGGAAAATGCAGAGCTGTGCTAGATGCTCAGCAAGTCTCTGCTCAGCTCTGACAGTCCTGTCTCTAAGGTGTTGAGTTCACTTTGGCAGTCTGAGAAGGATGGCCCCCAAGAAAGGCCACTCTGGAGCTTCCCCAAGCCTAGCAGAACCACTCAGCCCTCCTCCGCCGCCCAGCCAGCACTGACCTGCACCTCCCGGGTCAGGGCCAGCTCCAGCAGCTGGCCAAAGTGCTCGCCCAGAGTGCTCAGGGTCTCGCTCACACAGGCCTTCATTGACTTCAGGACATGCTCATTCTCCACCTGGAGGCACCTAGGGAAAGAAACCCTCGATGGGCCACCAGAAGGAGCAGGCGGTCATAGCCGTTTCCGGGGCCAAATCTGGGCCTGTCGCAGGCCTGGTGGTGGAACAAGTGCCCTGGGAAGAGGATATCAGCTCCAGGGGAGTCCAAAATGGAAATATTCCAAGACTGGCTCATCCTCCGGCTTCCTAGCATTCCGAGAAGAGCTGGCCTAGAATGGGAGCTAACAGTGCAAGTCACCAGGAAGAAAGGCCACCCAAAGGTGGCTAAATCCATACCTTTGGGATTCTCCCTGGGAGAATCAACCATCAGTGTCTAGAGATGGGGGATGAGAGCTGCAGAGGAGGGATGCTGGTGTGCCATGCTCACTCTGAAGGTGTATCGCGATGCCCATGCCCCTTTAAGAAATGGCTGCCTGCAGCAGTGCAGACAGGAGCCTTGAGGATTTTCTCCTCACCCAGGAAGATCAAGATAAAATCCACCCTTAAGGCCTGAGAATGTTTGATGCTGGAAGTCCAAAGAGCCCACACAGCCCTAGGAATGTCAAGTTGCAGGTTTTTCTTCCAGGGCCTGGGGGCTGTAAAGCATGAGGGAGAGTGTCAACACACTCTTGGGTATGTAAACAGGCCAGGTTGAGTGTGTGTATGTGTCTGAGTGTCGTTGCGGGTTTATGTATGTGAGATATGGAGAAGGTGTGAGTGTACCCCTGTGATTGTGTGAGTGGTCAGTGTGGATGTGAGGATAAGGTGTGTGTGTTCACTTTCACTTTGCCTTGACCATGGAGATCAGGGGGCTTCTCAAAGCTGTGAGAAACCTTTCCTTGCTACCAACCCTCATGAATCCTCTTTCTTCCTATGGCCAGGCCTCTCCTCTGCCTTCTACATTCTCCCATGCCTGAAAACAGAGCAGAAAATCCCCAGGGAGTCTCTTAAGGTTGCAAAAGGAAGCTCCCAGGTCACCACCAGCCCTCCCCAGCCCCACTGTTCCCATGGAAGGAGACAGACGCCAGGACCTTCCTCTGCCTAAGGATGGCAGACGCAGTCCAGATTCACCCAGGGGCCAGATTTACCTCTCTGTGACTGCTGACAGCTCTGAACACTTCTCCATTAGCAGCTTCTCAATCTGCAGAAAAATAGATCAATTTTATTCAATTCAATAAGCATTGGTCGAAGACCAACTGCTGAGCTGGGCGCTCTGCGGCATAAAGATGAAGAATCAAATCATCCGATTTGGAAAACAGGCACATAAACTACAACCGTGCGAAATGGATGGCAACAGAGTTCATCGTCAGCTGCTCAGGGAAAGAAAACTGAGTGATTAACTGTGCTGAGGGATCTGGGAAGTCTCAGAGAGGAAGAGGCATTTGAGCTGGGTTTCAAAGAGTGAAGAGAAGTATACTGTGCAAAGTGGAGCAAGGAAAAGAGTAGAGAACTAAGGTGCACAGTGATGCCAGAGGAAACAGATATGAAGGGGGATTTTCAGTGGTTCACTCTGGACCTGAAGAAGATTCAGAATCATGGGCTTTGAAACTAGAAAGCTGTAGGTTGAATCCCATTTATACCATTCACGCATAACTTAGGGCAAGTTACTTAGACTCTCTGAGTTTCTATTTCCACATCTATAAAATGAGGACAATAATACTAGCTAATATTTTTAATTAATTTAATTAGAACTCAGTCATCACAACAGAGCTATGAAATAAATTCTATTATTATACTCATCAGGATGATGGAACTAGAGCACAGAGAAGTAACTTGCTGAGGTCACACAGCACACAGAGCTGAAATTTGAACCCAGGGAGTCTGGCATTAAAGTGGGTGTATTTAACCATTTCAGTGTCTTGCACTGTGGCCTCACAAGTTATGTTGGCCTCACAGGTTGTATAAGTTAAGTGAGATGTGTATAAAAACATCTAGCACAGTTCCTAGCACAAAGCAGATACTCAGTAAAGGTCCTCACTGTCTTCCCTGCTTCATTGGAAGGGGAGGAAGGTCCCTGGGGCAGGAAGACTTCAGACTCTAAGCAATTCAGACCCACTCTTTTAAAAGACACTCCCAGTTCTGAGTGCCCACCCATGCCCAGGCCAGGCAACCGACCTGGCTCATCTCCTGCGAAGAGTTCCTGCTGACAGCGCTGTACTCGCTGACCATGGAGCGGGCATGGCAGGTCAGACGCACGCTCATGCTGTGGACGCGCGCCCAGCGGTCCTGGGCCAGCTTCTGCCCGATCCTGCGCAACTCAGTGCTGATGACCCAGCCCCGCTTGAGCAGCAGCTGCAGGGGGTCTCCAGGGCCAGGGCCACCTGCCAGGATGAGGTCACCCTGGGCATCCTCCTCCAGGCTGATGGGCTTCGCCTGCAGGACACACATGCACTCACACTCCGTCATGAGCTTCAGGTCCTCCATCCAGCGCTGGACTGAGTCCACTTGCATCAGGTGCGGCCTGCAGCCAGGGCACAGCATCATGAAGGCTCCTAGCACTCCTCAAGTTCCCACAGTTTCAATCCCAAGCCATCTGATGTTTCCTAAACACCTACTCTATGCTCACCACTGTTTCTTGCATTCACTTACCTTAAACTTCTTGCTCCTCATTATGCCCATCTTATAGATAATAAGATGTTTTGAGGGCAGATGACCAGACAAACCAGGCCATGAAGTCTGACAGAGTAACAAATAACTTTAACAGTAAGAAGAAAACAGAAAAACCCTAAGTATCAAGTACTGGTTATGTCAAATAAGCTATAGTACAGTGACATAATTATATAACGTGAACCTATTTAAAATAATGTTTTCCAAAAGTTTATAGCATTAATAAACACAAAGTATGCAATCAGTATGCAGAAATGTAAACACAGCTATTATAACTATGTTAAAAAGCTATGTCTAGAAAAATATTTAAAAGGAATATTAAAATGCTAGTGGTTCTTTATGGGTAGTGAAATGAAAAAAATTTTTCATTTGTTTTCAACTTTTCTCTAACTTCTAAATTTTCTATCATAAGCATGTATATGACTTTTTTTTTTTAAGCTAGATATTTTTCTTTTTATTTTTTCTTAC
>NW_011495071.1:16244744-16289505 GCF_000754665.1 Bison bison bison
TTTTCTTACTTGACGGCTTCACCATGCAGCATGTGAGATCTTAGTTTCCCAACCAGGGATCAAACCCACTCCCTTTACTTTGAAAGCATGGAGTCTGAACTACCCGGTTGCCAGGAAGTCCCATACTACATTTTTAATGGAACAAAATTACCTCTATTTAATACAACAGCATAAGAATATCAATTAGATCCTAAAATCTTTGTCAAATAAAGTTCACTCTAAAAATCACTTAGTCAAATAATAGTAAGTAACATCAGATCATTAATGAAGCTTTGAGCATTGGTTGAGTGAATTATATTTAATAGCATGTAATTGCCAGGCACTGTGGGAAAAGTGGAGATCAACATGCCAAGCCTCCCTTCTCCTGGAGTTTCGGATCTGCCTAAATAAACAAGACACACTAATGAGAAGTTAAAAAATAATAGACTTCAACATCATTTGAAAGTTACAACAGAAAAAGATATGCACAGCTAAACTTTAAGGCTGGGTTTGAGTCCCTTAGCCCTTGGCTTGTAACAGGCTTCTAACTAGTCTTTTGTCATGCATCTTACCTGCCTCCAGCCATTCTCCATCTACCACGAGTCATTCATTCATCCCACAAGTAAGTACTCAGAGTCTACTACATGCCAAGTACTGTCCAAGCTCTGGGCTATAACAACAGGTAGAAAAAAGCCATTTCCTTTGTGAAAGTTACATTCAAGTGAGACGAGAGTCAACTTTCAAAGCAATTTCCAAATAAACAAAAATAAATAAGCAATGTATACTAGAGGTAGTAAGTACCATGAAGGAAAAGAACAGGAAAAAAGTCTGGAGAGTTGTGGACGTGGAAGGGGAGTAGTTACTGCATTGTAAAAATAGGTGGATCAGAGAAGGCTGTCTGAGAAAGGGACATGTGAGCCAAGATTTGAAGGCCATGAGGGAGTGAGCCGTGTGGATATCTGGGGGCAAATTGTTTCAGGGAGAGAAAACAGCAAGAGCAAAGGCCCTGGGGCACACAATGTCTGTGAGATGTGTGAGAAACAGCAAGGAGGCCAGAGTTAGCCTGACAGGGAGAGAGACGGAGGACCTGAGGTGAGGGGACTGGACGGTGGAAGTGGGCAGACCCTGCGGAGTTGTGTAGGACAAGGTGAGGACTAGGCTTTTATTCCGAGTTATCACAGCACACAGAAAGCATGGAGGAGAGTGGATAGGTGGGCCCAAGGTACCAAGGAGGACTGAAATGATAAAGGCATGCTCCAATTATCATGGTTAAAATCACATCTTCATTTTTAATGAGAAGGACTAGGACTTTCTCAATGATGCAGCTGTCTATAAGGCTTTTAAATGTAAGTTTTAACTACAAGACTTATACTGTTTATGCAAATTATACATGTGGTTCCTTACAGCTTTTTAAATTGTTAAAAATAAGAGCTTACCAATGACCTTTCTATCTCCCTCTCCCTTCATGAAAAATAGCTATTATATTTTGTAAAGAATTTTAATAGAAGATAGATGGATGAAAAATCACTTTATGGATATACCACAATTTATTAAACATTTTCCCATTCTTGGGCACTCATTTGTTTCTAGTTCTTGACCACTACAGACCCCATTATACATGTGCCGTTACATATCAGTATCTTCATTCTATGCCATAGACCCCAGGAGTAGGAAGGAGCGAAGTTCAGTAAGTTGCCACATTAGCTCCCCAAAGAAGCAATGCATTCCCCAACAATGCAGGAGAACTTTCTATACATATATGTTGTTATTCCCCTATGTGAGTCCCCCCTACCAACCGCCTCCTTCCATAAGTTAAAGTTCCCGAGGCTCAGATGGGGAGCTTCCTAGATCTGGCCTCAGCCTCCTTTCTATACACCTCCCTTTTCCATCTTCCCTCCAATCTTAGCACTCTCACCATAAACACACTACACTCAGGGTACACTCAACCTCCCTGTTTCCCAAGTACGGCAGTCTTTTACAATCCATACCCCTGTCTTGCACAGATAGTTTCTTAGACCAGAATCTTTTTTCTTTCTTCTTGACCCGGCAAGCTCCTATTCACTCTGCGATACTGGACTCTAATGTTACTTTCTCTGAAAAGCCTCAGTCAGAGTTCATCAGCTGCCCCCCAGCAGCTCCCACCTCTCCATGCTTCCTCCATTGGAGCCTAATAACATTCTATTGCAATTTGTATATCTGTCTGCACTCTGTACATCCTATGAGGGACAGTCCCTCATATCTGGTTTCTCACCAGTGCCTGACAGATCCCAGCTCCACCTAGAATGAGTGGCAGGCATCTACTGCTCTACCTCTGCAGGGGGACTCTCCACGACTCCACTATTCCACCTCCCAGGGAACGGCATCAAGAACAAGGTCAACTGACAAAAAAATGCACAACTGAAAAATTGAGAATTATGTTTTATTTGACAGACAAAACTGAGCACTTCAAGTCTGGGGGGTAGCCTTTCAGAATAGCTCCAAGGGACTGCTCCGAAGAGGTAAGGAAGGAGCCAGGATATATAGGGGGTTTTGCAACAAAGGCCAAGTAGACAGAACATCAAAACATTACTGTTAAATAAAGAAAGCCAGACATCTCAAGTTCATGAATATAGCACTATTTATGTATAGGAAGATGCAAGAGTCAGGACTCCCTGAAATCATTCTTTTGATATGCATCTCAGCTATCTAGCTATCTAGGCCTGGTACCTTGTTCTTTTCTATCCTGAGTTCCCCCAGGGCAGCCCACTGGCTGCAGAGTGAGGCTGCAGAGGCTGAGGGCTTGGCAGCAGGCGGCCCATCTGTCTCCATTCTGAGTTCCCTCGGGGCTCACTTTCAGGGGCAGCTATAGTGGCCTGATGGCTGCAGCATCCTTTGTTTACTGATACACTGGCAACATTTTCCATTCATGACAACATGATAGGAAAGGGGATACAGGAGATGGAAAAATATATGCCCATCATGTTCTAGAGATACAGACCTGGGAGGCAAACTGACCTAGGGGCTTTTAAGGGGCAACAAATAAACCAATCACTCACTCACTGACTCATTCTCTTCATAAATACTTAGGAGGGGACATCTGTTGTTTTTGTCTTCCCAGCACCCTCCCTCCTTCCATAGTGGCAAAGGCAAGCTACATTAGCTGTCTGGCCTCTTGGTGGGGCAATGTAGGCTTCAGCATTTGGGCGGGCCCCTGCTCCCAAACATAAGGTGGTCCCTCAGGAGCCCTGTCTGCATTGCGTGAAGATGCTCTTCATCACGGCTGGTGGTTAATCCATGGGTGGGCTCCTGAACCAAGCTGCACTAATCTGATTCCCTCTCCCTAAACTATGAGACTTAGAACCAAGAGTTAACAACAGACTGGAGGTGCCGGATGTGAGTCACTTCCATGACGGCAACTTCAGCTGTTCCATGAGGAACTCCAGCATCAACTGAAGATTGGGGAACAAGGCCCAGAGTTAATCTTTATTGCTTGCAAGCAAAAGAATCTTTTCTGAAGCACAAGTTCACAGATAATTAAGCAGAGTTCAGTCAGTGCCATCCCTTAAAAGAATGGTTTTCTGGGAGCCTTTCATTCCAGTTGGAGATCAGGGTAGGTTCATGTAGAAGGTGGCTTTAGAGCTGGGTAGGGCTGGGACACAACTTAGCAACAGAGTTGGAACACCTAAAGACAGTGGGAGCATCTTCCAGGGTGTGGCAGATGAAAGGACAATGAGTAGGTCAGTGGGGTTAGAGTTAAACATTCTGAAAGAGAGGGAGCAAAGAGAGGGAAAAGCTTGGAGGAGGAGGAAAGCCCTGAGCTTGAGAAGCTTTGAAGCCAGAGTAGGGGTTGGGCATTTATGCTGAAAGCCCCAAAAAGCTATTCAAGGGCAGCAGGCTAGGCAACGACAGGAGGAGACCAGTGGAGTTGAAAGATTCCTACCTAAATCACAGCAGCTGAGACCAGCACCCAGCACAAAGGAAACCCACAGTGCTAAGATGGGCTCTTGGCACATCTCCCCATGGAAGAGCTCTGGGGTCCTCAGGGGGAGATACGCACACCCCTCACTTCTGGTCTGGGTGGGAAAGGGCCGTGGAAGAACCAGGTAGAAAAAGAAAGACAAAGCCACCACTTGCCAATGACCTGGGCCCATCCACAAGGGAACCTCCTTTCTGATAAGCCACGTTGATAGCATGTACTTCTGATATGATGAAGACACTTCACCTCTGTCACTTTTTCCCTGAAACCCATCTCAGTCTGATGAGATCCCCAAACCAAGATTTTCATCACTCCCCGCTTCCTCCCCAACTTGCATGGAGGTTATTACTCAGTTCTTGCTCTTTAAGGTCTTTAGAAATTAGAAGGAAAGTGGGATTTCAGAAGCTTTGCTGATTAAAATCCTAGTTGATTTATCACTCTGCTGGTAAGAGAAATGGAATGACAAAACTATTGATTTCCCCGGTGTTTGTATATTTGTGTCTGTGTCTGTCCGTGTTGGCAGATATGAACTCATCTCGGTGTCTGTCTATATCATCTGTGTGTTGGTGTTTGGGTGACAGTCTGTGCATGCCTACCTGAGTCAATACTCAGATGAGTTTGTGTGTTTACTGGTCTTGTGTCAGAGAAACTTGAAGATTAAAAATGGATGGCGGTGGCGTCGGACTTGAGTGTGGGCTGTGACTGATGACTCAGTTCCAAAGAAAAGAGAACAGAAAGTGGAGGAAAAAAGTAACTTTGCAATGGAGAAACCTGGCAAACACCACCTTAACCAGGAGATCAACCTCACTGCTGATAAGCCACATTGATAGCAGGTAGAAGGAAATGGCAACCCACTCCAGTATTCTTGCCTGGAAAATTCCATGGACAGAGAAGCCTGGTAGACTACAGTCCATGGGATTGCAAAGAGTTGGACACGACTGAGTGACTTACTTTCACTTTTCACTTTCAGTCTTGACATGCCCTGGAGGAGGGTATGGCAACCTACTCCAGTATTCCTGCCTGGAGAATCTCCATGGACAGAGGAGCCTGGCGGGCTACAGTTTATGAGATGGCAAAGAGTTGGACCCAACTGAGTGACTGAACACAGCACAGCTCAGCACAGTTCTGATTGGATGTGAAAAAGACACTTCAAACTCTGTGAATTTTCCCCTTAAACCCGTAACTCAGTCTCATCATGGGAAAAACAACAGGGAACCAACCTAAGGGTTTGCACACAAACTAAGCGCACGGCACACATGTACAGAAGACCTGAGTGACACTCCTCAAACCTCAGGGCCACCAAAAGCGAGGGGAGACCAAGAAACCGTCATAGACCAGAGGGGAGCAAGGAGATGCGGTGATGACTAAGTGTAACAGGATACCCTGGATAGAATCCTGAAACCATAAAAAAAAAAATAATACATTCATGGAAAAACTAGTGAAATCCAAATAAAGTCTGGAATTTAGTTAATGGTAAAGGGCCAATGCTGCTTCCTTAGTCGTGACTAATGGACCAAGTGGGTATTAGACAGTAATCAGAGGAACTGGGTATATGGGATATAGAAAAACTGTGTACTATCTTTGCAACTTTCTGTAAATCCAAAACTATTAAGCAAAAAATAATTTAAGTTTCTTTTTAAAAGATGAGGTTTGGCAGGGAGGTGGAATTCAGATGACAAGCCAAAGGATTTTCCACCCCATCACTCTAGAAAGAATTTCACTTCCCGTGCTTCTTCCTCAACTGGAAACATAGGCGGAGACGGTACGTCTCTCTGACTTTGTGTCCTGAGCTTCACAGCAGGAAGCCTTAGTGCATCCAAGCTCCAGAGGACCAGAAGATGGAAGCTGGCTACGAAGCTGAAGCCGAAGGAGAGAGGGTGTATGGCTCAGCTAGGAGACAGAAGTTGTCCTCTTAGTGGGGAGAAACAGGGAGAGCCTAGTTGGCTCTGTCTTCAGTCGACCCCATCACCCACCCTAGAGCCCAGCAATGGCTGGATCCCAGGCCAGACTCTTAGACCTGAGCCTTCTGCACTTAACGATCCCAGGGAGGCCTCACTCTGGCAGCCAGGCCCACAGACTGGCTCAGGAAGATCCTGATCCCTCCTTAATCGCCTGAACAGACCCTGAAGCAGAGCTTCCTCAGACAGAACAGCCTATTGTGTAAAGGCCTTGAGCATAAGAGGGGCTTCCGCAGGCCCAGGCCAACAAGGCTTGCACTTCTGCACACGGTGGTAGAAAGAGCTGGGCCTGCTGCTCATAATCTGTGTGAGGGATTAAAGCCAGGTTGGCCCTGCTGCTGCTTTCTTCCCCCTTTTCTGATATTTGTATTGAAGTAACATACATATTTGTTGTTGTTGTTCAATCGCTCAGTCGTGTCCAACTCTTCCACCCTACGGACTACAGCACACCAGGCCTCCCTGTTCTTCACTATCTCCTGGAGTTTGCTCCAACTCATGTCCATTCAGTTGGTGATGCCATCCAATCATCTCATCCTCTGTTGCCTCCTTCTCCTCCCTTCCTCAGTCTTTCCCAGCATATGTATTTAGAAGTAAACAAATAATATCAAGCTGCAGTTTGATGACTTTTCATAAAATCAATGTACCCTGGTATCCTAAAACAGACAAAGAAATAGAACGTTAGCAGCATTCCAGAAGTCACCCTTGCACCCCTTTCTGGTCACTCCTCCACCACAATAACCAGTGTTCTGACCCTCACAACATACATTAGCCTTCTTAGTCAGTTTCTTAACCTCTCTGAGCTTCAATTTCTTCATCTGTAAAACTGAGATAATAATAGAACCTGCCACACTGAGTTGATGGATGGATTAAATGGTGAACACGAAAGGACATTGCATAACACAAAGAAGATGCTCAAAAATGTTCATTCTCTTGGCTGCCCTTCCCCACATGCAACACTTCAGCACCTCTGCTGCTGCTGCTGCTAAGTCGCTTCAGTCGTGTCTGACTCGTGTGACCCCATAGACGGCAGCCCACCAGGCTCCCCTGTCCCTGGGATTCTCCAGGCAAGAACACTGGAGTGGGTTGCCATTTCCTTCTCCAATGCATGAAAGTGAGAAGTGAAAGTGAAGTCACTCAGTTGTGTCCGACTCTTAGCGACCCCGTGGACTGCAGCATACCAGGCTCCTCCATCCATGAGATTTTCCAGGCAAGAGTACTGGAATGGTGCCATTGCCTTCTCCATTAGCACCTCTAATAACTATAATAATGGTGAGAATTTAGTGAGCACATTTCATGTGTTGAGAGCTGTGCTGAGTATTTTACATGAATTATTTGGCTTACTCCTCAGAACAACTGTTTGAGTCGGGTCTTATCATCATCCCCATTTTACAGATGAGGAAACTGAGATGCAGAGAAGTAAAGTCACCCAGGTCAAAAGCAGTAAATCCTAGTCTCTCTGGTTCCAGAGTCTACTCTTCACTGCTCTGCTTTACTGCTTCACCTTCTGCCCACCCCTTCAAAAAATGTGAAGAAGATCCGAGAGCAGGATGAGATGCCTCAACCCAGGAAGACAAGTGGGGCTATTTTCTCAAGGAAGAACTTCAGGGACTGCTTATTGGCAACAAGAAGATGAAGGGAAACTGTGAGCCACTGGCTCTGCCTGAAGCTCTGGGTAGCGGGAAGACCAGGATCACGGGCCCCAGAGAGGGAATTGCTGCTTTCAGGCCAAACCCACTCCTGGCCGCGCAGTTCCAGGAGCTGCCTTCCCAGGTGACAGCCTCAGAGACGAAGACAGACAAGGGGCGCCTGCGGGGCAAGAAGAATCTGGTTTTCTTTAAGAATGAACTTAAAATAACTTCCGTTTCTAGAGATTGTTTAAACAGATACCTCCTCTTTCTCTCCCAGCAGCAACCGAGCATACAGAGAAGAATAAACAAGCAGATTAGTAAGCCCATGGATCCTTGCCTCCTGCCTCCTCCTAACCCCACTCCGTGGCTCATCCCCAGGCCCCAAGAAGCAGGCACATCCCACTCAGGTCCAAGGCCAACTCTGACCAGGGATGGGAGGACATTGGAGGCTCTGGCCCACCAGCAGGTAGAGGTCAAAATGGGTTGATGATCAAGGCATGTATATACCTACAAAGCCTGACTTTACTCAGCTTGCTTTGCCCCCAAGTTACTCAAGTTACAACTAAGCCATTGGGATAATATATAATCGCATTAAATAAATAAATAAAATAGATAATTGGGTGGAAAGCAGTTCTGAAGTCACGGGGAAAGAGAAAGTAGACAAAATCCACCAGTTATAACTAATATTTATTGGACTCTTACTGTGCCCCATAGCTGTACAATTATCATGCAGTATTTTATTTTCACAGTAACCTGGTTAAGTGAATGTTCTTATTGCCTTTACTTTCCAGATGAAAATAGAGGTGCACAACACTTACAAGACTTAAGAGAGCCAGAACTCCATGTAGGCAGCCTGATTTCATAGACAGTGTGCACCCTGGCCATACTAAAGAGTTTCTCCACCTGTGTCTCTTGTTCACTAGACTTTGAGATTCCCCTCAAAAGTAGGCACTTCCTGATTTATCTCAGCATCACCAGTATCCAGCACACAGCAGGTATTAATAAATACTTATTTGAATCAAGTAAACCAAAGAGTTTCTGGAAAACAGATTATGAGCCTTGCCAACCAAAAATATTTCCAGAAATTGCAGAGTGTCATGCAAGATAAGCATGAGTGCCCTGACTGGGAACATAGACTGGAATCCATGACATCACTCCATCTTCTGTTCTGGGGCTATATTTCAGACAATGTGTACTCTGTTTTTGGCTTAGATGTCAGAAAAAGTGTAGATCAACCTATGGCTAAAATTTGAGTTTGACCAAATAACTAGATACTACAAAAGACATGATAAAAATTTTTGTGTTTTAAATAGAAGTACTTAAAGCAGATGTCAGCAGAATCAGAGAGACCTTTGTAAAAGGCATTGTGCAGACATTCCTATATTCCACGAAGCAATGCTCTGATTGGGTGGAGCTTGAACCCTAACCAACCATTATCCCGATTCTCAGAACTTACAGGCAAATGGCTTTCCAATGAGGAATGGGGATATATATCTAAGCCTTGGCGAAGTGGCTGAAGGGAGGTCTGAGCTCCCATAGGAAGTGCCTGTCCCCATATGATACCTGTAACAAACATAAAGTAGTCTCAACCAGTTTCATAAGATTTAAAACAATCCCTGGTCAATTCAGTGAAACGCTACAGATGTTGATCATATACCAGGCTTTGTTCTGGCAACCCTTGCCCTTACACTGCCCAAGAGAAAAACAGACATAAACAAATACAGCAAACTTCATTCTCATTCCAACATGATGTACCATAGTGTCAAGTATTTCCAGGCATCCCTAGAGTTCCACTCTTATATATTTCCTCCTTACCCCCTAAAAAAAGACAGGTTCAGTCAACCACATGGCAGCATTGGATCATGCTGTCATCTTTTCTTCCTTCAGCAGACTTCCACTGGCTGTTATTCTAACTGCCAGGCCCTGCCAGGTCCATCCAGCATGGTTGCCTTTCCTTCTGGGCAATGTCATGCTCTCTGATCTCTATTAGACATCTCGGACTATCAGAGTCACTGCTTCTTCTCTTACTGCTGCATCTTCTAGGTACCACTGTGCCAGCATCAGAGCCTGGCATGACACTGGGTGTTCCAGGCATCAGGTGGCTTCTGTTGGGTACCACTACTCCCCTCCGAGTATGAATCCTGGAGCTAGATTGCCTGGATTAACTACTAGTTGGCCACTTGCTAACTACAACTTTGGGAAAGCCTCTTTATGTTTGAGTTTCCTCTTCTTCACTAGCAAGATGGAGTGATGATAGTACCTAACTCCTAGGCATTTTTTGATTAATAAGTGAAAATTATCTTCTGCTGATATCTGCTTTAAGTATTTCTATTTAAAACACAAAACTTTTTTATCATGTTTTTTGTAGTATCCAGAGTGTAATAAGTATATTACAACGATATGTAAATATTTGCTTAGAATAATTTCTGATAGGCAATACTGTGTGTGTTCATTATTTCTGGAGTGATTTGAATTAAAGCAGCTGTATCATCAGAACTTAGTTGCTTAAAAGTAGGAGAAATAAGGAAGAATTCTGAAAAGATGACAGTTGTGGCAGTATAGTTTTTCAGTCACTCCAGTTCCCCATATAAAAACTGGCAGAGTAACTAGATAAGAGAGCCAAAACCCCATGGATAATATTTACAACAAAACTAGATGGTAAAGGATTCCTACAAAACTCAAACTGCAAGCGGCTAGGGACAAATCACCTGCAGTTACAAAACTGTACGAGAAGCAGCAGTAAGGAGGCATCTGGAGAGGATGAGAACTTGGATGAGCCACTGCGTATTTAATGCAAAGGACAGTGTGACAATTTAGGAATAGTAACTGAAATCAGAAGGGGTTTGCCTCTCTGGGGTGAGTGCAAGGCAACTACACTAGACTCTTAAAACGGAACCAACAGGAATCTCTTCTACACAGAGCCACGTTAAGAAGAAACTTTTGGGAGTAAGATCAAAATTGAGCAAGACAGAGACAACAGAGACAGAGGAGGAGATGTTCAGTCCAATGTGAAGGGCAGAACAGAGCTAGGAACCTTAGGAGGCAGATCACTACGTTTTTTGAACCCTATACAAAAACAAAAGACGATGGAGCTCTATGAAGTTAGAACAGCTTTCCTAAATGCACCCACCCCCCCGCAAATGTTCATAAATCTAATTTCACATAGAAATGAGCAACAAAAATTTATTGAAGTATCATCCCATGTACAATTATTTTAGAAATAGAATAAAGAGCAGAATAATAACAATGAGAAAATGCCAGTAGAATGTACTCACAAAACAGAAGGAAATTATAACTTACTATTTCAGTAACCATTACAAAAATGAGTTTAAATTTTTAAGAAAATTATAGATACAGAGTATACTACATAAATGAAAACAAGCATACAAAGCACATCCTAGGAAGATTGGACTTTTATTTAAAAAAAAAGAAAATCCTTTGTGCATCTAGAAATAAGTGCATGTTAACTTATGCTTGTGTACATGTTAAATTGCTTCAATCATGTCCAACTCTTTGCAAGCCTATGGACTGTAGCACACCCGGCCCCTCTGTCCATGGGGATTCTCCAAGTCAGAATACTGGAGTGGGTTGCCATGCCCTCCTCCAGGGGATCTTCCCACCCCAGGGATCGAACCTGTATCTCCTGTGACTCCTGCATTGTAGGCAGATTCTTTATTGCTGAGCCACTGGGGAAGTCCATGTTACTTATAAAGGACCAAAATTAGGCTATAATAATATTTTTAGAGCAATCCTTTTTACTAGGAAAAAAAAAAAGTAAAGTAACATACACAAAACACTAAGGGAAACCAAGGATTTTATATTTAGCCAAAAGGACATTCAAGTATAAGAAGGAGCCCTGATTCCTGTGGCAGCAGTGGTGTTGGAAGACAATCACTCAAGAACAATTAAGATAAAATCAATATGACTTCGATACCAAATCATAAGGATGAAGAATGACAGGAACTAGTCAAAGAGGTGACCCAGATTTTTGACTTGAGCAGATGAATGGACAGGCAAAACCAGGTCAGAAGATAGGAAGATGGGTTCAGTTTGAGACTAGTTGAATCCAATGGACCTACTGTCTCTTTTTTTTGAAGAGGGCTCATCCTTCTCACTGGACTTCCTCCCATCGAACTTCATTCTCCAAAATTCTGGGCACTTCCAGCCTCCAGGCAGAGTGCGTGGCCTCCATACCCTCACACGTTCAACTCTGAATATTTATTCAATAAATATTTCCTTAGTGCCTACAATGTGCTGGGAATTCTTCTAGCCACTTGGGATACAGAGTAAAAAAGCCAAAAAACATCCCTGTCCCATGGAAGGTACTTTCTAGCAGGGAAAACAGACAATAGCAATAAATTGTAATAAACTTAAAAGTGCAGAGCCATTGCAGGAGATGCAGCTCCAACTCCTGGGTCTGGTAGATCCCCTGGAGGAGGAAATGGCAATCCACTCCAGCAGTCTTGCCTGGAAAATCCCATGGACAGAGGAACCTGGCAGGCTACAGTCCATGGAGTCACAAAGGGTCAAACACAGCTAAGGACACGTGCAGTACATCAAACGCAGATAATTTCTTTTCAAAAGATGTAAGAATACGTGGGGATGAGATCGTTCATGTGGGAAGCAGAAAGGTAACTGCCACTTAAAGGATCAGGGCAGGACTCATTGAGAAGGTAGGATCTGAGTAAATGCTTCAGAGAAAACCAACCATGGTTAAATACAGGTACTGGGCATTCCAGGCAGAGGGAACAGATGGTACGAAGACCCTCTGCTGGAGTAGGCCTGGATGTTTGAGAAATGGCACAGAAATAAACACGGCTAGAATGGAGTGAACAAAGGAAAGATCAGGAAGAGGTGAGATGGGACTCAAGCTAGATCCTGGAGGCCCCTGGAAGCCACTGCAGGCACTCTGGGATTTCACTCTGAGGAAACATGAGGATTCCTCCTGAGACATCCGAGGAGTCTTGTCATCAGATATCAGCTGGGTCTACCCGGCCCCCACACCATTCTACAACCCAACCCGGAAGACTCTCTCACTAAGGGTTTTATAAAAACAACACATAAATTAATTTAGAATGACAATCTCTGCTATGCAGTAAACTATAAATTGTTTACTAAACAGTTAATTCAAGCATAATTATTTAGGTAACAAACTGTAAATAATTTACAGTATGGTTAGGAGATTAACTTCCAGTCCCTCTTTACTAAGGCACTGGTGAACCAGTGAAGCCCAGCCAGCTGAGACCAAGGAAATGCTGCTCCCTGATCTTGTTCGTCTTCCAGCATCTTCATCGCCCTGCTTCTGACCCACGTGGGGCTGCAGCAGCACAGGCCTTTCTGTGCATTGAGGCTTTTGTGAAAGGGGCAGACAATTCTCTACCTCTCCATCCCTGACCACTCCTAGTTCACATTTTAAGGGTAGAGATGTTCTCATTTTCATTATTCATCCTAGCCATTTTGACATATGTGTTCCACAACTCTTTCTGTTAATTGAACTGTCCAGTATAACATGGTTAGAGAGTTGATCCTACTTTTCAGATATTCACAGGAGTAATGGCCCACCAATATACCTTGAAGCTAATACCAGGGAGTAATTTGTGAAGGGGACGTGGATAATGACATTACAGTCACTCTGTCCCATCTGTTTCTCCAGGTTGTGGCTCCCACTGACCTATAGAAGGACTTGAAGGTAGGAAAGAGATTTGGATGCATTAAGTCAATTTTTTAAAAATCTGGCCTGGTTCCAAGCATGCTGTAAAGGAGATATTTTTTGAGTACCTCTGCATGCCAGGCACATATCAAGTGCTTGACATACAGTATCTGTCTTGCACTTGTTGCAGTTGTTTAGTCTCTCAGTAGTGTCCGATTCTTTTGCAGCCCCATGGACTATAGCCTGCCGGTTCCTCTGTCCATGGGATTTCCCAGGCAAGAATATTACAGTGAGTTGCCATTTCTTTCTCCAGGGGGGTTTTCCTGCCCCAAGAATCAAACCCATGTCTCCTGCATTAGCAGGCAGATTCTTCACTGCTGTGCCACCAGGGAAGCCCGTCTTGCAGTTTTAGGATCCTATTTTATCATCCCCAATTTTACAGAGGAGGAAAACTGAGACTCACCCCCCCTAGTCTGTCCAGCACCTATGGGGTGCACTGCTGTTTTCTCTTTCAGAAAGCCAAAGAACAGGAATTTGTCTCCAGGTGACTATTTCCAGTCCAGGCAGCCAATTTCATGTGTACATTTCACAGCTGCCTCCTCTCTGATGATTGCAAGCCCATCTTGTTAACTTTATGAAACCCTGGCATTTTAGACGCCCTCGGAGAATGAAACTGTT
Source organism: Bison bison bison (assembly GCF_000754665.1). Lineage (NCBI taxonomy): Eukaryota > Metazoa > Chordata > Mammalia > Artiodactyla > Bovidae > Bison > Bison bison. Next base: position 16,258,593 of record NW_011495071.1, read on the forward strand.
GTTAGTCCTGCAGTCATGTCTGACTCTGTGTGACCCCATGAATTTAGCCTGCCAGGCTCCTCTGTCCATAGCATTCTCCAGGCAAGAATACTGGAGTGGGTTGCCGTTTCCTACTCAGGGATTTCCTACATCTTCCCAACCCAGGGATAGAACCCGGGGTCTCCTGGGCTGCATGCAGATTCTTGACTATCTGAGCCACCAGGGAAGCCCCCAGAGAAAGATGCTACTAATAATCCCTGGTCTTTCTTTAACTCAGGAACAACTTATTTTTGAACCCCTTAAAAGGATACATGTATGTGTGCACACTGTCAGCACACATATAAGAACTGGCATGATGCTGCTCACAGCAAGAAAACGTGATGAGGCTCCATCACATGTCCTCATCCCACTCCACCTCTTAACAGCTGTGTGGCCTTGCATGTGACATTTGCCCTCTCTGAGCCTCAGTTCCCTGACCTGCTCTCCCCCTCATTCCCCAACCACTGTCTCAGCCTCACCAAGTTCTTTCAGTGCCTTTCCTGAGACTTCCAGCCCCCCAGCCTTTGCAGCTGTTGATCCCTCTCGCCCTGTCTCCTCTGCACCTTGCTGGTGCCCACACATCCTTGAAATCTTGTCCCAAATGTCTCTCCTGGGGCAGGTGTCTCTGACTCCTAGATGAGCTTACCTCCCATGGGTCCTGTGTGTCTGAAGCACCCTGTCTTTCCCCCATCATGACACAGGTCTCCATTATTCAACTATCTGTTTATCCACTAGCCCAGAGGTCTCTAATCTTTCTGGTACCAGGGACCAGTTTCATGGAGGATAATTTTTCCATGGACTGGGGGTGAGGGGTGGATGGTTTCAGGATGACTCAAGCACAGTAGGTTTCCCTCTCCAATGAGAATCTGATGCCTCTACTGATCTGACAGGAGGTGGAGCTCAGGTGGTAATGCAAGCGATAGGGAGCAATTATAAATAGAGATGAAGCTTCACTTGCTCACCTGTTGCTCACATCCTGCTGTGAAATCCATGTAACAGGCCTTTGACTGGCATTTGTCTATTGCCCAGGGGTAGGAGACCCCTGCACTAGTCCATAGCAGGGCGGGGCTTCTGTTTGTCATGCCTGCCCTCCACACTTCCCCTCGCACTGGACCTGATATAGTGAAAATGCTCAGTGTATATATTTATGGAACTGAATTAAGTTTAAAAATCTATCAAATGGGAATAACAATGACCTGCACTGCTGTACCGTCTCACGGGGTTATTGTGATAAGCTCCATAACCATTACCGCTAACATTTATTGAGACTGGGCCCTGGGCCAAACTACCATGGGGATGGCTTTGTGCAGATCTCACTGTGACCCTGAGGGCAGGGCGCCATAATTATCTTATTTTTACAAATGAGGAAACTGAAGCTCGGAGAGGTTACATGAACTATCAGATATTACTCAGATTGTCAGTGGCAAAGTTTGGCTCAGAACCCAGCCCATTAGACTCTAGACCCTGTCTTTTCTTAAATGCCACTCTAACCCGCCTTGTGAAGGCCATGCTCTGTGCAGGTGGCATGTTCAGGACTGTCAGGTAAAGATATAAATGCCTTCTCACATCCCCAAGCGGAGTCCTTGCTTGGCCTCAAGTTTCATGGCTGTAACACAGGACCTGAAGTATAGACAAGACGGTTTTAGCTTTATCTTTCCCACTGTATTCTCCTCTTCACTTTAAGGAGAGTATTTTCATTTGCCAAAGTGAAACATTTAGGAGAATTCACAGATCCTACATCACAGCTGCCATCCTGGTACCTCCATGGGGTTCCGGGAAAGGGAGGTGAGAGTCCAGAAGTCACCACTAGAGGGCTTCCAAGAGCAGATCTATACCATCGCTGTGGACTCTAGCCCCTAGCACCTTGACCCCCTTCTTCCACCACTGTCACAGCAGCTCCAGCCTTAGGCTGTGACCATGAGTCCTCTGTCCCTGGTTTTGGGCAGACTCCAGGCATCCTTAGGCTTTGGCTTCAAAAGGACCCTAGACGCAGAGGTCAGGAGAGGCTGCCTGTCCCACCAGGTCCTGCAGCACGTGCTGGGGCCAGGCTGGGAGCCCTAGTGCCCTGGTGTCTTCTGTGTGCATTCTCATCACCAGTCTGTTCTAAAAGCTGAGGACACAGCTGAATAGAAGAAAATCCCAGTGCTCACACAGCTCAGGCAAGACCCTGAACAGGGAAGAAAGCACTAAGAATCCAATCTGGTCATAATTGTAACAGTAGCTCATGTATTGAGTTCCAGCAATAAGCCAGGCAGTGTTCTAAGCTCTCTCAATATATTATCTCCTTAATCCTCCCCACAGCCCTGGGAGAGAAGACTGTTATTAATCTCATTTACAGACAAAGAGACTTCTTCTGGGAGAGGTCACATGTCAGTAAGTGGTGAAGCCAAGACTCAGACCCATGCTCTAGAGCACAGACCTTCTGCTCATATCAACTAAACACCACACTGAGAGGAAGAAGCTGTGAGCAGGAGAGTCTGGGATCACAGGAGACAGAGGGCCTGACTTCGCCTGGGAATATGTACACAAAGGAAATGACATTTGCCCTGGTTCTTAGAGGAGTTGGCCAGGATGACAAGGGCCAAAGGGCTTCCACATAAATGCAAAAACGCCTGGGGACACAGAAATAGTAATACAACTAGAAGTTTCACTAGACTCAATTCAGGGCCCAATGAAGGGGCCTAAGGATAGAGAGGAGGATCAGTTGATTAAAGACCTTGAATACCATGATTAGGGATTTGGATTTAATCCTGAGGGCAATTCGGAGCCACTCAAAACATATCAGAGCAGGGCAGTGACATAACTGTGCAGAGACTCAGTAGAAAAGGGACCACAGTGGATTAAATACTGTACAGGAGGTGACCTGCCAGGAGATGAAGGTTGTACAGTCGAGAGAGGACAGCAGGCTCCACAAAGACCATGGCATGGGCCAGGAAGAAGTGGATGGTGAGGCGAGGCGAGAGGATGCGAGGGTGAAGGAGGAGAAGGAGCAAGGCTGGCTCCTGGGGCCTGGTCTGGGTGCCCGGTGGTGCCCTGGCTGACGGGAAACCCATCCAGGGAGGGGTCAGTTTTCATCTTGCTTGGTTTCAGGGTGGGGCACGATGACAAGCAGGATTCACAAGGTCAGAGCAGAAGTGGGTGTGGGGCCTCACAGAGGGGTCTATCGAAGAGCCCCACGCCTTCCCAGGGAGGAGAGCAGGCCTGGAGAGCCCGGAACGGCCCCGCCACAGGCCGGTCCACTCCCAGCCGCGGTCACCGTGCCGCCACATAATGAGATGTTCTTCTCAATTTTGGAGTCCGGGGACTGCGGCTCCTTAGGGTTTGGACTGAGCATCCCATAATTGCAGAGCTCGTCAGATTCTGTGTCATTAGCTCTCCGGTTCCCAGGGCGCCACCTTTCCTACTGTATTTGCTGATTGACCCCCAAGATAAAAAGTCTGGTTGAACAGGGCAGCTCTTGCTGTGCAGTGGGGACTGTCTGCTGCCCCACACCTCGCAGCTCCCAGTGGTTGAACCATCCTCAGCTGTGAACCTGGAGCTGCCATCACACTAGACATGAAATCTTCCCATTCCTTGTACAGATGGTCTGACTTCTCATACAAAGGGAGGAAATGAAAACCAAGGTCAAAGCAGATGGACTGGCAATGAGTCACATACCCTTCATGGTGGAAATTGCCACAGTCAGGAGCTGGAGGGGCCAGGGGCCAAGACCGAGGTTGGATTTCCTCTGTCTCCATGGTGAGCTGGAATCTGATGCTAGGAAGATGCCCCTGTGCCCGGGGAGCAGGCGGGCATCCCAGCAGTGAACCAGGCTCACAAGAGCCTGTGCAGTTCCCAGCAGAGTTCCCAAGAGCTGCCTACTCCCCCAGTTGCCCTGCTCCTTGCTTCTGGATGGTGGCCTTCCTGGACATCTGGAAGGAGGTGACTGAGCCCCCAAATCTGGGTTTTGTGGAGTCTGGCAGATTCCAAAACCCAAAGCCAGATGTAACCACAGTTATCTCCACATACCAGGCTACTGGTCAGATAGATTTTTTTAAGCTGGAATTTATCCAGGGTAGAGTTGGAGTAGCGGAAGAGAGGAGCATAGTCATATACCAAAGAATTACAGAATGAAACAATGGGTTCCCTGAGCTGTGTCTAAAATCAGAAGGAATTAACTACCCACACAGTAAGCAGGAAGAATTACCAACAATAGGACACCTTCTGGGAACCAAGAACTCTCTCCTTCAGCCCACACAGTGGTTCGATGGTTGGTGATTACCCACCCATTATACAGAGGTAAAAACTGAGGCTTAGAAGCATTACTTAACTCGGCTAAGACCTCACTGTTAATAATCATAATGAAGTTAGAATTGAGTGCTTATTAAATTCTGGACACTGTGCTAAATGCTTGGTCCAATCTTAATTATTTACTTTACCCTCAAAATAGACATACACAGACTACTGTGTATAAAATAGATAATTAATGAGAACCTATAGAGCAGAGGGAATTCTACTCAATGTTCTGTGGTGACCTAAATGGGAAGGATATCACAAAAAAAGAGGGGATATATCTATATATACAGCTGATTCAATTTGGTGTACAGCAGAAACTAACACAACATTATAAAGCATCTACATTCGGTAAAAATTAAAACAAACAAACAAAAACAATCCAGTGAAGGTCACGTAACTGAGATTTGGGAGGTGAAGTAACTAGGCCAAGATCTCAAGGTGGAGATCTTGAGTTAAGTGGAAACAAGAATTTATGCAGTCTGAGACCAGAGCTTTGCTCTTTCCTAAATAGTATGTTTTTTAACAGTCTTCAGCAATTTTACTGATATTCACACCCTCAAATCCATAGCTGGGGCTCTTTCTCCCATGTTAAACCGTTCTTACATGACTATCAATGCCTTTTTTTCATAAATATACGTATGGGCTTCCCAGATGGCGATAGTGTTTAAGAATCTGTCTGCAATGCAGGAGACCTGGGTTTGATCTCTGGGTTGGGAAGATCCCCTGGAGAAGGGAACAGCAACATATTTCAGTATTCTTGCCTGGAGAATCCCATGGACAGAGTAGCCTGGCAGACTACACTCCATCTGGTGGCAAAGAGTCGGACATAACTGAGAGACTAACACTTCCACTCTCTTGCATGTATACATATATCCTCTCCCTCTTGAGTCTCCCTCCAACTCCAACCCCCACTGCATCCTTCTAGATCATCACTGAGCTGAGCTCCACGTGTTATACAGAAGCTTCCCACTAACTGTTTTACACATGGTACTATATACATGTAAACTGTATTCTGTCAAGTCGTCCCCTCCTCCCTTTCCCCTCTGTGTCCACAAGTCCCTTCTCCGTGTCTGTGCCTCTCTTCCTGCCCTGCAAAGAGGTTCATTGCTACCGTATATAAGTCTTTTTAAAGCTTATGATCATTTAAAGACCACAGTATGCCTAGTCATTTTTCAAATCCTGCCTTATTTCCTTCTGAGACAGAATGAGGTGTATGTTATTTAAATTCAGGACAGAACTACTGGGCCACTGGCCCCATCATCACAGATCTCTGACAAGTTTGCACCAGAAGAACTGCCAGAGTGGGAAGCCAGGAAGATGGGGCAAAGTGAGGAGTGCCCTTCTGAGGACTCTTCCCCATCCTTGCTCTGCCTCTGCTCCTGCCCCTCGGGCATCCTGCCTCACTCTTCAAAGCCCATCACTGGGGGAAGGTAACAGCACCACACCATTCAGATGCCAGAGGGAACAGCTTTCCGCAGTCCAGCAGACCCATGCCCTGGCCCCTAACTTCTGATATCAATGTCTCATTGCCAGATAATCCTGTAGGTCTGGCATCCAGGGTTCCCCCAAAACACCGGGGGGCAATAGTTTATGGAAATCTCTGTCTACATTCTTGTTGGCTCCTTTTAAATTCTTTTCACTCAGAATGAAACTTCAATTATTCCTTCTAAGTCTGAAATTTCGATCTGCCTTATTCTATTCTACCTGCTAATGTGAAGCGGAGACTTTTCTGTAAAAGAATACTTTTCTATGCCAAGAACACTTGGTAATGACCTCCAAATTCCACTGAGCATCCCAGTGGGCCAAGCTAGGTGCTGGGATTATATAGGAGAGATAGTGAGAATGTGATCTCCAAGAGGGCAGGACCTTCCATCACAGTGTGACATGATCCTTGGACCTCGCACAGCACCTGGCGTGTCATAAGCACTCGACGAACATTTGCTGAATGAATAAATGAACGGTTTTAAATAAGCAATTATGGCTCAGTATGTTCTATGTGGCATTTTGAAGTAATCAGAAGGAATTTGGGGAGCACAGAGAAGTTCAGCTCAAGCTAGGGGATCTGAGAAAGTGTCCCAGGCTAACGCTAGAAGGATGCCTTCAAGTGTACTAGAAGCAGCAGAGTTGGAAGGCGACAGGATTTCAAACAGAGGAACCAGCATGTGCAAAGCAGTGGAGACATGGAGCCGCATGTTGGGAAGATGGCAAGTTGCTAAGAGTAGTCAGAGGGGTGGAATGGACTCAGTCAAAAGTAAGAACTTCAAATCAAGAAGCGTGTTGGAATGCTGGGATTCATGGATTTATCTGTATTTTATTCCAGCGAAGCTGGGTGCTCTATACCCACCCCCTCATAAAGCACTTCTCCAGGCTATACCATGGGGCTTCCATAAAACCTGGACAAGGCACACCCTCAGATGCTGGAAGGGGCTCCCAAACTAAAATGTCTTACAATTTCCTTCCCAGCTACAAGGCCAACACAAAACCTTTTCATGCTTTTCACTGAAAGGAATAAGACCTTGCTTGTTTTGGTCAATGAGATTCTTTCACAGCCCTGAGGCACTAAAGTGGGATCCTTTTTGTCCAGAAAAGGGAAAAGACTATCCAAAACTCACTCACAAAGTCCTAAAACATTAGCACTGAAAGAGTCCTTGGGAAACTTTTGCCTACCTCCTCATCCTCAGATGAAGAAAACGAAGCTCAGAGAGGGAAATGATTGTCTGCAGACACAGAGCAGGTGAGTGCAGAACCAGGGCTGGGAAGGAAGGAAGGGAGGAAGGAAGACAGGGTGGGAGGAAGGCCAGCCTCTGGCCCCTGGTCACTGCTCCCCACTGCACCGTGCTCTCCTGCAAGACATTAAATGATGAAATCGCAGAGACATTTTTTCCAATGAACATAAAACCAAAAGATTAAAAATATTTCTGAATTGCTATCCTTTAGGAGAAGAAAAAGTCTCTCCAACTATCTGACTCTTCAACCAATTAAATCTTTGGCTGCCACTCAGAAACAGTATTTAAATTAATCAAGGTAAAACTTTAGCTTATCCTTTCCCTCCATGAGGCAGTTTTCTACCATAAAGAATGAAAACAGCTTGCTTGGAGAAAGGAACAAACTTTGAGCTAAGGAATTAAATTTCTCACAGTCACCTGAGACGCCTCAGTGGTTAGTCACTTGTCATTTATTAAACATTTATTCATTCAACAACCAGTTTTTGAGCTTCTTTCGTGTGCATTTTAACCACAGGAGCACAAATATGAATCAGAAATGACTGACCCTCAGGATATTTATTGAGTCAGAAGGATGACATTTACATAATTCTTTATAGTTCTACTCATGGCCTGGCCCAAAGTAAGTTCTTAGCCTAAAATAAATTTCATTCAAATGAACGGGTGAATGAATGAAATTGAAATCTATTACAGATCACTGCTAATAAGAGGATTCCACTGGAGCTAGGACACAGAGCTGTTAGAAATCACTGGAGGCTAGCTGGGATAATAAACTTAAGAAACACAGCTCAGGGAAGGCAGGACTCCACAGAGAGCAGTAGGGGGCCTGAGAGTATTATAGCAGCTCCATTCCCCTCTCTGGGTCTCAATTTCCCCATCTCGTAATACAGGGAGCTCTAAGGAAACTTCCAGCAACAACATTCGATGCCTCTATGATCCCAGTTCCCGGCACTATAAGGGATTTTAAATCCAACCTCCTGTCTTAAAAATGGAATCATTATTCCTATGTCTTTACAAGGTCACACCCTACGTTTCTGTGGATTTCTCTTGGGAGATAGGAGAAGGAAGGGAATTTGATTCTAGCCTTCCTTTAGGTTTAAACAGGAAAATATCCAATTATCCCATTGACAATTACAGTCTGCACATTTCACCGCGGGCACAGAAAGCAACCGGCAGCAGAAAACCAGCCGCAGAGCAAGGGCGTACACATGCAAGCCATTATCTACTTGGAGACAGGCTGGCCCGCGACAGCCTCACTGGCTCAGGGAAGCTGGGCGGGTCCTCGCCAGCAGCCCAGGGGTGACCCAGGAGGCCGCCGGCCTGCCACAGGCTTCAGCTGACTCATCTCAGACTCCAGGCTGAACAGAAACCTAGTGAGACATCTCTCCCTCCCAGTGAGACATCCCAAAGAAAAGACCCCGGTTGTATACTTGCTTCCAATCCAAGCCTGATCACTTGAGATAAATTAACAAGTTCCACAAGGAAAGGCACCACATCTGATTCAGTCACCATCATGTCCTTAAGCACACAGCCCCATACAGAGACGTGATCTGCACTTAGTACGTACTCGTAGAGAAATTTTGTGGAAGACTTAATGAATACTAATGAATAAACGGGGCTTCACTGGTGACTTGGCAGCAAAGAACCCACTTGCCAATGCAGGAGACATGGGAGACACGGATTCAATCTCTGGGTTGGAAGATTCCCCTGGAGAAGAAAATGGTGATCTACTCCAGTATTCTTGCCTGGAAAATCACATGGACAGAGGAGCCTGGTTACAGTCCATGGGGTCACAAAGAGTCAGACACAACTTAGCAACTAAACAAAGACAACAATGAATAAACAACCACCTGAATGAATGAATGAATGAATGACTTCTTCATGTGATGCCCTCAAGAACATCATGGAAAAGACAGCTGGAATAGAGTACTGGCTGGCACTCAGGTTCAAGCACCATCTGAGGACATGTATCCTGGCTCTGTTCTTTGTCAGCCTGTCCTGGACAAGTAAGCAGCTTCAGCTCCTCAAGCCTCAGCTTTCTCATGGGACGGACGTTGTATGTGGCATCTGGGTTCTTCCTCAAAGGAAAGACTTGCTGTCCCCAGCTGGCAGGACTTTCAGAGCTACCTTACCTGAGGTCATGCTCTGCCCAAAGTCGCCCACTCCGACAGAATGAAGGTGGGATATGAAGGTCCTGGCCTGTCTGGCCAATGGACAACTCTGATCCCAAAGGTCCCTGTGAGGTCAGCTGAGTTGTCATCAAGCCGGCATCACAGCTCACCATCTGCACCCTGCCCCCACCCCACTCCCACACCACCGGCCATGCCTGCTTCCTTCCTTTCCTGCCACAAGTGTCAATCCCAAAGGCACTCCCTAATGACCATCCTGGACTCTCAACCCCATCTCAATGACTGCTTCCCAGGGAACCCAACCTATGGCCCCCTCATTAGCAAAACAGAGATAATAGTAAGTATACACAAGGGCTGTGATGAGGACTGAGTGAATTGCTATGTGTAAAAGCAACCAGCTCATAGCAAGTGCTGAATGAGAGTGAGCCAATTTTGTTACGGGGGTTAGTAAAGTCCTTTCATCAGTATTCCCACCCTCACAAGCAGGAAACCAGAGAGAAAATGTCAGTGTCTCAGCTTGATCTGTGGGTAAGAGAAGCAATGAAAGGGAGGGGGAGCGGGAGACATGTCTGGATGTGGCCCTGTGTGCATCCCTCAGACTGGCCTCCAGTCCACCCTGCAGGAACCGCACCATAGAGACTGTTAATTCAAAGGCCTGGGCCTCCTGCAGAAGAGGAGGCACGATGATGGCGGGCACAATCCTGGGAGCAGGCAGACAGGTGGCAGCACCCTGACCACCATGTCTGGATCCCCGAACCACTACCATCCAGCTCAGAGCCAACAGCAAGAACTGATGTACCAATCGTAGAGATGGGAGCCCAGAGACCCGAGAAGAACAAAATCAGCTAGAGACACAGCACCACAGTCTCTAGCTACCCAGAGAGCCGATCCGCTGTCCCCTTTACTGCCAGCAATAAATTCATGAACTTCTGGGGAAGTATCTGAACCTAAGCTTGCAAGGGTTTTTACTGCTGAGGGAGGGAGATTGGGGGTGGGGGATGCCTTACTGTTACCAGGATGGCCTTGTAAAATGTATGTTGGCACCCAGAGGCCTAGAGAGACCTTCCTTCTTAGACCCCAGCACTTAGACGACCTTTTAAAGCAATGACCACGGTCATCTTGTTATAGAAGATAAAACTGGTGCTCAGACAGATTAGGCAGCAGCCAGAGTCACAGAGCTGGTAGGAAGTGGAGCTGGGCTTAGAGCCCAAGTCTGATCCCAAGGCTTATATGCTTTCAACATCTTCAGGTTCCTACATTAAAGTTTTCAAGAATAGGGTCCTGTTCTTTGGCTTGTTTATTTTATTTTATCGCTTTTCTAAAATTTATTTTTAATTGGAGGATAATTGCTTTATAATACAGTGTTGGTTTCTGCCATATAGCAACATGAATCAGCAGTATGGGCTTTTTATTATTATATTATTTTTTAAAATATGAAAACCTCCCAGGATATTCAGACATGGTCATAGTTGACAACCATCACACCCCCTTCTATCACCCAATTCAGTTCACAATCCCAACCCCTGGCCTCAGACACCTCTGTTCCCCACCTTCTGTACTCTTCCAGGAGCCAATACCTAGAAAAGCTCTTCTGATGCTATTTACTCAAAAGGGTCTCAAACACCAAAGGTCTAACCCAGGCTGTGGGATGATCCCATGCAACTTGACAATATTTATTTACTTTGTACACCGATGTGAACAATGGCACTCCAGAGTGAAATTCAGGCTCAGTGGAACACAACAGAAAGAAGTCAATTATCCAGCATTAATTATTTATCTGGAGACAATAACCATGGTGTTATTCCCCACGAGAGAGGCCTCTGCAGCTTGGAACAAGAGGAAAGAAGAGGCGGCTGCTATTGTCTGCTCATAATGAAGCATCAGATTGGACAAATGAATTCCTCTGACATGCTGTAAATACACATGAGCCCCAACAGTGAATGTGGCCCAGGCACACACTCCAGAACACAGACAATTAACAGGGTGGTAGATGATTAATAGGATTATATTCCCCCACTGTTCTGGGTAGGCCTGGCCCGGCAATATGAGATTGTGATGACAGTAAAGGCGCTGCCACCTTCTCTCTGCAGCCTGCCTCCCCTACCAGAATAATAAGACTGAAGACATTCTAAACAAACAATTTTGCAGGTTGCAGTGTTTGTGGAATCATGTTAGTCTGGTATTTTCCTCCCAAGGTATCAATATTTGCTGTACAATGTCAGTTAGAAAGCCTGTCTCGACTCCAAAAGCATAATGATCTGATTCCTAAATCATTTTTATGTAATTTAATTTTCTCTTATTTTTAAAAATTCTGAGGAGCTTGGAAGAGAGAGACCAGTGGTTCCCAGGGGCTGACAGAGTTCCAGAATGTGATCTACCTTGGCTCATATTCTCTACTCCAGGGTCTTATTCTTTATCTAAAGGAGATGGTAATATTGATTGAGCAGTTCCTATGTTTCAGACAGGCACTTTGTATATTATCTCTTTTTTTAATCTTTGGATTTATTTTCAAGCATTTTCTTCTACACAAAAATAAAGCATAATAGCTATTTGCATACAGCAACAATTTGTTGTTCAGTTTATATGTGAATAGTAACAACATATACATATTAAAGGCTCATCACAACCCGATGATGTAAGCATAAATATCTCTATTTCATTGATCAATAAACTGAAGCCCAAGGTTATAGCTAATAAGCAGCAGAACCAAGAATCAATTTTTGTGGGGGGTGGGGGGGGTCAAGATTCCTAACCACTGTCCTAAACTGCCCTGTGATGTCAGTTTCCCGAACCCCAGCACAGGCTCTGGTCTAACAATTCCAACCCTGTGAGATCTGTAGAGGGGTCCCAAAGCCCTATTGCCACAGATGTTGCTACTCATCTGAGTATACAGTTTTCAACCTGGGCAGGACAGATGATGGAAAGACAGATTCCTCTGCATCTAGAACACTTCTACTCTTCTGATTATAAAATATTAGGCTGATGGGAGTGTCTGCCCATGATTTCTTATTTTCTCAAAGAGGTAACTTGCCTATAGTAAGGGGTCAAGCGAAGTATTTCTAGAAGAACCCCCTAAGATCACCTACATGAAGAGACACAGAGGGCCTCCAACATGTAGCAGGCACCCAATAAACAAGGGCCCTTCTTATATAGCTCTCACCTGATGGCAGACGTTTTGCATGTATTATTAGCTCATTTAATCCACACATCAACCTTATGTCTAGATACTATTATTACCCCTGTTTTATACATGAGGGAGCCAAGAAGCCATGGGGTTGAGGAGTTCACATAAAACCACACAATTAGTTGAAACCAGTCAGTCATGTGTTCAGAGGTGATAACATCTGCTCAAATCATGAAATCCCATCTCTGAGACTATGCATGTATCCTTACAGGTTTGCATCACACCATCTCTGAGCTCTACCTTACAGTCCACGTGGAAAAATATTTGGGTCTCATATTATACCTTACTCCCAGTGTCAGGCCACACAGGAAATTCTTAACTGCATTTCTAACAGTGTTCTCAGCCCTCAGGAATGTTCATCTTCTTAAACCTCTTTATGATAATGGCTTTGGGGGAGCAGACCAATACTGTCATAGAGATTAATCCAACTCCAGTAGACTCTTAGCAAATATTTAATAAATCCTTCTGATTTTAAAAGCAATACAAGCACACACGCAAAATACTCAAAAACAGAACAAACAATGTAGCAATGAATGCTGTACATAGTTGAAGCCCCTATAATTCAAGCGGGGGTTGAAAAGAGAGATTAGATGGTAGTGGTATCAGAATATTTTTGTAGGCCAAAATGTTTGTTTGGGTCTTTCCATAATATTGGATGGAACAATCTGAATGAACTTTTTGGCCAACCCAATATATAAAGCAATAAAAAACAATGATTTAACAACCTTGGAAGGGCTACTTGGATTCTGCTGCCTCAAAACAGTCCCATCAAAATGTCTAAGCAAGAAGTGAGAGGTTAAGAGGAAGCTCTGAGCCTCAAACTGCAAAGTTCCTCCACAGACCAAACCTAAGTTAGAGTGACCCACCATTCCGGTTTGCCCAGGACCGAGGAGTTTCCAGGGACATGGGATTGTCAGTGCCAAAATCAGCACAGTACCAGGCAAACTGGGATAGTTGTCATCAGAGATTTGCTGCCCTGGTGCCTCAACCTTTGCTTCTGTCTAGGGCCACCAGGACCAGCCAGTCAGATCTCCACCTGCCTCCCCGTCCCCTTCACCTGTGTGAAGGCAGCTCTGGAACCCTAGATTTTCCTTCGCCCATCATCCAGGCCTCACTCCCTGCTTGGTGTATTCTTTCCTCCCCCTCACCACACTGCCCAACTCAGGGCAACAAGCGTTTCCCAAGGATCAGCTCTGTGCCCACTCCTCCCACTGGTGTTTCGAGAGAAAGACATCTAATGGTAGTCTGATGTCTTCCAAGAGGCTTGGAGAGGCCAAGTCCCCCCAGTGGCTCCAACCTCCTGTCGCTAACAGAATCCAGAGCTTCCTTTGGGGCCCCTTCTGTGAGCAGCACTTCCCACTTGATCCTTTGCTTCATTGTCTGCTTGGATCTTAAAGTAGCCCCTTGGGGCAGGATGTGGCTGACTCCTCTGTGTCTCAGAGCCCAGTTCCATTTGTATTTGCTGAGTGACTGCAGTATCCCAGATACCTCATCCTAAGCCTCCTCCCAGCACAGTGTGCTGAGAGATGGGGCCACCTGCAAACCCTAGGATCCTGGGTCTGGGCCTCTGCCAGAGTCCAGATGGGGCAGGCCAGGCCCTGAGACACAGCAGTGGGACTTACCGCTGACCCGGCAGAGGGATGGAGTCCAGGTGGCGGCCTCCAGGCAGCGCCATCATGTTGACGCCAATCCGCAGCAAAGCCTGCCGACAGCGATCGGGGCCCTACAAACAGAAGGCAGGATGGGGTCAACCAGGGCCCCCAAGTGAGGAGGCCCAGTCATTTCCTCTCCCAAATCCTGGCCACAGGGGGTCATCTTATGTGTGGAGAGAAGGCCCCCCAGCCCTCCTCTGCTGTTTGAATCACTGACCTCACACTCCATGCAAGACTCAGATCTGACCTTGATTCTAAGTCCCTGATGCACCATCAACCCCTAGAATTTTTCTTAGGTTTCATCGCCAAACACATACTTAACCCATTTTGCTTTGTAACAAATGTTGGGACATACAGACCAGCAAATATTGCACAGGAAATATTTATACTTTAAAAGTTTGTAGTTCACCTGAAATTCACATTTTACCGGGCACCTTGTATTCTTGGCTAAATCTGGCAACTCTGCATACTAATTCCTTAACCATATACTGTCACAGTACTGGGTTCTTCACTTTGCTTATGTCTGGGAAATGTGACCCTGTAATGGCACGGTGGTTGCTTCCCCAAATCTGTTCCACTTTAAATGATGTCATTTCACCCAAACTGCCAGGAATTGGTTCAGCGATAGGCATGTGACCCAATTCAAGCCAATGAGCCATGAAAGAACTGTTTCTAGGAAAAATTTACTTTCTCCTTAACTGCAAGCCAGTCGCAAGGTGAGATAGTATCTCTCCCACTGAACCTGAACAAGGAAGTGCATCACTCCACAGCTGCCAGAGACTACCTGGCCATCGAGAAGGGACCCAGCTAGAGAAGAAAGTGGATGCACACAGGGAAAAACCTGCATCCTTGATCACGGAGCCACTGAATCAACCAGTGCTGGGTCTGGCCCACCTCTGGGCTTCCCAGTATGTAAGATAGTAAAGTTCTTGTCTCAGTGAGGATTCTGGTTCGATAAATAGTCTAATAAATAAAAGTGATCCAGGTTCCGGGGCCTCCAGTCCCAGCACTAAGCACCTACTTGGTTTGCCTGTGCCTCACAGATTAGACCAACTCAAATAGTGTCCTTCTTCCTCCATAAAATCAGCTGCCCACCTGTTGTCTCCTGCCTCGCCCGTCCTTTCCCACTCCTCTCTCTGTCATTTCCTTTTCCAAGCCAATAAGAAGCCCTCCTTGGTGAAAATAAAGATTCTGTCCCCTTCATCTGAGTAAAGCAATAGTCAAGACAGGGTTGACTGTCACCTATCATGTTCTGAGCTTGAGAACAACAGATCAAGACCCTCAGAGAAAACACAGGCATGAACTTGTGGGAGGATACAGCTGAGGAGGGCAGCAACTCAGGTCCAGAAAAATTAAACTCTTATGGTTACAAGTGACCCTTATGAGAGAAGAATGGAGGAGGACTTTAATTAATAGTGATGTGGCTGGACATGAAGTACCCCTTGTGATGAGTGCTCAGTCATGTCCAACTCTTTGCAACTCTATGGACTATAGCTCACCAGGTTCCTCTGTCCATGGAATTTTCCAGGCAAGAATACTGGAGTGGGTTGCCAATTCCTACTCCAGGGGATCTTCCCAACCCAGGGATCAAACCACATCTCCAGCATCCTGCATTGGCAGGCAGATTTTTTACCACTGTGCCACCTGGGAAGCCCCCTTGTGATGCTTGAAACAAAAGACAAAGAGTGAATCTGAAAATATAGGGAGGCAGGAGCCCAGAACAAATTAGGGCTTTAGATAATTCCAGAGATTCACTTCCACTGCCTGCTCCCTGCTCTTTGGGCCCCACTAGACTGTGAGACCGTGGAGGGCAGGAACCACTTGGTTCTAAGGGCTGGGCACTTAGCAAACATTCGATATGTCTATAGAAATAATGAGTGGAGTGAATTCTTAATATATTTATGTTGAGCCCTAATTCTTCATCTGCAACAGAGAATAATAGTATCTGTTTTACAGGGCTATTATAACAATGACATAGGGTAAGGAATGCAGAAATGTCAGGCCAGGTGGAGAGCTAAATAAATAGTTATTATTATGTCCTAAGAGTCTGTGGTGTGTTCAGCCCTGTGGTCAGCTTTGCCGGGGGAGATGCTATTAAACACAGCATCTAAAGAACCCAGGACAATAACAGTGCTCCATGAGGGCTCTTTATCATCAGGAGCATCACAATTTTTATTACTTTCATTATTTTCATTATTGAGAAGGTATATTTTTGGAACCCAGTGAGTCAGCAACCTGAAAAGAAAGGCACAAAAGAAAAAAAAAGCTAGAAACAACAAAATGAGGTATTTGTTCCCTTTTCGATATCTCTGATGAAAGAAGCAAAAAGGGAAATACCAGCTTCTCAGAGTGAATGCTCTGACGTGATCAGAGCACAGTGAGCTAGCAGATCTTATTTTAGCTCCATCTTCATCATGGAGAAGAAAGGGGCAAAGTAAAAGTTAAAGAGGAAATCAGCTTAAGGCAGGTGACACTAAGGGAAATTTAAGGACACACAAAGCTCCAAGCCCCTTGAAAGTGTGAACGAGTTAGGATTCTGTGAGCACACCCGTGAACATTAGAGAACCCGTCTAGATCTGATCAAGTTGTATCTGAGGGACGCTGAGAAAGGGTCCCTGAAGGCAGGAGAATGTTCTGACTTTCCAAGAGATTCTAGAAACACTTGGTGACCACAAAATTCTAAAACAGATTCCTAATCACTGATCTGTGAGCCCTTTAGGCAGAAGCCAGCTAGAGCCCAGATGGAACAAATCATGCTCAGACAATTTCTTCCTTTTCATTAGAAACCACTGGGCTCTCAGCTGAAGGGGGATGCAATAAACCTAATATATCTTGATTTTGTTGAAAGACCCAGTTTAGATATCCTCATTGCCCTATTTCATCCACAGCCTTTCAGGAGCTAGGCCAGTGGAGGCTGTCTGCTAACGAAACCTTGGTTCACATGACTATGCACGTTCCCAGAGGCTGGAGAGCCTGCTTAGGGACATCCAGGCAAGACATGTATCACTGCCCTCTGCATAGACTATTTTATTCATGCCTCCTTTCCCCAGTGGGACAAACTCCTGGATGTCTGAAGCCCCATCTTGCTCAGTGAGAAGCTGGGCACCTACATGGTGAAGCTGAGATGGTGAGTCAGATAAGTTTTCAGAGGAGCCACAGCTCATAATCACTGGGGACGGGGAACAAGTAAGGGCATATCTAGAAGATGCATGTGTGCTAAGTCGTTTGTTGTATCAGACTCTTTGTGACCCTAAGGACTGTAGAAGGCCAGGCTCCTCTGTCCATGGGAATCTCCAGGCAAGAATATTGGAGTGGATTGCCCTGCTCTCCTCCAGGAGAGCTTCCTGATCCAGGGATCGAGCCCACGTCTCTGACATCTCCTGCACTGGCAGGCAGGCTCTTTACCACTAGAGCCACCTGGGAAGATCTGGAAGATGAAATGGGGACTATCAAGAATAAGCCTAGTTGATGTTTATAAAGTGCAAAGAATACTAATAATTGCTTGTATCATTTTGAGTGTGTACTATGTTCCAGGCACCTAAGAGCTTCATATAGTATTAGCACCTTTAAAACTATCAGCATCCCTCTGTGATGATAAGACCTCTGAAATTCAGTGGAAGCACGTGCACTGCCCCAGATCACACAGCTAGTAGGTGACAGAGGACCGGTCTCTGGGTTTTATGATCAGACAGGAGGTGAGGTGCTGCAGCAGGTGAAGATGATGAGCGCAACAAAGGACTTGCAACACAAGTCCAGCGTTTGCTAACAGTAAGTCTGACTCCGTTCCCTGGGGGCCACACTCGGCCCTCACCCTTCACACACTGCAGAGCCCTCTTCCTCTCACCAGCGCCTCCCAACCCATGAGATCAGCAGCTTCACTGAGTATCGGACCTCAGTGACACGGTCAGAGGACAGAAGAGTCCTTGGAAGAAGGAAGCCCCCAAACACTGCACCAAATGGTAGAAGGAAGTGGGACACCAATGGGAGTAAGGGGAGCAGATCTCCTGTTCCTCATTGGTTGGTTCCTTTAGTGAGTCATTAGGACAAAGCTGTGGGTCTAAAGGGCTTCCCAGGTGGCACTAGAGGTAAAGAACCTGCCTGCCGATGCAGGAGATGTAAGAGATGTGGGTTCAATCCCTGGGTCAGGAAGATTCCCTGGACAAGGGCATGGCAAACCACTGCATTATTCTTGCCTGGAGAATCCCATGGACAGAGGAGCCTGCAGGCTACAGTCCATAGGGTCACAAAGAGTCAGACAATTGAAGTGACTTAGCACATGCACACGGGTCCCAAAGGGGTCAGGGGATGGGAAACGACAGTCCCAGCTAAAGTCTAAAGTGTCACCAGATTTGCAGAGAGATCCATTTCAATCACGCAGCCTCCGGGGAGGTCTCCACAGATTGCTGGGTGGTTTCCCCCTCCCACTGACCTAAGCTGGACTCATCCTATTGAGCAGAGAGTTAGAATAGAACCCCTCCGAAGCTGCTGAGCATGTCAGGAAACCAAGAATGGACTCAAAGTAACCCCTTGGCGGTACGCCATCTGTCTTCACTGGTATTGCAGACTGAATTTAAAATTTGGAGTCTAATAGATTTGGATTCAAATCCTGATTCCATGTCTGATAAATATGTGACCTTTGGAAAAGCATCAGTCTGCATGAATGCGATTTCCTCAATCATACCTGCCTCCCAGAAGCCTCATAAGGGTTAAATGAGATCACTCATAAAATTCTCTGATAGATAATTTAGTTCAAAATAATATATATTGTGCTTGGCACATGCTAGCCTCAGAGTAGGAGCACTCTTCCTCATAGAAGAAAGAGCTGAGAAATACTGGGATGGCCAATAAGTTCATTTGGGTTTTTCCACAAGGTGTAATGGAAAAACCTGAACACACTTTTTGGCCAACCCAATATATCTCAGGGAGAGATGCTATCTTGCTCATGAGAGATGGGAAAAGGACACAGGTAGGGGTGAGCAGGAAACAGCAAACTCCATTACCTCCACTCTCTGCCCAAGGGCCTTCTAATTCATGGGAAATCCTACCCTGGAGCTTGCAGCCTGGGTTCTGCAGGGCTCTTGGTGGTGTCTCCCCACCACAGTGGTTCGTTTACAAGAAGGATTTGAAGTCTTAAGTGTCTCTGATTTAATTCAACGCCTGCTGCGACGACTGCTCATTTGGACAGCTCATTTCTGCTCCTGCGTCCCATTAGAGGAAGCCCTTGCTCACCTCCATTTGGCTAAGGAGCCAGCTTAGGCTCTAGAGGAAATGGAAGCTATTTACAGTAAATTATTCAATTAGAACCAGGAGCAAGGCGGGGGTTGGGGGGGTGGGGGGTGCTTCTGCTGTTGTTTAATGGGCCAATCCAAGTACAGCCAAGGCTGGGCTGGGACTGTTTAATCTGAAGAATCCATTAGGGCTGTCAACAGGAGCTGGGCAGTAACTACTGTGGGAAGCAGTTAAGCTCCAGCAGCAGCACCAATAGAGAGAGGAATAGGAGCTGGGCATGGCGGTGGGCAGGAGAGGCACTGACCCAGGAATTCAGTCAAGTCCCTCCTTACACCATCCCCTATCCCCTCATTATTTCTCCTCCATGGAATTTATCACAATTGTAATTAAACAATTAACTGCGAAATTAACACTTAGCGTCTTTCTCCCTTGAGGATCCTACCAGGGGTGTGGACTAGGTCTGCCCCGTTGACGGCTCTGTCTCCTTGCCACTTCTCACCACACCATCTCCCTCCTGACACACTGCCTGGTACATAGATCAAGGAACACTTGCTGATTGACTAGGTGAGTTCTTATTGAAGGAACTTCAGCTTCCTCACTGGGAAACCAGAGATGAAGGTACCTATTTTCACCACATGGTTATAAGAATTCAGTGAAATAGTTGGGAGGGCCTTTTGCAACCATATACACTGCATGGAAAGGGCTCTGCCTCCTAAATCCATGAGAAAGAGCCACCTGCCCCTCTCTAGTTCTTGCTGTCCTCACTGCCTGGTGGTACCTTCCCTCCCTCCCACCAGCTCTATGCTCAAGACAGATGGATGAATAGACAATCCCAAAACTGCACAAAAACTACAATAACAAGAGCTTCCCTGATGGCTCAGTGGGTAAAGAATCCACCTGCAATGCAGGAGACACAGGAGACTCAGGTTCAATACCTGGGTTGGGAAGATCCCCTGGAGGAGGAAATAACCCACTCCAGTATTCTTGCCTGAGAAATCCCATGGACAGAGGAGCCTGGCAGGCTACATTCCAAAGGGTCGCAAAGAGTCGGACATGACTGAGCAACTAAACACACACACACAAGGGCGTGCTAAAAGGAGTCCAGAGGACCTCCAAGCAGTAGTAGGTGAGAATGGAAGGTAGGGCGAGGGGGTCATGGGAAGTTTCTCAGGACATGACCCCAAAACTGAGAGAAGAATGTGGGAAGGAGAAGGGGCAGAAAGGAAGAGCATGCAGGCAGAGGGATGGGCGTGTGAAAGCACAGAATCCTGAGCATGATACACTTAGGGAACTTCAAGGGTTTCTAGAAAGGCTGGGGACCTCAGGGCTGGTAGTGGAGTCAGGAGTAAGCTGTCCCAGTGGCAAGGAAATACAGAAAAAAAGGGGTCACTTTCAGCTGGAGAACAGGCCAGACTTCTTAGAGGAGGAGACATCTGACCTGAGTCTTAAATGCAGAGTGGGATCTTGCCAGGTGAAGATGGGACATGACATTCAGTGCCAGGAGAGCCATGGCAAGGAGACCAGAAAATCGACCAGGTATTAGAGACTCAGGTCTCTCCTGTTGTGGGGAGGGGAGGCAGTGGGCAGAGAGGTGGGGAAGGGAAAAAAAGGAGCTGATTCCTTAGATTCTATCCTGTAGATGGTGGGCACCACTGAAGGTATATGAGCAGGAGAGTAAAATAATCAGAGTGGAATTTCCACTTCCATCGTGACCAATGGAGTGGACGGGCCTCAGGGAGCAAGACCAGCAGCAGGAATTTATTTAAGAGACAAACACAAGCTCCTAGCAGAACCCCGAAAGCCCCAGGGCTGGAGAAGTAGAGACCCACAGTGGAAAGGAGGGATTCAGTGAGCTTTGTGAAGTAAGGATAATGGGTCCCCCTCCCCACTCTGGGCCTCTATGTGACTTGTCTCCCACAGGTGGCAGTAGGATCAGAGATCCTTGTGCATTGCTAGCTGTGGCGGCCAGTCTCCTGCAGCAATCAGATACTCTAAAAACCCTTATTCCCAGGGGAGATGCAAGAACTCAAGCAAGCTGCCACCAGCCCTGCTGAATGGACCAAGTCTCATGAAATATAGAGAGCGCTGGCTCCCTGGAGGAGGCTCTGAGGGCCCCTCACAGCTGTCAGGCAACAGAGCCCAGCAAGTAGGCAGAACAAACCTCAGGGCTCATATTGCTGGCCTTGTCCCCTCAGGCCCTGGAAAGCCTGGCTGGACAACCCAGGTGGCCTGTGCATCACGTAGAGAGGGTCCACCAAGACTTCAGCCCTGCTCTTCAATTCTGGAGCCAGAACAATTTCAGCAAGACACAGACAAGGTCCCAAGCCTCCACCTGATTAACCTAATATGTGTATTGACACTTTCTAGCCCTAACCTGGAAAGTAACAAGAATCCCAAAGTCCTGGAAAGTAATAGGACATCGAAATTCGTGGATGTACTTATGCACAAGTATGTCCGTGAACTTTACAGGAGTAAGACTAGCAACAGGAGTTCATTTAAGAGACACTTATAAGCTCCCAGAGGGACCCCATAAACCCCAGGGTCAGTCAAAATCTAGGCAGGCTTCTTGGAGGAGTTTACTTCATAGAGTATAAGAACCAATGGAAAGCATAAGAGAAGACCCCCTTATAATAATGATGATGATAAGAAAATGAGGAGTAGAGGGAGAAACACTTATTAGGTGCTTTGTATCAGGTACTCTTCTAAATGCTTTACAGTTAATCCTCAAAATAACTCTATGAATTAAGTTACTATTATTGTCCCCCATTTTCAGATGAGGAAACTGAAGCACAAAGAGGTCGGCGTGAACAGATGGCGAGACCCAGAGAGGGGAAGAAATCTGCCGGATGTCACACAGTAAGCTGAGCTATTCCTGGGGCCAGCACTCAGGTCTTTGCATTCCCATAAACTCCCCTGGGAAATCCAAAGAAGTCTTGTCCTAGTGAGAGCTCAGAGAGCCCCATCCAGGCTCAGAGTAATTTACCCTAGGAAATCGATGGCAGCACAGTTCCCCATCTGTAAAACAGGGATAGTTACAGCTGCTTCTCTCCTTTGTTGTGATTACAAAGCACAGAAGAATGGACAGTGGACAGGGAGGTTCCAGGGATTCCTGGTCTAATTTGGCTCAGCCTTGGAATGGGACAGGCAGGTTGACTCAGAAGTGTCCATGAGTCCCCCAAAGTTGGAGGAAAACAAGCCCAGAGTCGAACTTTCCTGGCTGAGGCCATGTGCCCCAATTCCTGATTAACACGACCACCCATCCCCAAATGGCTCAACTTGTCAGAGCCAAACCCCAGCAGCCTCTCCTGAAGGAGCATATGAAGCAATCCTGCAGGGGGACACAGGCTCCTGGAGCCAGGAAAGCCATGGCTTCCCATCTTGTGACCTAGGGTAGGTTCCTTCCAGCTCTGGGGTCCCAAAGCCCAGCTGCCCATGAGAGGAGCCCCAAGCCCTGAACCACACAAGGAAACTGCAGTTACTGGCATCTGGGAGCTGTCCCTGAGCTGGTGATTTTCTAAGGGTCATAAGTAAGAAAATGGTACATCAGACCTCCAAGACCTTAAGTGGCATGCAGTCCTCAAGGGAGGCTTGGCTGGGCCTTTGAGCCACCACCATGCAGAATTCTGTTGGTTAAGAATGCAGACTGTCGGGGTTCAAATCCCAGTTCCGTCAGTTATTAGCTGTGTGACCTCGGGTATTATGTGCCCTTGTCTATAAATTGGGGTTTGTATATTGTAAAGATAAAATGCAAGGGGTGGTCCCGTCCTCATAACACTGCTGTTCAGATCGATGAGATCACATATGTGAAGTACCTGGCACCCAAGGGTGCTTGATATAAAGACTGGTTCCATTTTTCTCTTCTGATGAGGACAGTACCTAGCAGTAGGGAGGCCAACAAATGGAAGCCATTCTGCCACCTCCTGAACTATGTCAAGCTAGTCAACTGCTTCTTACTTTTCAACTTTTTAATTATTTCTTCTTACTTTCTAACTTCTGCTGATATAAATGTTAGCCAACTGCTCGAACGTTCTTCAGCTTTGATTCGCAAAAGCGAGAGTCCTCTCTCACTGGGCCCAGGTCCCAGGATGCTAAAATTAACAATCAGTATACTTTAAGCTAATGACTTACTGGTCGTGGCTGCCACGAATAGACATAACTCTCAGATAAAGGCCATTAGAGAAAATTGAATAGCTCCAATGTGGTGAAAATTTGGATATATCCTGTTTCATAAATCACTCTTGGAGGTCAGGCTGGGCAAGTTATTTCCCTCTCTGAGTCATGACGAGGGCCCGCATTGAGGGGGGTCTACATACCCTTGGGAAAGAGGACAGAAGAGAGACTACAATCTTTTGTAGTTTCACAAATACCATTTTCTCTTACTTCTAAAGCCATGAGTAGACAAGAGTACTACATCAACAACCATGCTAATCCAGCCTCCCCATATTTTATTTCCTTCTTAAATCCTCCAAACTGGAGGATGCTCAATAACATCTAGAAAGTAGCATGATAAGGTTATGGAAATCCAAAAGTTCAGGATTGGGATTCCAACCCCAATTTTGTCTCTTACCAGGCCTCTCTGACCTTTAGCCTCTTCATCTGTAAAATGGGAATTTAATCTATTCTCAGGATTGTTATAAGAATCACATAAGATCATGTATCCTGCATCATACTTATAAGAGCAAGTGAAATAACAATACCATAGGCTACTTTGACCCAGGGAACTAAGTTAATGGTATCACACAGGAAGTCTCATGATATCTATCATTGTACCCAAAGAAAGATCCATTTCCCACCCAGAACTCAGGCCCAAAGAGCTGCTTCAAACTGAAAGGGATTAAAAAGCAGAATATACTGTATATATTGGGAAGAAGACAAGCCTTCCCTGGAGATTTGACAAAGATCTCATATACAAAGATCATGCTTTGAATAAGTCCAAATAACAACATGAAGACATTTTCCATAATCAGTAACATTGGCCATGAAGAAACAATTAACATCCCAGCTCACACCCTGTGTGACTTAAATAGTGTGGGGCATTCAAAAGAGAGTCCATACTGAACCAGAACCTTGATTCAGCAACAAGGGCAAAGGATTCTCAGCAGCTCACTGAAAAAAAGGCACCAAAGTCACAGAACGAGAACCCATTTCAGGGCTACCAAATGTAGACAGAATAATCCAGAGTGAGAGTTCAACACACGATTCTCAACAAATCCTGCTGTCATTACCATAACATCCTCAGATAAAGATCCTTTATGTGGGAGTACAGTGTCAGGTACTTGGACCACATGTTCCAAATATGATTATTTGAATTAACCCAGCCACAGAGTGGATCAAACATGAAAAAGAGCCCATTCCCAGAATGTTGTCTTATGGAGGCTCAATGATGTTTAGGAAGCCATGTATCACTGTAGCATCTGAACAGTGTCTAGCACAGCATAGGAGCTCAATAAATGTTGGTTATTTTCCAAGAAAGGGTTGCATGGTTCTCCAAAAACATCTAGCTCTTCCATAATTCTATGCATTGGTCATGCCACTTCAGCACATCCAGACGGAAATCTCAACACTCTTTACCTATCTCCAGGTAATATCGATATTTCAGGATGTAGCTTTAATCCTACTTCATTTGGGAGGCCTTTTCCAACCACCCTAACCTACAGTAAATTCTCCCTCCAACAGGTTTCCTAGGAATAAATCAAACTCTGACATCCTGAAATTTTTTAAATTATATTATAATAAAACATATGCTTTCTTCATGGTCCCTCTCTCTTCCCATTTCTGTCTCCTCAGTGATAACAGAGCAACTAGAAAGCCACAGTATGGCAAAGCCAAAAGATGGAATAAGGTGAGTTGTGGATCACAGTTTAAAGTAGAACCACCCTACTCACATCAGTCAATGTACAAGCAAGAATTAAACAAAATGTGCTAAGCCACTAATATTTGGGGGTTGTTTGTTATGCCAATTAATCTTAACCTAATTGTGAGAATGAAAGTAAATGTGATATTTAAGGTACTCATAAGTGTCCTAGGTACAGAGGTCTCTCAATAAATATGTTTTTTCCCCTTCCTCCTCAGTCTTGGAGAAGATGGTGGAATATTGTGTTTGTCTACTGACAATTAGCCTTCTGGACACTGACTCTAATTCATGCACAGAACAGCCAGAGTCCAGAAGTAGATGAGGTTAGGAGGTAGAATGAAATAAATACCTACAAATATATAAATACCTGGGTCCTACCAATTCTGAGACTGAAGTTCCATTTCTCACTCACTGTTGTCTTTGCTCATATGTATCCATTCATAATAGCCAAAATTTAGTATTGTCAGATGGTTCTAAGATGTATTATTTTGTATTTTAATATATGAAACTGGGATGCAATTTCAGTCAATGGCATCTTTGTATTGTGTCACAGTTTAACTGAAAACATGTTTTCTTAGACTTCCCTGGTAGTCCAGTGGTTGGGAATCCACCTGCCAATGCAGAGGACACAGGTTCAATCCCTGGTCTGGGAGGATCCCACATGCCACAGGTCAACTCAGCCTGTGCTCTACATCTACAGAGCCCACGAGCTCTAGGGCCTGCAAGCTGCAGCGACTGAGCCTGAACTCTGCAATTCCTGAAATCCACGTGCCTAGAGTCCCTGCTCCATGACAAAAGAAGCCTGCCCTCTGCCACTAAGCCTGCCTCCTGCTTGCTACAATTAGAGAAAGACTGCAAGCAGCAATAAAGACCCAGGGCAGCCAAAAATTAATTAATTAAGTAATTACTTTAAAAAGAAAACATGTTTGCTTTTCTACAAAATCACAGGGCATCGTACAATCTGTGGCATCTTAACTTTAATGAAATGGTATTGAGCACTTAACTGTATGTCAAGTACACTTCTAGGTTCTTTTTAAAACTAAATTTATTTCACAAAAAAGCATCAGAATAATTAGTACTACTATTATCCTCATTTTGAAGACATGGAGATGAAGATCCAGAGATCCAATAATTTGCTATGATACATATCTAGTAAGTTGAGCTAGGGTAATGATTGTATCCTCTCTTTAAGAAAATCTATACTATGCCACTATCTTTTAGCATGTGATTATTATTTGATAATTGATTATACTTCTTACAGAGAAAGTTCACATAAGAATTCTATGTACAGCAATATGGTACAACATATATTATGAAATAATTCTCCATAAGAAGAATTTTAAAGGATTGATAAAGATGTTTCCGTGTTTTTTAAAGTATATCACTTAACTGGCAAAAATGTAAGAAATCTGGAGAAACCAAAAGGAAAGCAAAAGCAGGAAACAGGAGTAACAAGCAAGGCTTGAAGGGAGTTTTTGCCCTGAGAACATCGGCTGAATGTTGCATTCCCCAAGCTTCTGTTCCATGCATGTATGGGGAAGAGCAGACAAGGGACAAAGCCTAGGAGGTTACAGAAACAATAAAATAGTGGTCCAGAAGGCCAAAAACCCAATGCGAGGGTGAATGAGAAATAAATCTCCTATATAGACAATGTAAGAAAAGCTGTCTATCCCAACTTTGGTGCTGGGTTAAAGGGAAGTAAAATCTTTTCTGAGAATTAATGACCACAATATGAAAAGGGTTTGCAGCCTGAATTCACATTATCTATGAGGAGAAAAAACTCAATTAGAGAATTTAGCTTCAAGAAATAAAAAAGAGTCTTGGAAACATTTTCAAGGAACAGAGGCTGTAAAATATGACCAAGCAGATTTTGGAAAGAACCAGATAGAAGTTATATAAATTAAAAATACAATAATTAAAATGAAAAACTCACTGGACAGATTAATCACAGCTTAAGATTGGATTGGTGTATTAAAAGGTAGGACAAATGAAATAATCTAAAATGTAGCCCAGAGAGAGAAAGACAAAATACAAGAGAATTAGAACTAAGGAATAAAAAGTAAAATAGACTCACAAGTATTTAGTCAGGTTTCTGAAAGGAGATAAGATAATAGGAGGGGAAAAGTGATATCCAAAAAAATAGCGGCTGAAGAATTTCTCGGAATTTTTGAAATACAAAACAACATTCAAATCCAGGAATCCCAATGAATCCCAAGCAGGAAGAATGCAAAAGATCCACACACTCTAGATAATTCATAAGACTAAAGAACACAAATAGGAAAAGGAATACATTA
This sequence comes from Bison bison bison, assembly GCF_000754665.1. Lineage (NCBI taxonomy): Eukaryota > Metazoa > Chordata > Mammalia > Artiodactyla > Bovidae > Bison > Bison bison. The sequence continues at coordinate 16,285,951 of NW_011495071.1, forward strand.
AGGCTGTATATTGTCACCCTGCTTATTTAACTTATATGCAGAGTACATCATGAGAAACGCTGGACTGGAAGAAACACAAGCTGGAATCAAGATTGCCAGGAGAAATATCAATAACCTCATATATGCAGATGACACCACCCTTATGGCAGAAAGTGAAGAGGAACTAAAAACTCTCTTGATGAAAGTGAACGTGGAGAGTGAAAAAGTTGGCTTAAAGCTCAACATTCAGAAAACGAAGATCATGGCATCTGGTCCCGTCACCTCATGGGAAGTAGCTGGGGAAACAGTGGAAACAGTGTCAGACTTTATTTTTTTGGGCTCCAAAATCACTGCAGATGGTGACTGCAGCCATGAAATTAAAAGACGCTTACTCCTTGGAAGGAAAGTTATGACCAATCTAGATAGCATATTCAAAAGCAAAGACATTACTTTGCCAACAAAGGTCCATCTAGTCAAGGCTATGGTTTTTCCAGTGGTCATGTATGGATGTGAGAGTTGGACTGTGAAGAAGGCTAAGCACGGAAGAATTGATGCTTTTGAACTGTGGTGTTGGAGAAGACTCTTGAGAGTCCCTTGGACTGCAAGGAGATCCAACCAGTCCATTCTGAAGGAGATCAGCCCTGGGATTTCTCTGGAAGGAATGATGCTAAAGCTGAAACTCCAGTACTTTGGCCACCTCATGCGAAGAGTTGAGTCATTGGAAAAGACTCTGATGCTGGGAGGGATTGGGGGCAGGAGGAGAAGGGGATGACAGAGGATGAGATGGCTGGATGACATCATTGACTTGCTGGATGTGAGTCTGAGTGAACTCCGGGAGTTGGTAATGGACAGGGAGGCCTGGCGTGCTGCGATTCATGGGGTCGCAAAGAGTCGGACATGACTGAGTGACTGAACTGAACTGAACTGAAAGAACACAAAAGACAGAGAAGCTTTGAAGGCATCCAAAGGAGGAAAAAAGAGACAGAGAAGAGAAATCAGACTTATAGGTGACCACTTGATAACAACGATAAAAGTGAGCAGAGAGTGGAAAAATTTCTGATTACTGAAAATAATTATCCTTAAACTCTATCCTCAGGAAAACCCTTTCAAGAATAAGAAGGAAATGGATACATTTTCAAACCAGTAAGAATCTTGCACCAAAGGAAATTCTAAAAGATTGATTTCAGGCAGAAAGAATGTAAGGCCAGAAGGAGAGTTTGAAATATAAGAAAGGATGATGAGCAAACTTACTTTCACTATGTGAGTAAATGCAAACACTGCGTGTAAGAAACAATCATAATACTTCATTTGTGGGATAAGGAAAGAAAGATAAATCTCAACTTTATTCATAAATTCAGAAGGGGATGACTAAAGTAAGTTAAAGCATTCTAATAATCTTATATTTGGAAGGAGGAAAATAGAAAGGTAAATTAACGTTAGCATTATTAGGTTATTATTAATGTTGTAATATTTAGCGTAACCAACCAAAAGAATATACACAGAGGTAGAAACAGACATTACCATTCAAATATGTTTAGTTCAGTTCAGTCACTCAGTCTTGTCCGACCCTTTGTGACCCCATGGACTGCAGCACGTCAGGCTTCCCTGTCCTCACCAACTCCCGGAGGTTGCTCAAACTTATGTCCATTGAGTCGGTGATGACATCCAACCATCTCATCCTCTGTCATCCCCTTCTCCTCCTGCCTTCAATCTTTCCCAGCACCAGGGTCTTTTCCAAGGAGTCAGTTCTTCACATCAGGTGGCCAAAGTATTTTAGCTTCAGCTTCAGCATCCATCCTTCCAATGAATATTCAGAACTGATTTCCTTTAGGATGGACTGGTTGGATCTCCTTGCAATCCAAGGGACTCTCAAGAGTCTTCACACTACAGTTCAAAAGTATCAGTTCTTCGGCACTCAGCTTTCTTTATAGTCCAGGTCTCACATCCATACATGACTACTGGAAAAAACCATGGCTTTGACTAGATGGACCTTTGTTGGCAAAGTAATATCTCTGCTTTTTAATATGCTGTCTAGGTTGGTCATAGCTTTTCTTCCAAGAAGTGTCTTTTAATTTCATGGCTGCAGTCACCATCTTCAGTGATTTTGGAGCCCCCCAAAATAAAGTCTGTCACTATTTCCATTGTTTCCCATCTATTTGGCATGAAGTGATGGGACCAGATGCCATGATCTTAGTTTTCTAAATGCTGAGTTTTAAGCCAACTTTTTCACTTTCCTCTTTCACTTTCATCAAGAGGCTCTTTAGTTCTTCTTCACTTTCTGCCACAAAGGTGATGTTTCTGCATACCTGAGGTTATCGATATTTCTTCCGGCAAGCTTAATTCCAGCTTGTGCTTCACCCAGCCTGGCATTTCACAAGATGTACTCTGCATATAAGTTAAATAAGCAGGGTGACGATATACAGCCTTGATGTACACCTTTCTTGAGTCTGTCATTCCATGTCTAGTTCTAACTGTTCCTTCTTGACCTGCATACAGATTTCTCAGGAGGCAGGAAAGGTTATCTGGTATACCCATCTCTTGAAGAATTTTCCAGTTTGTTGTGATCCACAGTTCAAAGGCTTTGGCATAATCAATAAAGCAGAAGTAAATGTTTTTCTGGAACTCTCTTGCTTTTTCAATGATCCAATGGATATTGGCAATTTGATCTCTGGTTCCTCTGCCTTTTCTAAAACCAGCTTGAATATCTGGAAGTTCATGGTTCACGTACTGTTGAAGCCTTGCTTGGAGAATTTTGAGCACTGCTTTGCTAGCTGTGAGATGAGCACAATTGTGCGGTAGTTTGAGCATTCTTTGGCATTGCTTTTCCTTGGGATTGGAATGAAAACTGACCTTTTCAAGTCCTGTGGCCACTGCTGAGTTCTCCAAATTTGCTGGCATATTGAGTGCAGCATTTAAACAGCATCATCTTTTAGGACTTGAAATAGCTCAATTGGAATTCCATCACCTCATCTAGCTTTGTTCATAGTGATGCTTCCTAAGGCCCACTTGACTTTGCATTCCAGATTGTGGTTCCTGGTGGGTGATCTAGGTGGGCGATCACACCATCCTGGTTATCTGGGTCATGAAGATCTCTTTTATACAGTTCTTCTGTGTATTCTTGCCACCTCTTCTTAATATTTTCTTCTTCTGTTAGGTCCATACCATTTCTGTCCTTTATTGTACCCACTTTTGCATGAAATGTTCCCTTGGTATCTCTAATTCAATATGTAGATGGGAAAAAATTCAAAAGGGGACAAAAGTGTGGAGGGGGTAATCAATGAATTATAGCCACCAGATTAAGGAGAGATATGCGGCAGGAAATGGCAACCCACTCCAGTACTCTTGCCTGGAAAAACCCATGGACGGAGGAGCCTGGTAGGCTACAGTCCATGGGGTCACGAAGAGTCAGACACGACTGAGCGACTTTACTCCTTTTCACTTTCATGCACTGGAGAAGGAAATGGCAACCCACTCCAGTGTTCTTGCCTGGAGAATCCCAGGTATGGGGGAGCCTGGTGGGCTGCCACCTATGGGGTCGCACAGAGTCGGACACGACTGAAGCAACTTAGCAGCAGC
>NW_011495071.1:16289605-16296840 GCF_000754665.1 Bison bison bison
CACTTCAGTATTCTTGCCTGGAGAATCCCAGGGACAGAGCAGCCTGGTGGGCTGCCATCTATGGGGTAGCACAGAGTTGGACACAACTGAAGCGACTTAGCAGCAGCAGCAGCAAGGTGAGATAAACTAAACTAGCCACTTGTAAGCAAATATTATAAAACATGCATTATAGGCAGAGACAGAGAGAAAGAGAAAAAGAAAGAGAAAGCAAAAGAGGAGAGAGGGGGAGAGAAAAGGAAAGAAAGTGTGCTATGTGCTGGCTATAAGAAATATCTCTAAAACAAAAACACCCAAACAGCTTGAAGTTAAAGGCTACAAATGATAGGACATAGGAATATTTACTGAAGAATTCTGGTGTTAATATATTCATATGATACAAAACAAACTCTAAGACAATATGCATTACAGAGAAGAGTTTCACTGCATAAAAACAAACAATTTAGCCCATCAAGAAGATTGAAATCACTACTTAAGAAGTGTATGTTACACTTGGATAAAGAAGAGCATAAAAAGGGGGACTTGTGGGGAGATGCCAGATTAGCACCTAAATATATTTCGGAGAAACAACAAACAAGAAGAAAATATAATAATGAGGATGTACTGAAAAACAATAACACAAATATACAAAGTAAAAACTGATAAAATTTGAAGAGGAAATGAACAAATCAAGAATTACAGATGGAGATTCCAATGTAATTCTGTCATTGATTGACAGCTCAATCAATCAAAAAAAATCAGTAAAGATAAAGAAGATATGAATGGCATAATTAAAAGTTAGAGTTATGAATAGAACACTGCATTCAACTTATCAGGCATACACAATCTTTTTGAGGATTTGTGATTCACTATTTTTTTTCTAATGAGTAGTGACTGGATCTTAAAGCAAGTCTCAGCAAATTTCCAATGACTGTTATCTTATAGACTATAATCTGTACCCCAATATAAAGATCCTCAATTATTTAAACACACAAATCATAGGTCAAAGAAGAAATTAAAACAGAAATTAGAAAATAAATATGAATGATTATGACAACATGTATATAAAAATCATATGGTATGCTGATAAGCAGGATTAAGAGCAAAGGTTGCAGTCTTAAATTAGAAAATATGAAAATTAGAATAATTCTAACTTCTAACAACATAAGAGAGAAGGCAATGGCACCCCACTCCAGTACTCTTGCCTGGAAAATCCCATGGATGGAGGAGCCTGGAAGGCTGCAGTCCATGGGGTCGCTGAGGGTAAGACACGACTGAGTGACTTCACTTTCACTTTTCACTTTCATGCATTGGAGAAGGAAATGGCAACCCACTCCAGTGTTCTTGCCTGGAGAATCCCAGGTATGGGGGAGCCTGGTGGGCTGCCACCTATGGGGTCGCACAGAGTCGGACACGACTGAAGCAACTTAGCAGCAGCAGGAGCAACAACATAAGAAATTTTAAAAAAGAAAATAATAATTTCAAAGAAAGTAGCAAAAGAAAAATAGTTAAGGAATTCCTTGGTGGCCCACTGGTTAAGAATCCATGTGCCAATGCAGGGAACATGGGTTCAATCCCTATACTGGGAAGATCTCACAGTCTGTGGAGCAACTAAGCCTGTGGGCCACAAATAGTAAGCCCACAGCCCATAACTACTTACTCCAAGCACAGCAACTATTGAAGCCTGTATGCCCTAAACTCCATGTTCTACAAGAAAAGTCATTGAATGAGAAGCCTGTGCACAGCAACTAGAGAGTAGTCTCCGGTCACTACAACTAGAGAAAGCCCATGCACAGTAACCGTGACCCAGCACGACCAAAAGTCAATGGAAGAAAAACTTTTAAGTTAAAAAAAAAAAAAGAAAAATAGTTAAGATAGAAGCAAACATGCAAAACACAACAAAAGCGCAAAGCAAAACATAAGCATAAATGAAATGCTCAATAGAGTTAAAATTAGTTTTTGAAAACAAATAAAATAGATGAACTACTGGTAAGATCAGAAAAAAGGAAACAATATGTATGGCAGAAATCAACACACCACTGTAAAGAAATTATCCTCCAATTAAAAATGAAAAAGGAAAGGAGATACAAATAATCAATATTCACAACAAAAGCAAGTTTATTACTACAAATGCAGCGGAAATAAGAGAATATGATGGATAATATCATACGGACAAGTATTCTGCAATATTACTGAAATCATAAACTAGACAAATTCCTAGGAAAATACAACTTACCAAAGTTGACTGAGGAAGAAATAGATCTGTAACTACTGAATAAATTAACCAAGAGTTTAAACTCTTCCCTTAAGAAAACCACCAGGCACAGAGAAGTTCACAGAGCAGTTCCCATCATTCAAAGGAAAGATAACTCTTCCTTTGTCAAGCTTTTCCAGAGAATAAGAATTACAGAAAACAGGGGATAGGCACAACATGGTAAATCAAATATAACTTCAATTAAAAAATAGACTATGAAAAATTAAAAGAAAATATACTTCAATTTATTTTGTAAGATTGACATAATTTTGATACTGAAACTAAAATACACAAAGGAAATATATAGGACAACCTCATGTATAGACAATAGACAAAAATATAACAAAATATTAAATATAGAATCCAGCTGTATATAGATATAGATATATACAAAGAATAATAAATAATGGCCAAGTTGGGTTTAGCTTAAAAATACATGGATGCCTAAACATTAGAAAATAAATTAATGAAACTCACTACATTAATAGGTTAAAGAAGAAAAACCTTATGATCACCTCAACAGATAAATGAAAATAATCTCATAAAATTCAACAACCATTTGTAACAAAACTTTTTAGAAAACTAGGAAAACAGAGACCTTCCTTAAACTGATTAGAGGGCATCTATCAAGAAAAAATACACACGAACAACATATGTAATGAAGACATGTTGAAAGCATTTCCTGTGAGATCAGAAACAAAATTAAAATGCCAGCTCCCACCAACTTCTATTCATTATTGTGTTACAAATCTTAGCTCGCGTAGAAAGAAAGAAAATGTGTAAGAACAGAAACAAAACTGTCATTATTCACGGTTGGTATGACTTTGCATAGGGCTTCCCCATTGCACACAGCCAGGGGTGAGGGGAGGCTACAGCTGGTCTCTGCTGTGTCTGCCCAGCAGTACACCCTACACAGGGCTGAGTCCACCACACACAAACCTGAAGTCCATTTGACAAACCCAAGCTCCATAGGTCTGTGTCTTCCCAGAAAAGGCATCTTGCCCTATTCTATTAAAATGTGCCATGAACTAGCAAGGTACTCTCCTTGTCAATGTAGAAAGACCCAAAGTATGTACAAAGAGATTATTTTAATTCATGAAAGGGCTTAGAAAGAGGGCTAAAAATAGATATAAGAAGGTCAAGTAGAGTCTTAGATGGGCTTCCCTGGTGGCTAAGTGGTAAAGAATCCACCTGCCAATTCAGGAGACACAGGCTTGATCCCTGGGTCAGGAAGATCCCCTGGAGAAGGAAATGGCAACTTACTCTAGTATTCTTGCCTGGGAAATCCCATGGACAGAGAAGTCTGGTGAACTACAGTCCATGGGGTTGCAAAAAGAGTCAGACATGACTTAGCGACTAAACAATAATATATTCCTAGACACCAGCACAAAAGTAAAGTGAAATTTAGAAGAGAGGGTATTTACAAGAGCAACAAAAATATATAAAGTATATAAAAATGAAAAAATGTGTAAGTTCTTTATTGAGAAAATTATAAAATATTATTAAAAGATACTAAAGAAGACCAAAATAAATGAAGAAGTTTTTCATGTATATAGACAGGAAAATGTCAATTCACCATAAAATGACCTAGAGGTTCCACACAGTCCCAATCAAATCCCCACAAAACTTTTTCCTAGGACTTGATGAGTTAACCCAAGATTATTCCTGAAAAAGTAAAAGAAATCAGGGCACTTTTCTTGCCAGAGAATAAAGACTTATTTTCAAATAATAAATACAATGTGATACTGACCCTAGAATAAACTTAGAGAATTGAATAGGCGCTCCAAAATAGACTAAAGCAAGTATAGAAACTTGATTAATGACAGAGGAGGGGGAAACAGGAGAGATAGACAGAGAGCACTCATATCCCATAAGCAGAAAGTGAGTTGGGGAGGGTTGGGGGTGATTCCCACCATAGCTCCTGCCTGGTATGTTAGGGGAGAGCTCCTTCTTGCCCACACTTATTGCCCCAGAGCAAGACTGAGCTGGTTTTTGCTAGAGAGAAACAGATAAGAGGGTTGCTCTAAGACAGCCCTTCTGCAGACAGAAAAGGCTAGCCCATCTCCAGGACAAGCATACGAGAAAGCTTCTGAAAATGAGAAATGGAAGGTTAATTAAGAAGACCTGGTATATGATCCTTTTAATATGCTGCTAAATTCAGTCTGAATGATCAAGTGGGATTTATCCTGAGATGCAAGGAGGGTTCAACATACACAAATCAATAAATATAATATACATATTAATAGAATGAAGGATAAAAACCATATGATTCTCTCAATAGATGGAGAAAAAGCATTTAACAAAATATGTTGCCCTCTCACGAGAAAAGCTCTCAATAAATGGAATATAGAAGGTGAATACCTCAACATAATAGGTCAGATATGACAAATTCACAGTTAACATCATATTCAATGGTGAAAGATTAAAAGCTTTTCTTCTAAGGTCAAGAACAAGACAAGGGTACTCACTGTCACCACTCCTGTTTAGCATGATACTGAAAGTCCTAGCCAGAACAATTAAGCAACAACAACAACAACAAAGTCATTCAAATCAGAAAGCAGAAGTGAAAATGTCTGTTTGCAAGATGATATAATCTTACACATAGAAAACCCTAAAAACCCCACCAAAAAACTGTTGGAACTACAATAATAAATGAGTTGGGTAAATTTTTTTTTCGGATACAAAATCAACTTGCAAAAAATCAGCTGCATTTTTTAACACTAACTACAAACCATTTAAAAAATAAAGAAAACTATCCCATTTACAATAGCATCAAAAAGAATAAAATAGTTAGGAATAAATTTAACCAAGGAGGTGAAAGATCTGTACGCTGACAAATATAAGACATGGGTGAAAGAAACTGAAGAAGACACAAAGAAATGGATGGTCCATGTTCATGGAGGAAAAGAATTAACATTGTTAATATGTTCATACGACACAAAGCTGTCTACAGACAATGTAATCTCTACTAAAAGCCTAATGGAATTTTAAGAGATATTTTTTTTTAATCCTACTACAAAAGACCCCAAATAGCTAAAGCAATCTTGAGAAAGAACAAGGCTAGAAGCATCACACTTTCTGATTTCCAGCTATATTACAAAACTATAGTATCCAAGGGCTTCTTTGGTGGCTCAGTGGTAAAGAATCCTCCTGCCAGTGCAGGAGATGCAGGTTCGATCTCTAGGTCAGAAAGATCATCTGGAGAAGGAAATGGCAAGCCACTCCAATATTCTTGCCTGGGAAATCCCATGGACAGAGGAGCCTGGCAGGCTACAGACCACAGGGTCACAAAAAGAATCAGACACGACTAGCAAGTAAACAACGACAAATAGTATCCAAACCATATGGGACTAGTATAAAAATAGACACAGAAACCAATGGAAAAGAATCATGAGCCCAGAAATAAAATGTGGTTAACAGCAATCATCAGAAAATGCAAATCCGAACCACAATGAGATATCTCCTCACACCTGTTAGAGTGGTTATAATCAAAAAGATAAGATAGACGCGCTGGTGAGGATGTGAAGAAAAGAGAACTAGTGTGAACTACCGGTGGAAATGTAAATTGGTGCACCCACTGTGGAAAACAGTATGGAGCTTTCTCAAAAGAATTCAGAATAGAACTACCATGTGGTCTGGCAATTCTGCTTCTAGGTATATGTCTGAAGGAAATGAAATCACTGTCTCTAAGAGATATCTACACCCCCAAATTCTTTTTTTTTATTTTATTTTATTTTTAAACTTTACATAATTGTATTAGTTTTGCCAAATATCAAAATGAATCCACCACAGGTATACATGTGCTCCCCATCCTGAACCCTCCTCCCTCCTCCCTCCCATACCATCCCTCTGGGTCGTCCCATTGCACTAGCCCCAAGCATCCAGTATCATGCATCGAACCTGGACTGGCAACTCGTTTCATACATGATATTTTACATGTTTCAATGCCATTCTCCCAAATCTTCCCACCCTCTCCCTCTCCCACAGAGTCCATAAGACTGTTCTATACATCTGTGTCTCTTTTGCTGTCTCGTACACAGGGTTATTGTTAGCATCTTTCTAAATTCCATATATATGCGTTAGTATACTGTATTGGTGTTTTTCCTTCTGGCTTACTTCACTCTGTATAATAGGCTCCAGTTTCATCCACCTCATTAGGACTGATTCAAATGTATTCTTTTTAATGGCTGAGTAATACTCCATTGTGTATATGTACCACAGCTTTCTTATCCATTCATCTGCTGATGGACATCTAGGTTGCTTCCATGTCCTGGCTATTATAAACAGTGCTGCGATGAACATTGGGGTACACGTGTCTCTTTCCCTTCTGGTTTCCTCAGTGTGTATGCCCAGCAGTGGGATTGCTGGATCATAAGGCAGTTCTATTTCCAGTTTTTTAAGGAATCTCCACACTGTTCTCCATAGTGGCTGTACTAGTTTGCATTCCCACCAACAGTGTAAGAGGGTTCCCTTTTCTCCACACCCTCTCCAGCATTTATTGCTTGTAGACTTTTGGATCTCAGCCATTCTGACTGGTTCACCCCCAAATTCTTTACACCATTATTCACCACAGCTAAGACATGGAAGCAACCTAAGGGTCCTTCAATGAATGGATAAAGAAAAAAAGAGAAATAATATATATACATACACACATATATGTGTTTGTGTGTATCTATATCTATATCACAACGAAATATTATTTAGCCATAAAAAGAAGGAAATCCTGCCATTTGTGACAATATAGGTGCACCCCGAGAGCGCTATACAAAGTGAAATAAGTCATACAGAGAAAGACAAATGACCTCATTTATATGTAGAACCTAGAAGAGCTGAACTATAGAAACAGAGAGTAGATTGCTGGTTGCCAGGGGCTGGGGGTTGGGAGAAATGGGTAGATATTGGCCAAAGGGAACAAATTTTCAGTTATAAGAGGAATAAGTCCTGGAGATTTAATGTATGCATGGTGACTATAGTTTACAATACTGTATAGTAAATCTGAAAGCTG
>NW_011495071.1:16296940-16309910 GCF_000754665.1 Bison bison bison
CAATTATAGCTCAGTAAATCGGGGGGGGGGGCCTGGGGGGATGGATAGAAAGAAAGACCTGGGCTTGGCCAGTTACCCACCTCCCTGCTAAAATAGTCTGGCAGACAAGAGCACAGGATTATCAGTGCAAAACCTGCTGCAGAGGACCTGCTTCTTACCCTGACCTGCCTTTGTATAACTAGGCACAGAGGCCAGCACAGCCCCTCACCACTGTGCCTGGGTTGGGTGGGGCTGCCCCAGGCTGAGAACACTTCAGCTTATGTGGTCCAGATATGTGGGGGTGGATGCTGTCATCCTGATAACTTGTGCCATCTGATAAACACAACCCGCATCCTATGCAGACCTTAGAACTCCCTTTCCAAACCCAAATGGTAGAACCAGAGAACATAAGCCAACAGCCAAGAAACCTGCAGCTTCAACTAAGGTAACTTCATGAACTTTGTCAAACTACTTAACTTCTCTGGGCCTCTTTTCTCATGTGCAGACTGGAAATAATAATGTATCTTTGATTACCCAGCACGGTTGCTACAAAGGCTGAAATACAAGGAGATTACACCGCTTCGTATCCTTATACGAGGTCATAAAAATAATAAGGATTTCGTTAGTCAATATGGATATGAGTCTCTTAAAAGAACCAAAGGCATGAATTTATAAAGGTAGAATTTCAGGCAAAGTAAGAGACCTGGGCCAGGATAAAAATCTCGAAGTTAAGGTGTCAATCAAAATTCCTTAGCATTATGTAAACAATAAACCAGGAAGGTTATAGGACAGGTCCTCAGGAATCCTCTCTTCCAACCCCGTGGTTCATGACAAAGGAAACTGAGGTTGAGAGAGGGCAAAAGATTTGCCCAAGTCACAGGGGAAATTTGTGGCTGAACCCAGATTAGAATTCAGTTCCTTCTTCCCTTCCTCTCAGGTTCTTTCCAAAACCTGGTTCATGATGCTACTACCTTCAAGAGTGTGATGACACCACCCCTGAAGAAAACCCCACCGCCTCTCCCAGGACATTCACTGAGGGATGCCAAACTCAGGGCACTTATTCTCCTCTGTCTACAGGTTCAGTTTGCTGATACATATTACTCACTCATCTCCATGTGGAAATCCCTCTGTCAACACCATAGTACAAGACAAACAGATTGTATTGACCAAAAGCTTAAGAAGCAATGACTCGTCCAGGGCTGACGCAGACCCCAGGGCCTGGACTGGCAGGAGCTACAGCACAAATCCCTCTGACTTTTCAGGAAACTGTCCCCAGCTCATCCCTTCCCACTAAGATCCTGAGTGGGAGGACGGAGGCATATCAGAGGACAGTTCCATCTGAAATCCTGCTGTTAAGTCAGACTTCTGCATGCTGTGGGCAAAGAACAGTACCTCTTCTTAAAGGTGTGGCCTTCAGCTCCTTGGGACAGGAGGGGAACAGATAAGTGTGTTCGGTGAACTTTTGGGAGCCCAGCCTCAGGCCAGACCAAACACAGCACTTACGTATAAACATGCATCCCAGGTACCCACCTAGAGGCTGCGAACTCCCCTGAAGGCTGTTCTCTCAAGCTGGGCAGGACCTCTCCCTCTCTCTTGCAATGGCCTCAGACCGAAGACACCCAGCCCCTCACACCTGTCACCTCTCCCTTTCAGCAGACACCCTTGTGAGAGCAGCCCCCTACTCCTCACATCCATGGCCCCTTGACCAAGAGCTGTGAGTCTAACTGAGGTAGAAATGGCCAGGCCACGAAGTGCATGAGGGATCCAGAGCCAAGCTTTCCCCCAACTCACAGGCGGCTCTTTCTGCTCCCACATCTGAGACCAGTCTCACATCAGCCTTGGTCCATGTCAAGAGAGCATCTGCTCTGTATCAGGCTGCAGCTAGATGATGGAGAAGTAGATGCATAAAACAATTTCCTTTTTCTTAGAATCTCCTCTTCCATTAAAAGATATATATATATAAATGTAAAATTAAATAAGGCATAGTAATTCCTCCAAGATGAATTCAAATAAGATGCTTGACCTTTCTCTGCCACACGTGCTCCTGTATGGCCTTGGATAATTTATGCTCCTTTTCTGGACTTCCAATTTCCCGTCTCCGAAGCTCTTCTCTTAACAAAATGTTCCTACAATCCAAGGACCCCCTCCCCAGAAGCTTCATGGCCAGAGATCAGACCCAAAGTCTTTTCTGCAACTTGCTCTGCCCAGAACCCTGGCTTCTCTGTGGTCTTTGCTCAAAGATACCTTCAAGTTCCAGGACACATCTGAGGTTTGTCCCAGTGAAACCTACTTCATCACCTGCTTCTTCTGTTGGCCATTAGAGCCCCACATCACTGCATCCCTACCTGCTGTGCATCTAGGGGCTACCCCAATATTCCTCCCAATCTTAGGGTCCTGGTGGGCAATAAGACCATGTAGGCTCACACAAGGCAATTGTCTTCTTGCTGGTTGCACAGCTCCCAGACTATTCTAATGTTAGTTGCAGCTTCTTAAAACACTGCTCTCATTGTATCATCTCCTTGAAAATCTGCAGTGGCTCCCCAGTGTCTCTCATCTCAGATCTGAGCTCCTGAGCCTGGTGCTTATCACTCTCCGCATCTTGTTTCCACCCCACCCACCTCTTTGGGCTTTACCAAACCCTCTCCTTATGCTCACGCTTCAAGGCAAGTTTCCTGCTATTCTTCAGGACTGACTTGCTGTCCCCACATGTCAAGATGCAGCTTAAATGCGGTCTCCTCCTAGAAACTTATTCAGACCGCCCCACCCCAACCCAGACCACAGGGCACCCAGAACACTGAAGTGCTGACTGCTCCTCCCCCTCCATATCCACATAGCTAGCCCTTTCACTTAAACAGAGCCCTTGTGGCCTCTGTTTAAATAGCCACATATCAGAGAGAACCTCTTGACTTAGCATAAATGTATAAGTCCTCTCCCACCCTTGGAACTCCCTTTATATCTTTTATATTTCTCACAGCACTCAGCATCATTTTGCATAGATCAACCATTTTACTGTCTTTCCACAACAGAAAGCAAATTCTCTGTGAGCAGGTGTTTCGCTTGCTGTTATATTTCCAGTGCCTAGAACAATGCATGGCACAGAGTAGGTGCTAAGTATTAATAGACCATCGTTGAATGAATGAGGGAGGGAGGGAATGAGTGAAGGAGTCTGTAGCTTAGATCCTGGACACCTTCAGGCATGTCTCCAAGATGCTCTTATCTGATGTAGCTGCCATTGTCCTATGTCTGCTCAGCCCCAGCCCTGTCTGATGTTGCAGCAGATGGACAGCACACATTCTGGGGGTCTCTTTGTAAATGACAAGCCCCAGAGAACTGAAAGAGCAGCTTCTAGAGGAGCAGGGCCAGGATCAATCCACTGCCTGGTTTCTAAATGCCACATTTTAAACCCTGCTGTCCCGTCCTCCCCACCCTCGGCCTCTCTGCAAATTCCATAGGGTTAAAAGGGCAATCCTGGTGGAAATGAAGAAGAAAACAAAAGCGTCCTCTTTTTCATGATGGGACTCATGGGGAGCTGTGTTTCTCTTTCCCTTTTAAGCCTGAGCCCTGAGTACTGCTGTGGAAACCAGCTGCCACCACCTATCTATCTGATTAAGGAGCTTAATTCCTAAGCTCTCATCACCATCGATAGAGGGAACGGGACACTAGAAAAGCAAGAAGTGAAATAAGAGGAACAGGCAAGTAGCATCTCCCTCTCTTGCTGTTAACACTTTGCAAGCACACAGGGCCTTCCTCAGCACAGTGATGCCTCCCCACCCTGACGTCACCTCACCTGGGCTCCTGGACTTGAGGACCATAGGGAAGAGGCAGGTGAGGGTGACTCACCAGCCCTGAGCCCTGCTACAGACCCAACATAAACTCTCGTTTGCAGATGGATAGATGGGTGGGTGAGCAAGTGATTGTGAAGGTGAAACATATATAGAATGAGTGAGTGAGGAATGCAGGAGTGGGTGGGCCGGAGTGATTGAATACGTTCTCCATCCTGGTGCCATTGGCATCTTTGCAAGGACACCTCACTGGGCTTGGCAAGACCCTATCTCTGAATTCTCTTTTCAGCCTGTCTCTAGTGCAGTCTTAGGGATGGCGAGGAGGTTGGCAACTCCTGACTGAGATGAATCAGGCAAGTGATTCTCAGTCTCCAAGAAGCCTTCATAAATGTTTGTTAAATCCTTTGTAGCAGGCAAGGAGGCAGAAAAAACCACAGGAAGGCCTCTCAGATGTCCTGTATCCTCCAGAAACCCAGAAAGTAAGTTACAGCTCACGGAGGCCATGTGACTTAGCTATTTTATCCAGGAATTTCTTAAAATCATCCAGGAATTAGATGCCATCTATCACCAGTCCTCTCAAAGCTCCTGAACGGCAGTCTAGTTTGCTTGCCCAAAGACAGTAAGATGTTTCAGAGGTAGCCACGGGGTGACAGGCACCTCAAATGTAACATGTCCTAAAATGAATTATAATCGTCCTCCCCAAATCTACTTCTTCTTTAGAATTTTTATTCTACTGAATGGCACCACCGTCTATCTGATTGCTTGGCTGATAAAATTTTATTCATTCATTTATCCCATAAATTTTGTGGCAGGTGTCAGTAACATGCTAATTGCCAGAATAAAGCAGTGAGCAAAACTCATCATCAAATAAGAAAAGTAAGCATTAATTATCATGAAATAATTGTAAATAAACGTAAAATCGCAACTATGATACATTTGAAGGAAGTATATGTACCGTGAAGCTTTGTAGAATGGGATTTGACCTAATCATGGAGGCCATGGAAGTGACAGCCGAACTGAAAGGTGAGACATAAAAGGAATTCAGTAGGTGAAGACATGAAGGAAGACTGTTCTAAGCGGAAGAACAGCAAATTTAAAGGCCTGTGGCAGGAGGCTTGACGAGCCCAAGGGTCTGAGACAAGGCCAGGAGAGAGGAAAACAAAGACTGGGCAGGAGGACACAGGAGTGGAGGCGGGGCTCAGACACATGGCTTTGCAGGACTTACGGAAAAGGTTGGTCTTTAGCTTAAGATCAAGAGGAAACAACTGAAGTACTTTTGAGGAGGGAAATGACAGGAGCTGTGTTTTGAAGTACACTTGGCTGCTGTGTGAGAACAAATTGGAGGAAGCCAGCATGGGTATCGGTAGACCAGTTAGGAAGCTCTCACAGTACTCTGGTGATATTGGTGGGGACGGAGACAGAAGTGATAGATTGGAGAGGGATTTTCAAGAGAACACAACAGACTTGGTGGTGGATTGGATATGAGCTTTAAAAGAGAAAAGCATTGAAGATGATTGCCAGCTCTCTCACACACATAGATACATAGACGAAGGAGCCATTCCTAAGATCTGAAATACCTGAAGTGAAGTGAAGTCACTCAGTCCTGAAGAGGACCACATATGAACAGGACAGTGTCGAGCAAGAATGCACAAATTCCATTTTGCACACGCTCAGTTTGAGAGGTCTTGGAAATGTCAACCTCCCTCCTTCACCTCCCTTACCTTCTGCATTCAACCAGTTACCTGATTCTACCTTCCCTCTACCCTGACTTATTTCAGGTCCTCATAATCATTGCCTGGATAAATAAAACAATCCTCAAGCTCTCTCTCCTTCCAATCCATCCATTCCACACTGTAGGTCTTTCTAAATACTGCCTTCTTCCTCAAAGAGTCCCTCCCTGACTACCCTTCTAAAGCAATACTACCCTCTCATTCTCTATCTCAGTCACTCACATTTTTTTCTTTCTAAAAATATATAATAATTTGTTTTATTTTTTATTAGGGCTTCTCCAGTGGCTCAGTGGATAGGGAGTCTGCCTACAATTCAGGAGACACAGGAGATGCGGGTTCAATCCCCTGGGTTGGGAAAGTCATCGAAAGCATCCCTACCTTCTCACTCACTCTCTCTCAGTCACTTGGGTTTTTTCTTTCTAAAAATACATAATAATTTGTTTTATTTTTTATTATAACTGTATACCCTAGCTCTGTTTGCTAAGAGGGCATAAAAGCAATGACACACGAGTAATAGGGAGCATATGCAGCCCCAGGTTTTGGTTTCTAAATACCATTCTCCACTAAAAGGATCCGGGACTCCCTGGAGAAATGACTAATTTCAGGGCTGGAGCAAGGAAAGAACAAGATGAGCCTGGAACATCCTGCCAGAGCAACAGTAAGCAAGTGCTCAGAGAACGATGGGGGAAATTCGAAAGAAACAGGAGCCAATTTGCAGAGCCTCCCACTGACCAAATCTGGGACAATTTGAACATCAAAATAAAACATACAAATTTATTCACCCACTGAATAAATTAAGAATCTATGAGTTCACAGTAATGAAAGAAAGAAGGAAGGAAGGGGAGAGAAAGAGAGAAAGAAAGGGAGAAGGGAAAGATTTTTCCTATAGTAAAATGCCAAGTAGTATAGAAGAAATGACAGATTCAAAAGTATCAATGATGATGAAATTAGTGACTAAACATTTGATGTGGAACAGGATAGTTACATAACCTCAAAGTATCTCTCCATAAGTTATTAATTACAAAGGGAAAAGCAGTAATGGCACAGTGAAGAAACTGGTGAATATCACCTCAAGCAAGTGACGAAAGCTCCCATCGTCAGTACTGGGACAGTCCCCACAGCCTGTGCTTCTGGTATGCTAACCTTACTTTAGTGGTACTCCTGCTCATCATGCATAGCTTGAATCCAGTCATGCAAAACCATTAGATAAGTCCAAACGGAGGGATACTCAACATAATGACTGGCCTGTGCCATTCAAAAACGCAAATATCAAGAAAGATAAAGCAGAGGAACTGCTCCAAATTAAAGGAGACTAAGGAAACATGACAACTAAATGCAGTCTACAGACTGGACCCTGAACAGGGCAAGGAAGATGGGAGAGCTATAGAGACGTTAATAGGACATAATTGTATTGTAGTCAGAGAATATCCTTTTTTAAATGAAATACACACTTAAGTATTTATGAGCAAAGGGGCACCATGTCTTCAATTTACTCAAATTGATCAGAAATATGAATATGTTACATGTATTCATATATACATGATAAAAACATAAATATGCATCATTATAATAAATGAACAATAAAGTATAAATTATACAGGTAATTTAAATATGTATGTTCCATTTCTCAGTCATGTCTGACTCCTTTGTGACCCCGTGGACTGTAGCCCGCCAGGCTCCTCTGTCCATAGGATTTCTTAGGCAAGAATACTGAAGCAAGTTGCCATTTCCTCCTCCAGGGGATCTTCCCTACTCAGGGATGGAACCCTTGTCTCCTGTATTTCCTGCATTGGCAGACATTTTCTTTACCACTGAGCCACCTGGGAAATTCCTAATTGAAATATACATAAATAGTAAAATAACATTTTATATTATGAGAGAGAGAAGGAAGGAAAAACAAATGAAGTAAATGCAGTGTCTTGTAATTGATTAAAGGATGCAGATAAAGGATCTTTTTTTTTACCAGTCTTGTAAATTTTCACTACTTTGATATACCAAAATTAAAGGGGATATAAATTTATTTTTATATTTGCTGAGTGAATGAGCGAGCCCATGTCCAGCCATGACCCTCCCCGTGCTTAAAGTACCTCATAACTGTCATGATAAAAATCCGAACACTTCAGTACAATCAGCCAGCCCTGACACACTCTCTCTCTCTCTCTTTCTCGTCACACTAGCCAGTACCCTCACTGCCTAAAATCCCCCGAGCTTTACCACACAAGCCAAGGCTTCTGTGCCTTAGCCTATGCTGATCTCTTGGCCCTCCTCTTAGCCTCCTGGAATCTTCCCGTTATCTTTCCAGATCCAGACCAGGAATTCTCACCTCATGGAAGGCCTCCCTGATTGCTCCAGCTGGGAGTGACAGACACTTCCTCTTCTGATACACCAGTGCCTGCCACGATCCTGTTCCACAGAGAAGCCTGTCACTGTTCACAAGCCTGTCTTGCCACATGAGGACCAGGAAACTCCTGACACCTGCATGCTCAGTGCTCTGCATGGGTCCAAGCACGTCACAGGATCTCAGTTAATACCGCAGCATGGATACGAGAACGATAGTGACAAATTTTTCTGCATCTTCCAAGAGAGCCCCTGACTTTGGTCTCTTTCACAATCTTCAAAAAAATAGGATATCCTGAAGGATAAAGGAAATTAGTTCTTTTCAGTTTTTTATGCATGAGAAAAGTGAGGCCTGGAGAGGGTAAGGTAAGACAGTGTACCCAGATGCTGAGCTACAGCTGGAATCTGGACCTCTTGCCATCAGCCTAGTGTTCTTTTCCAGCAGGAAATTGGGACAAGAGGAAGAATATGCATTTACAGTCCACCTGTTCTATGCCGGACACCATGCTTTAATAGACTTTCCAGTTCTAACATCACCACTGTGTTGTAAGGAACCCCTTCTTACAGACTCAAAAACGGGCTCCAAGTCAGATCTGACAGCAAAGCCCATGCTCTTTTTCTCTGCACATTGCTGGCTTATGCAGCCCACCTCTGACCCTCCATCAGGGGCAACAAGCAGTACCGAGTCAAATGCCTGTCCCTTGATCATGTCTTTTAAACCAGCACCACACACAGACCCACAATGCAGCCCACACCTCCAGACAACATGCATTTCACATGGTTTCCAAACCCAGGATATTTGGTTTGTAAGACAAAACCTCCATTTCTCCAGCAAAAAGTGAACACTATACACAATTAACCAGCCAAACTGCTGACGCCTACAGACGCTGCCTCACGCCGAATGAGGTCTGGTATGCCCAGAGACGTCCTCAGAGGATTCAGGACTCCCCCAGAGCTTGGCACTGAGGGCACCATGCAGCTGGAAGAGGGGACTGGGCTGGCTGGATCACAGTATCTGGGTGGAGGCTCGGTTCCCAGGACAGAAATTGCTCCAGGGAAGAAGTGAGGCCTCTGGAGGCCACCCCGAGGGAGTGGTTGGCAGGGAGGTGGTGGGGTTGGCAGGGGGTTCCCCACCCTCCTGCGAGGCCTTCCCCACCCCTGCTTCCCACAGAGCAGCAGTCCCCATCTGAGGCCAGGAAGATTACTGACACCAGTGATATTCAGGTCCTAGAGCCAGAGAAGGCAAGCCTTCAGCTCTCCTCCAGTAGGCCCAAAGGCCTGGACTTGCTTGCTTCCAGGGTCTTTGAGCTGGGGAATGGTCAAAGGACCACAGACCACAGAGTCTTCATCACAGGCTCTGGCATCAGACAGACCTGGGATGGAACTTTTGCTGGTTCTACCTTCAGGCTAATCATTTAACCTTGCTGTGCTTCAGTTGGACTTCCCTGGTGGCTCAGACGGTAAAGCGCCTGTCTACAATGCAGTGCCTCAGTTTCCCTGTGGCCATTTCCTGAAACAAAAGATGCAAAGAACCTAACAAGGGAGTTGACCTTTAGTAGATAAACTAAAGAATGTGAGTAACTGAGCAAACCTTCTCCCACAGAAGTACTGACTGCCTCACCTGAGGCTCTCTTGAAGTGAAGTGAAGTGAAGTTAATTCACTCAGTTGTGTCCGACTCTGCAACCCTGTGGACTGTAGCCTGCCAGGCTCCTCTGTCCATGGGATTCTCCAAGCAAGAATACTGGAATGGGTTGCCATTTCCTTCTCCAGGGAATCTTCCCAACCCAGGGATCGAACCCGGGTCTCCTGCATTACAGGCCTGGTGGCTCAGCTTTATCCTCTGAGCCACCAGGGAAGACCTAAGCCTCCAATAAGAGGCTCTCTTATTGGATTTAAAAACTGTTTTAGCTTAAATTCCCAGTAGAGATGTAATCAAGTCTTACCTTTTTGAGATGGCATTTACCCGGGAAGGAACAAACCCCTCACCCACCTCAACCCACCAGCACACCACCCAGCACCAGACACTTCCTAGAGCCCCAGGCCAGCAACTCTTCCTCCCCCATAAGGGAGTGCCTCTGGGAGACTTCAGCTTGAACGTGGGAAACACATGCCAGTAGCAGGTGATTTAATGCATACTGAGAGGTGAGAGCTCAACACAAAGCCTTAAAGCCCACCACGGGAGTCCTATCGAGTAATCTCTGTTGCTGTTGTTGTTCTGACTCTTTGTGACCCCATAAACTGCAGCACACGCCAGGCTTCTCTGTCCATCACTATCTCCCCGAGTTTGCTCAAACTCGTGTCCATGGAGTCAGTGATGCCATCCAACTATCTCATCTTCTGTCGCACCCTTCTCCGTAATCTCTAGTGCTAAGCCTTGACTCCCACTCCTCCCCCTTCCAAATACCGATAGTCTCAGGTTGGCTAAAAGAAGCAGTCTTACAGTAAATTAATTAGGAGTTTTGCCAACTTTACAATGTGGCTGAAGGCCTGCCTTGCTTTCAGATGACTCTGGTGACACACTTCTCTTGCAGAACAGAGGTGACAAATGACTTTCTGACCATGTGGCAAACAGGAGAGCCCCTCATGGGGAAAAAGAAAAATAAGTGAACACTAGCCTATGGTCTCCCAGATCTAGGGAAGGGGGCAGAGAGGCCCTTTGTGTGTTCCACACTCCAAAGCCCACATTCCTCCTACTGAGCTCTGGCTCCAGAAACGCCATCGCTGATCAGAGACCATGTGATCCACACCGAGGGAGGCAGAGCTCAGGTCCAAGAGACACAGACCTCCAAGCAGGGCCCGAGGCTTAGGCGGGATCACAGAAGGAGTGGGGTGGCCATGGGGCCAGGGCCGGGCAGAGGGCAGAGGTCAAACTCCTTCGGGCACCCAAACACTCCTGCTTTTGAGACAGGGAGAAGCTGGCAGCTGAAGCAGTCAAAGGAGGGGAACTTTATCAATGGCCCAATTCATTCGCAACAATCCCCATTGTCTGAGCCAGCACAGAGATGGGCATTTTCTCCCAGAGCCACTAGGAAGAAAAGCCCCAAGACGTGGTCACAAATCAGAAGCCAAAAATATAGAAACCAAAATGGAAACATATGGTTTGAAAGCCAGATGAAATATTTGAAATTGGAGATGTCCCCCAAAACTCTATGCAGCGTGGTTCTCCTCCTCAGAGACCAATAAAATGCTTAATTGTTGATTGTTCATTTATTTATTCTGATCTCTCTCTACAAAGGATGTAGAAGTTTACAGTTAAAGATGGGTGTGCTATAAAGTTATTAAAGCAGAAATTAAAAGTCAAAACCAGGGTTCCAATGAATACATTTATGAGGATGAAGCAAATATGATGAACTAAGAGCTTCCTGGCAGCCAGTGTAAGAAGGGAAACATACAGGTTGTGTCATGAGTTCAAGAGTCACAGAGACCTCAAGAAATCTCTTGAGCACTCTAAGCTTCAATTTCCTTGTTAGAGAAAACAAGGGGGGAGGGGACTATTAACCTAATAAGGCTGTTGTGAAAACTAAATGAAATGAAGCATATATTACAGATTCAACAAATAGCGGTTGTTACTATTACCGTTTTTGCAGTTGTCTGAGTTCTCTTCTTTAAGTTGGAACTATGTTAACTTAACAGGCCTGCCTTGATGCCCTGTGAGTCCTAATTGTTGCTCTAAAATTCTGATTGTTAGGTGTATGTAGCTGATGAATTAAAAACTGGGGAACCAGCCTAGGACTCATGGTGGGTACCTCAGTTTTCCAGAGTCTTTTCCTGAGTTTTAAGGTGGCTGGGGACCCCCCACAAACAAGAAGGCTAGGGAAGGCACACAGACCTCCTTCCCCACCAGCTTCACTCTGCAAAAGGCTGCCCAACTGACCACAGCCTGCCTGTATTAAACCATCCCCAAGGGTCAGGTGGAGGACCAGGCCAGGGAAAGCTAGGTTCCAGCACATCCTCAAGAAATGGCTGAAGCCCATCTGCTCCCCTGCATAGGAGAGAAGCTGGTGGGATGAGAACTCAGGCACTCCTTAGACCAAACCATAAACACTAAGGAAGAGAAAGTCAGTGTCATCTGCCCTCAGCCCCCAGCCAAAGCCCCTGACTGAAGATACTTCCTACCCAGTTTCTTAGACTTGCCCAAGGTGCCACATGGAGGCTAAAGGGACCTTAGAGGCTGAGACTGGGGTGACCCAGTTTGCACACTTATGTTTTACACATGGAGCTACCTGTTGGATACGTGTCACTATTGCTAGGTGTACATGCTGAAAGAACATGAGTCCTGAGATGTAGCACATGTGAGAGTGGTGTGAGTGGTAGGAAGATGTGCACACATGAGCAGCTGTGAGCATGTGGCTGCCTTGTGAGTGTTTGTAGGTGAGTGGTCTGCTCATGCCCCGGTCCTCCTGTCTCCTTCCAAGGTGACCATGGGGCTGTCTCCACAGCTGGCTTGGAACCTCATTCTCTCTGGTGTTGGTGCTGAGCTCCTGCCCTGCTCAGAGTCCTAAGAAACCAAAGCTGCGTGACCCACAGAGAAGACACCCCAGCTGGGGACAAGTCGGGTCACCCTAGAAAGTCTGAGTTCAGATAACACTACTTATCCTCCGCCCCTGCCTTCATCTGCTCACTCACAGGCATCCAGCCATCCACACATTCGCTCAGCCCCGTGGAGCCTGCCTGCCACACACACTTGAGCCTCCACTTCCAACAGTACTGACCCAGTCCACACAGGACAGCATGTGCCACCTGCGGACACACTCCAGATCCAGGCACACGTAAGGCCACAAGCACAGAAAGGCACACCCTGTCACCCACGTTCACACCTTAGGACGCATGCTAGAAATTTCTATATGCTCACATGCCGGCCCAGACACACTCCCTCCCTCTGAAGCTCGCTCGCACTCAGGAGCACTCACACTGCTACATCGACACATAATATCCAAATAATCACAAGAAGGCTCTGCCCCTACCAGGCTGGGCACAAAATCCAACCCGGGGAGCGCCGTCTACTTACTGACTGGGAGCGAGTGAGAGCCTGTGAGCGGCGGCCAGGCCGGCGGTGGAGGCGCAGCTGGGGATTCGCAGGCTGCGAGCGAGTGACCCGCCCGGTGGCCCAGCCCGAGGGCCGCCCGCGGCCCCGCGCCCCC
>NW_011495071.1:16310234-16310587 GCF_000754665.1 Bison bison bison
TGCATTGGAGCTGAAACAAAACGAGGAGGGGTTTGGGTGCGGTTCACACGCTCTGCGGAGGGAGCTCTGAACTTTGAGCAGCCCCCCAGACGCCTGGAAGGCCACTTGGTTTATTTACTGCAGGTGCTTCCCTTTGGAACCTAAGTCACTCCTCTTAAGTTTGCCGACCTGCCAAAAAGGACAGAAGATGGTTGCACAGGCACCTTTTAACTTGGGGACACGTCAGACTTCCCCTCCAGACCTAGTGTCAGATGGCTAAGTCTAGAAAGAAGGCTGATTCCTACCCAAAAGCTCAGGAATGTCACATTCTTGAACTGAAAGGAAGCTGCAGAGTCATTCCATCCAACTCTCTC
>NW_011495071.1:16310687-16319132 GCF_000754665.1 Bison bison bison
CCTGTCAAGAATCTCCCAGGGGCTGGGAGGGGGGGTAGGCCAACTCTACCCACTTTGGAGGGGAGTGGGGGTCACCAGGAAACAGCAGACCCTAGCCTCCCCAGGGCACTATTCCCAATTTTGAACCCGCTTATTGGCAGGAAGTTCTCCTTGGCGTCTAACTTAAATCCCTCATGTGGAACTGTGTCCAAATGCTCACACCTTTGTGTTCAAGAACAGGAAAACCAGCTTTGTCTCCATGACACAATGACCATACCAAGGTCCCATCTCAGTCTCTCTTCCTTGATGCTAATATCCCTGTTCCCTTTTTCAGGCCCTGGCTAAAAATGACAGCTGCTCCCTGGCCATGGACACATTGCAACTCCTGACATTAACTCCACCACCTCAGCTGTCTGGGGACCCCAGGCTCTGCAGGTGCTCAGTCATCCTCCTCAGACAAGAAACCCTGACCACAGTTTCCATCCATTGGAGACAGCCTGATTCTACTCCTTAGACTCTTGAGAAGGGCTTCGATTCCTATCTCAGCAAAGGCTGTCTCAGGGCCTGGGGATGGGGCTTGGAGCCCCAGCCATTCGCCTGGCTATGCATTAGCACTGGAGCCACAGACTTCCTCAAATGGGCAGTTTCCTGGATCGTTGAGTCCATTTCTGGTAGATCGCACGTGCATGCATGCCAAGTCACTTCAGTTGTGTCCGACTCTGTGCGACCCTGTGGGCTGTAGCCCCTATGGACTGTAGCCCACCAGGCTCCTCTGTCCATGGGATTCTCCAGGCAAGAATATTGGAGTGGGTTGTCATGCCCTCCTCCAGAGGATCTTCCCGACTCAAGGATCGAACCCCACATCTCTTATTTCTCTTATGTTCTTTACCACTAGGGCCACCTGGGAAGCCCTTTTTGGTAGATCAAGTGATATTTAAAAAATAAAATAAAATAAAATAGCCTGGACTTTATCCTCAAAGAAACCTGACTTCACATCCTGCCTCAACTACTTTCTAACTGTGTGTCCTTGGACAAGTCACTTAATCTCTCTGAGGCTCAGTTTTCCCATATTTACAATGGGGATCGTAATAATCTCTGCCTAGCTCATATGTTATTCAAAGTAAAAGATGAGATCAGGAATTTATGTAAAAGTACCTGGAAAGCTAAGATATTTTTTAGTATGCTAGAAACAGAATGAAGCTTAGATCATGAACAGGATAAATATTAACAAAAAGCCTCAGAAATCTTTTATTCTCAGGTCCAAACTCTGAGGCTGAGTTTCAGGACAAGAGAGGAACAGATCTGGTTTGCTAGGTGCTCTCTATGTTCCCTTGGTATGGATGTCCCCCACCCTGCGTTCACACACACACACACATCCGTGTTCCCAGATACATACAGCACAGCCCAGCCTCTTGGGCTCGTATCGGCCCCATAGGCTCCAGCTGCCTGGACCCTCGCTGGCTGTCTCTCCATTCCCAGGGGGTCTCCTCATAGCTCCAGTCTTGGCAACAGCTCCAAGTCTCCTTACAGAGTTTCCAGCAGGCAACTCCTCTCTCCTTGCACATCCTTCTGGGCCATGGCCCCTGCAAGGCCTACCAATCCAGGCAAAGTTGGCAGAGGCCTTCTCCAAGGCAGCTCAGAACTGAGGCCGTGGAGGGAGCTCAGAGTTGGAGCATCATCCCACTCGCCCCCTCCCCTCTGCCTGCCTGGCTTCCCAGTGCTGTCCTGCTTAATTCTTAATGGAAATTCCATCCCCAGCGCCGGCCCTGGCTGGCTCAGGGAGTCCAGGCTTAGGCCAACAGAAAACTCCACCCAGAGACAGGAGGCCTCCCTGGCCATATAAAAACAGATCCACACATATTCACATACATGCTCACAGTCTCAGCAGACGGACATGCCTGGAATCATTCACAAACTCAGAGAGTCTCACCCAAACACATACCCAAAAGAATAATAAGCATTATAATTACTAGCATTTACTGCATGGTGGTAAGTTTTTATAGGTATGAACTTCCCTAGTTCTCACAATGACACTGGGTTTGTGGGCAACTTAGCTACTATCCCTAATTTACACACGGGGAAACTGAGGCACGTGGAGCAACAATGTACATTAGGCATCTAGTGATAATAGCCTACAAAGTAATAAGGGCCTTAGGAAGCATCACTGCAAACAAAGCTTGAGAAGGTGATGGAATTTTAGCTGAGCTATTTCAAATTCTAAAATATTATGCTGTGAAAGTGCTGCACTCAATATGCCAGCAAATTTGGAAAACTCAGCAGTGGCCGCAGGACTATAAAAGGTTAGTTTTCATTCCAATCCCAAAGAAAGGCAATGCCAAAGAATGTTCAAACTAGCGCACAGTTGCACTCATCTCACACGCTAGCAAAGCAATGCTCAAAATTCTCCAAGCAAGACTTCAACAGTACATGAACTGAGAACTTCCAGATGTTCAAACTGGATTTAGAAAGGGCAGAGAAACAAGAGATCAAATTGCCAACATCCATTAAATCACAGAAAAAGCAAGAGAGTTCCAGAAAAACATCTACTTCTGCTTTATTGATTACGCCAAAGCCTTTGACTGTATGGATCACAACAAACTGTGGAGAATTCTTAAAAAGATGGGAATACCAGACCACCTTACCTGTCCCCTCGAAACCTGTATGCACGTCAAGAAGCAACAGTTAGAACTGGACATGGAACAACAGACTGGTTCCAAATTGGGAAAGGAGTACGTCAAGGCTGTATATTGTCACCCTGCTTATTTAACTTATATGCAGAGTACATCATGAGAAATGCCAGACTGGATGAAGCACAAGCTGGAATCAAGATTCTGGGAGAAATATCAATAACTTCAGATATGATACTGAAAAAAGATACTACTCTTTTTTTTATTAACTATTTTATTTTATTTATTTTTAATATAAATTTATTTATTTTAACTGGAGGTTAATTACTTTACAATATTGTATTGGTTTTGCCATACATCAACATGAATCCGCCACGGGTATACACGTGTTCCCCATCCTGAACCCCCCTCCCTCTTCCCTCCCCGTACCATCCCTCTGGGTCGTCCCAGTGCACCAGCCCCAAACATCCAGTATCATGCATCGAACCTGGACTGTTGATTCGTTTCATATATGATATTACACATGTTTCAATGCCATCCTCCCAAATCATCCCACTCTCTCCCTCTCCCACAGAGTCCAAAAGACTGTTCTATACATCTGTGTCTCTTTTGCTGTATCGCTTACAGGGTTATCGTTATCATCTTTCTAAATTCCATATATATGCGTTAGTATACTGTATTGGTATTTTTCTTTCTGGCTTGCTTCACTCTGTATAATAGGCTCCAGTTTCATCCACCTCATTAGGACTGATTCAAATGTATTCTTTTTAATGGCTGAGTAATACTCCATTGTGTATATGTACCACAGCTTTCTTATCCATTCATCTGCTGATGGACATCTAGGTTGCTTCCATGTCCTGGCTATTATAAACAGTGCTGCGATGAACATTGGGGTACAAGTGGATGACACTACTCTTATGGCAGAAAATAAAGAGGAATTAAAGAACCTCTTGATGAAAGAGGAGAGTGAAAAAGCTGGCTTAAAACTCAACATTCAGGAAATGAAGATCATGGCATCCAGTCTCATCACTTTATGGCAAATAAATGTAGAAACAACGGAAACAGAGACAGGCTTTATTTTCTTGGGCTCCAAAATCACTGCAGATGGTGACTGCAACCATGAAATTAAAAGACACTTGCTTCTTGGAAGAAAAGCTATGACCAACCTAGACAGCATTTTACAAAGCAAAGATATTACTTTGCCAACAACAGTCTGTCTTGTCAAAGCTATGGTTTTGCCAGTAGCCATGTATGGATGTGAGAGTTGGACCATAAACAGAGCTGAGCACTGAAGAATTGATACCTTTGAGCTGTGGTGTTGGAGAAGACTCTTGAGAGTCCCTTGGACAGCAAGGAGATCAAATCAGGCAATCCTAAAGGAAACTAGTCCTGAATATTCATTGGAAGGACTGATGCTGAAACTGAAGCTCCAATACTTTGGTCACCTGATATGAAGAACTGACTCATTGGAAAAGACCCTGATGCTGGGAAAGACTGAAGGCAGGAGGAAAAGGGGACAATAAAAGATGAGATGGCTGGATGGCATCACCAACTCGATGGACATGAGTTTAAGCAAATTCCAAAATTTGGTGATGGACAGGGAAGCCTGGCATGCTGCAGTCCATGGAGTCACAAAGAGTCAGACACAACTGAGTGAACTGAACTGAATAACAGCCTAACACATTAGCATCAGGAACCATGATCAGGGGCTTATATGTGTGGTTTCATTTTGCCACCATAGTAACTTTTTTGTGGAAGTTATTGTTATTCCCATTATACAGACAGGGAAAATGGAGGTCAGATGGTTTAAATCACCTGCCTTTGGCCTCATAGCTTGTAAGATGAAGGGAGATTCTATACAAATATGTGTGGGAGCCCTCATGGGTGAACAAAGGTAAACACAAGTAAACAAATAAATGAACACTCTCAGGAGGCACAACCACAGATAGAATCTTCTACCAATAGAGAAGCCAGAGAAATAGTCCAGAGCTGCATCAGGCAAAGATCCCCTCTAGCCTGACACCACGTTCTTCTTCCCTCCCAAAAACTTCACAAGTCACTTCAGCAAGGCCAAATTAGACCTAAATGGAGAGCAGATTTCAGGTTTACAATTCAGGCAGCAAGCCTGAACTACCGTCGACCCCCAGCCTCAGCTCCAAATCCAGTTTGCCCAGCACACCTCCGTGGTCACTGGAAGAAGTCTTGGGTGCTCTCTTCTGAAGGGATCATGAACAAACTTCATGCAGGGAGCTCCTCAGAGACTCTGGACCTTGTCAGGGGCTGGCCAAGGAGGGCTCCAGTTCCCAGGCCCAGATGAGGCTGCACGGGACTCACAGGACAAGGCAGGGCGACAGAGCCTGGCCTCGGGCAGAACAGAGCACGGGCTGCCCAAGGGAACTGATGCCACACTGCAGAGAGATGGTAAGGCTTTGGGGAAAGGAAGGTGGGCACAGGAACGGCAGGGCTACGTATAGGATAAGTAATGAAGTCCACAGCCCTGCGAGTTGGGAGAACAGGACTGCAAAAGAAGAGAACAGAAGAAGTTATCAATCCAGGAACTTGTCAACTGCTGGAATTTTCCATGCTAAGCTAAACATTTCCAAGCAGGGCAGTGCTGGCCTGGGCCCCCTCCCCAGTAGAGTGCTCTGGAAGGCCTACAGTAGCCAGGGCCATCTCTATTGTCTCTCTTCGTTTCCCATCTCATCCCCACCCCACAATTCCTTGTGCTTCCTGCTGTCAAGAGTCTATCCACTCTGTGGTCTGATGACAGCTTAGCATGGCAGCCCTGTGGGGCATCTATATTGGAAAGGGATTTTTCCAGAGAGGAGTGCACAATTGAACCTGGAATTGTGTAGCCAGGCAATGGCTCTAAGAGGGGGAAACATTTGAAGCCCAAGAGTTGGCATTTCTAAGAGGTTTCCAGGGGATGTGAGTGGTACTGGTCTGGGTGAGGAGGTCACACTCTGAGAACCACTGCTTTACATAACAAGAGAAAGTCAGATGTTTCAACTCAAAACTAAAGGTGCAGTCTAACTGCAGAATGCAACTGATTTCTGAAAGGGCCCTAAAGAAAGACTTCCCCTTCCTGTCAGTAGTTTCTACTTTCCTTTATCCACCTCCATCTTCCCAGCTTCTGCGCTGGCCCAGCTATCTGTTGGTTGGTCTCTCCTGAGCTCTGTGATGGTTCTGTCTGCCTCAGTCCATCTCAAGTAAGACATGGCATCCTCCACACTGCCCTCCACCCGCTCAGAGAAGGTTATCAAGATGAGGGACCTGCACAAAAATAGCTGATGACCAGACAGGCTCTCATTTCTGGGGACGGAGATATCAGATCAGAAGGTCATGATGATTGCAGCTGAAATGCCAGCCCACCCAGAGATATGAGCAATGGGCAAGGATCCCAGTACCCGCAGCCATGACCTCGCATCCTGCAGTCCCCTCCTGCAGCCTGAAGGCATTCCCGTGGGGGTGCTGTCCTGCCTCCAGGAGTGATGGTGGGACAGCCCAGTCAAGGAGGACAGGGAGAGGGGAGTCTGGCCACAGGCTGGTAGGGACACACCATGGGCTCACTTGGGCCATGGATCTCTCCAGGTCTCCCTCTGCAATGCTCTCAAAAGGGAAAATTCCCCCCAACTTCCAGAACCAGTGTGAGAGCCTGTAATGTAACTAGGATGAAGGATGTAAGAACCAGAAAGCCCTCAGAGATCTCTGGGAGCAGGGTTCTGAAATGTTGTTACCCACCAGAATCACTTCGGGAGGGCAGGGGTTGAAATACAGGTTATCAGGCTCCCTCAGAGGTTCTGATTCAGTGGGTAGGGGGTGAGCCAGAGCCCGGGTGCCCCTCCCTTCCCAGTTCTGTGTTCAGTGACTTCATGCTGGTAGCTTGAAATTGACCATGATGAGAGTATTTATTTACACCACAGACATTGAGCAAGTACTACAAATCAGGGCATTATGTTTTATTTTACTTTGCTTTGGAAAGTCTCTTGTGGACGACTTCCCACCATGGGCCATGTGGGTCTCTATTTTCAAGCATCCTAAGCAATTACAATGCAGGGCTTTTTGAGAAGAAACACTGATCCAGTAATTAGATTCTAACTCAAACCCCTCATTTGACAGATAGGGAAACTAGGGCCCGATGAGGGAAGGAACCTTGGCTGAGGTCACTGTAGTAGGCCCCTTGTGGGATCGTGGCTGCTCAGTTCAGGACCGTGGGGGTTGGCAAGCAGCCCTACCTTCTTCTTGACCCTCTCCTGCATCCTCTCCACCACACGGTGGCTGTGGCTCATAGCCTAAGAGAAGAATGGCAGGGAGGTCCTGCCCCTTGTGAGCCAATCAGATTACCTTTCATCAGCATTTGGAATCTGAATAGGTTGGACTAGAGCTTATTAGTGGCCAGATCACCTGGAACAGCAGGCATGTGAACTCCAGCTGTTGAGGGCTTTAGGACCACCATGCCTTCCCCAAGCCTTGATTGTTCAACTCTTCATTAAACTCAGAAAGATTCCTCAGTATCATCCTAAAAAGTTCCCTGTTACTTAAAGTAACAAGGTGTTTCCCATTGCTTACAACCAAACCCACCTTGAGAAACAGTCACAGAGCAAGTTAGTGAAGACGAGAACCCGAGATTCCTGCCCCTTTGTCTTTCTATTTCCCACCTTCAAATAGGATGCAAAAGGAGACTATGCAAATACACAATTCTCCAGGGAGGTGTTCTCCAAGAGGGGTCCTAGACCAGCAGCATCAGCATATCCTGGCATTGTATAGGAAGTGCAAATTCTCAGGCCTTCTCCCGCAACTACTGAATCAGAAGCTCTGGGGCTATAGCCCAGCCTGCTGTGTTTTTTAACAAGTCTTCCAGGTGATTCTGACCTGTTACACACTGAGGACCACCATCCTAGCAGACAGGGCTGTAGCTTCTGCCTCCCTAACAATGACTCAAAGCCCAGGGAGGAAAAGCTATCAGCTGTCAGGGTGCCAGTTGTGTGGCCAATCACATTTCTTCCTGGCTAGCATCCTTGACCCCATGCTCCTGAGAAACCTTGGGCATCCTAGGTATGGCCTTGCATCCTGAGTTTAGACCCTCTTTCCAAAGTCTAAGGGGCAACCCCTTTCCAAAAACATCTGGACAACCTCACCAGAAACATGGCAGAGAAATGCTACTTCTGTCACTGGCTTCACGTCTAATTAAGGGGATGACAGTGGAAATTCCTGGCTCTTTGGATTCTCAGGGGGTCCTGGGGACAGACACCTTCAGGTGTCCTTCTGGAAGGAGGTCTGCCAAGGGCCTGGCTCTGGAAGCCACTTTGGCCTCTCCAGCGTGAATCTACTGTTTCCTCTTCTTGTGCTCCCCAGGTTCAGGAAGAAAAATAAGCTTTGAGAGTAACTGAAGAAGTGAGGTCTTGAGAAGAGAAGCAAAATAATAATAATAACCATTACTATTACATTACTAGGCACTGACTTCTTCCTGTATACAGCCCTGCTGCATGTACTAAGCACGTCCCATGTATTTACCTTGCTTGTGTCTCACCACGATGCAATAATGCAGTTGTTACTATCCCCTCTTTAGAAGTGAGGAACCAAGGGGAAGAGAGATTAAGTAGCTCTCCTGAGATTACACAGCCGGTGAGTGGAAGATGGAAGATTCAAATCCAGGTCTATCTGACTGTAGGTCCACAAGTTTCCCAGGGGGGAGTGCAAGAACACAGGTGCAGAGGCGCACCGGCTGCTGAGAGGGGAGCCCAGGTGCGAGCTGAGACAGGCTGGGGAAGGCAGGCGCTAGCCAGATCGGCTGGGGGAAGAGTGGGGCCGGGCTCACTTCATCAGTGGGGGACCAGGC
>NW_011495071.1:16319232-16319446 GCF_000754665.1 Bison bison bison
ACCAGGCAACTTGAAGCAAATAGAAGGGCAGAAATGGGGGCAGGGTCTTGAGGAGCCAAGGAAGGACCTGCCCAGATCCCCTGGGAAGTAGGGGAAAGAGAAGATTAGGAATGATGACCAGAGTTGAAAACATTCATTAGAAATGGAGCCCATGAGAGCAGTCGCACAAGCCAGACTTAGTGACTCAGATCTGAGTCTGGGGACAAGCACTGAG
>NW_011495071.1:16319546-16331966 GCF_000754665.1 Bison bison bison
TGAGCCCATGTCTGAGAGGTGTTCCAGGCAGGGATTGCAGGGAGCTTACCCTCTATTGTGAGGGGAGAAACAGCTAGGACCCCTCCTCACACTGCCTGGTGCTGCCCTGAAGGACTTCCTTCTCAGCTCTAGTAGAACATGGCCCAGATTCCCGAACACAGCAGGGCCAGTGGACAGAGGTGGTCAGGATGGGCACTGGGAGTCATGGCAGAATCTGCAAGCCTGGTAAAGAGAGAACTTTCCTCAACTGGAGAGTGGGAGGCTCTGGAGCTGGCTCTGGGTTGAAATCAAGACAAGACATTAACTGGCACCGCCTCTTCTCAGCTGATCAAAACAAAGACCTGAGTCATTTTTTCTTCCTCTTACCTCACCGTCCCCTTCCTGCAATAGCCAACTGGTCCGTCTGACCTATCTGCTCTACCTCCATGTTGAATTCCCTGACCACCTAAACCCCCTTAACCACAAATTCACCAGAGTCATCCTTTAACAATGTAAAGGAGACTCCATCCTCTTCCAACCTAAAACTCTTCAACAGCTTCTCCTTCTTGCACTTAGAAGTTCTAGACTTTACTCTGGTTCACAAAATTCTACATGGTTCTTCTCGCCACCAGGATCTCAGGTCATATCATCTTCCTAAGAAAGATCTTCCCTGACCACCCAAATTAAAAGAGCCCTGTCCTGTCACTCCCCTGTTCATATCACTTATCACTCTCAGAAATATCCTTGTTTATTTGCTTGATTATCTGTCTCCCCAGTGCCCCTACTCCATAAGAACAGAGGCCCCATCTTCTGGTGCAGCACCCAGTACATAGTTATTCAGCAAACTTCTGTGGAATGATTCAAGCACAGTGGTGGTGGTAGAAGTAGCTGCCCCATGTGGCAGAGCACAGAAGTGGCCAAGAGCATCCAGGAACCAGAGGCTAAGAAGACAAAGGAAGCCAGACAGAAGATCCGGCACCTGAAAGGAAGAGGACTCGAGTTTCCAAGAATTTTCCATAAGAAGGGTATTAGCACCCCTGGTTCCTGAGACCCAGCAGCTTCCCTGTCCTGAGATTCCTTAAGATGTTGCCATTGAATTTACATTCTTGCTTCATCACAGAAGAATTCAGAGCTGAAGTGATAGGTAAAAAATGGATTTATTTAGAGAGAAACACACTCCACCAACAGAGTGTAGGCCAGCTTAGAAGGCGAGAGTGTCCTTGAAATATGGCATGACTAGTTTTTATGGGCTGGGTCATTTCATCAGATAATAATTGCAAGGATTGTTCAGTTATTTAGGGGAAGGGTTTGAGATTTCCAGGAATCGGGCCATCACCCACTTCTTGGTCTTCTATGGTTGGCCTCAGAACTGTCATGATGCTGCTGGGTGTATCATTTAGCATGCTAATATATTACAATGAGCACATAATGAGGCTGAAAGCCCACTGGAAGTCAAATCTTGGACCTGGTTGGTTCTAACCAGTCCTTGCCACGTCCTATGGCCATGTCATTCTTTTAAAAGTTGTGCCCTGCCCCCTTCCCTCTTGCTTCAAAGACACCCCTACACTCTAACAATGCTTTTCTTATTTCTCTTAAACTGGCTTGAATTTTTTTTCTTTTGCTTACCATGTTAAAGATCCTGATGTAGCCCCCATGCCCGTGTCTCCTTGGTGAACACAGCACCAAAAGGACGCCCAGCAGTGAGCAGGAAGCACAGCACAGCAGGTGAGGATCAGAGGCTCTTACCTCTGTGACCCAAAGTAAGTGTCTTTCCTTTTCTGAGTCACAGACACTCATCTGAGATCTAGTCCAAGGCTCCTTTCAGGTGAATTTGACAAGGACTTTGAGCTCATAAAGTAAAGGAAGGAGCCATCTTCCAGGCAGAAAGCATATTCTGTATATTTTTATATCCTAGTCAGGTCCCAGCAGGAAAAGAAGTTCACTTAGGTGGGACTTAGAGACTGGAAGAGTTATCTATGGTCAGGGTTAAGATAACAACAGCTGGTTTGAGGCACCGAGGTGGTAAAGAATCTGCCTGCAATGGCTTAGTTGGTAAAGAATGGTAAAGAATCTGCCTGCAATATGAGAGACCTGGGTTTGATCTCTGAATCGGGAAGATCCCCTGGAGAAGAAAATGGCAACCCACTCCAGTATTCTTGCCTGGAGAATTCCATGGACAGGGGAGCCTGGCGGGCTACAGTCCATAGAATCGCAAAGAGTTGGACACAACTGAAGCAACTTACTTTGAGGCACTGAGGTGCTGACGACTGTGGGAGGATGCTGCCACCTCCAAGTCTAGGGGTGAGGGGGAAACAGTTTACTGGTGCTCCGGTGGAACCATGGACGAGGTCATCTCAGAACCGTGGCACCCAAGTGGAAAAGAAGTCCCCTAACCTCTCTCCGCTCCTCCCTCTGACCTCCAGCCAGTGCCTCCATTGGCAAAGCCCAACCAGATAGCCCAGGTGATGTGATGTGAGGACCAGCTCCTCCCGACACAGAGCAGAGAAGGATGGAGGAGCTATGGGGAGGGTATACTGTTCAAGTGGATAATAACTAAAAGCAGAGAAAAACCAAGACCTACAATCTCTTTAAATCCTCACAGACTCCCTTTCATTTAAATCTTCATAAGAGTGCTAAACTCTCCAGAAAATCACTGAATTGTTATAATGGTCTTGATAGACCATTACAAATAAATCCAAACCTAGATTTATAGCCCTTGGCTAAGGGCCTGCCAGAGACAAAGGCAAAAGCTAAAGCTTTGCCACAGAGCACATGAATTTGCTTCCATGAGAGCTTCCAGAAAAGTTTCACCAGGAAATAAAGATTCTGACAATCTGAATAACTGAGGAGGCTTAATACTAACCCCCACATACATTACTGAGGATTGAGGTTTCCGCCCAGAAAGGATTCTTCTAATAGAAACAATGGCCAACCAGGAGTTTGTAGCAAAGAAAAAATTGACCTATTTTAAAGTCCTTGCAATTGACACCCACCTATGGTTTAAAAGATCTGGCCTCAGACATACCCAGTCCTGGAGGGAAATTTTCCAAAATCCATCCACGCCTAGGCCACATTAGAAAGCCTGGGGAGAGTCAGAAGGACACGTCTTAATCCAGAAAACTAAGACCCTTCTAAGAGTGAGAGCATTCCCAAAGAAAGAATGTGCTATTTATCATTGTGGGAGGAAGTTTAGTTCAGCAAAAAAAAGAATAAAGGCCAGTCTTATGCACATCACTCAGAATACAAGTGATCAAGTCAATCTCTGACCTTGGGAGGCTCACAGTCTAATGATGCACAAAGAGATACAGATACACCATCTCATATTAGAAGATAATTATCAGAGAGGTGAAAAATGTCCCACCATAATTGTGCATTTCAGCTTTATATACTTTGAAGTTATTATGAGGTGCATACACACTTGGAATTATTATATCTGGTTGGAAATTTTTAAATTTTGCTGTTATAAGATGGCCTTCATTATCTCTATGATGCTTTGTGCCTTAAAGTCAGCTTTATTCAAAATCAATATCATTATACGACCATTATTTTGGCTACTGTTTGCAGGGGAAATTGTTCATTCTTTTGCTTTTGCCCTTTTTGTATTCTTATGTTTTAGATATCTCTTGTATGTTTTAGATATCTGTAGTTAGAAGGAGAAGAATGCTTCACTTCACTCTTCTGACTCTGACTGTAACCCACCAGTCTCCTCTGTCCATGGGATTCTCCAGGCAAGGACACTGAAGTGAGTTGCCATTTCCTACTCCAGGGGATCTTCCTGACCCAGGGATTGAACCCACATCTCTCCTGTCTCTTGCACTGGCAGGTGGGTTCTTTACCACTAGCGCCACCTGGTTACTTAATACAGTCTGTGTAATTAGAGGTAAAGGAGTTCTGTGTTATGCAAATAGTTTTCTGTGAAAAGAGCTTTCCAAGGAAAGGAAACAGTCAAAGCAAAGACTAAGGCAAGAGTGCCTTCACTTTCACTTTTCACTTCCATGCACTGGAGAAGGAAATGGCGACCCACTCCAGTGTTCTTACCTGGAGAATCCCAGGGACGGGGGAGCCTGGTGGGCTGCCATCTATGGGGTTGCACAGAGTTGGACACGACTGAAGTGACTTAGCAGCAGCAGCCTGGTGTCTTAGAGCAAGAGTAAGGAGACTAGGGAAGTGGAGCAGTTTGAACAAGGGAATAGGGGAACAGGAGAAGATGAAGGAGGGGATAAAGAGAGATTATTGGAGCAGTGCCCTGAATAGTGGAAAAGGGAAGGGACCTGGCATACAAATGGAAGAAAGGCTCTACCTTGGAGCATGGAAAGTTCATCTATGAATACTAGTGGGAGACAAGTACCTGGGAACAGATACCAGTAGCATACAGGTGTTCTGGTGGGGTCTGTGGAGGCTCTCTTCTGATTAATGTCATTTTATCAATAAGTAGGAAGCAGGGTCTGGGCTTCTCCAGTGGCTCAGTGGTAAAGAATTCGCCTGCAATGCAGGAGATGTGGGTTCAATCCCTGGGTTGTGAAGACCCCTTAGAGGAGGGCTTGGCAACTCACTCCAGTATTCTTGTTGGGAAAATCCCATGGACAGAGGAGCCTGCAGGCTACAGTTCATGGTGTTGCAAAGAGTCAGACATGATAAGTGACTGAGCATGAGCACACAAAAGCAGGGTCAGGGAATAAGGATGGTGGAGGAAGTGTTGCGGTTTTGAGGAGAAGGTTTGAATAAAGATCTAGAAGTAAATGGAAGACTGAATGGACTGCTGCTACTGCTAAGTTGCTTTAGTCGTGTCCGACTCTGTGTGACCCCATAGACAGCAGTCCACCAGGCTCTCCCATCCCTGGGATTCTCCAGGCAAGAACACTGGAATGGGTTGCCATTTCCTTCTCCAATGCATGAAAGTGAAAAGTGAAAGTGAAGTTGCTCAGTCGTGTCTGACTCTTAGCGACCCCATGGACTGCAGCCTACCAGGCTCCTCCATCCATGGGATTTTCCAGGCAAGAGTACTGGAGTGGGGTGCCATTGCCTTCTCCGACTGAATGGACTAAGGACATACAATTTCTTGTCAGCAACAAAGGCTTAATTAATGCTCATGGATTTAAAATGAGGCAATCAACCAATAAAATGAGGCACTCAATATGGTTGTGTGAATTTTCTCAGGCGTCAAAAATCCTTGATCCAGAAGCCAAGTTGCTGAAACTCCTATTCTACATGGATCCCCAGGTGGTACAGCGGTAAAGAATCTGCCTGCCGGGGCAGGAGACGCAGGGGGTGGTGAATTCAATCCCTGGGTGAGGAAGATCTCCTGGAGTAGGAAATGGCAACCCACTCCAGTATTCTTCCTGAAAAATTCCATGGAAAGAGGAGCCTGGAGGAGTACAATCCATGGGGTAGCAAAGAGTTGAACATGACTGAGCATGCACACAAATGCACACACATCTATACCACATTCTACTGAATGGCCATCTGGACTGTCCTTGAACACTTCCAATGACAGGGAGCCCATCACTTCCCAAGAAGCCCCTGCTACCATTAGGCAGCTCCCACCATCAAAAAGTATCTCCCCATGCTGAGTTGGCATTTCTCTTCCCATTTGTTCCCCCTACATTTGATCCTCTGGGTCTGTTTCTGTTTTCTGTTGTTTATATTGGTCTATGTCTCCCTGTGACTGGTCATCTAGGTATCTGATGACATATCCAGTTGGTGAGGCTGGGAGAAACAAGAATCTTACACATGGCTGGTAGGAATGCAAAATGGTAGATTGCCTATCCTTAGCAAAATTATGTACTTACTCTGACTCTACAATCCCAGTGCAAGAAAGAATAAAAAATGGTATCACATTAGATTAAAATTAAATTAATGTGGTCCTAGAGTGTGCCCATGCACAGTTCCCCTAAGGAAATAAATAAGGATATTTTACAAAATTTAGCTCCAAAGATAATTACTACAGCATTTTTGCAAGAACAAAAACTTGGAAATAATTTACATGTATATAGGGACTGATTAAATAAACTCTGGCAGGCACATTTATTCAATAGAATGTGAAATGGACATGAAAAATTATGTAGTAGAAGGACATGGAGCGGCATGGAAAGACGCTGAAAAAGGCAAGTTTCAAAGTAAGCTTGGTGTGACGCAGTTTTATAAACATGCACATAAGATACCTAAGAACACACCAAACTACTAATGGATTTTTCTGGATAATGAGATAATTAAGAAACATACTATTTACTATTCTCACCCCTCCCCCCGACACACACACCTTATTTTTTGTCTTCCCTGTAGTTTATAAATCTTCCATATTGAGTATTTTAATTGCATAATTAGGAAAAAGAAGTTATTTTTCAATTAAAAAACAAACCCCATCAGCCTTTCAACATTGAATTCAAGAATAATCCCTCCATAAAAACCTCCCTTATTTTGTCTGCACACTTCCCTGGTGGCTCAGATGGTAAAGAATTTGCCTGCAGTGCCAGATTCCTGGGTTGGGACGATCCCCTGGAGAAGGGAATGGCTACCCACTCCAGTATTCTTGCCTAGAGAATTCCATGGACAGAGGAGCCTGATGGGCTAGAGTTCACGGGGTCGCAAAGAGTAGGACTGAGCAACTAACACTTTCACTTTCACCTCCCGACAGGAGTAGTACTGTGTCAAAATGTGGAGACCCCCTCTTCGTGTCCCGAATGCCCCCACTCCTGCCACTCATCTCTGCCCCAGCCCTTTTCCTCTGAGGGGAATCAAGAAGGCAACAAAATGGGTCTCATGATGGCTGCTCTTTTCTCGGGTCCCTCAGCCAAGAGGAAACATCCAGCCTCCCTCCTCCCTAAGCACTGCCATCTGCCCCTAGAATCCTGAGTGCCATTGGTAGGACACCGCCTCACCCCTGTGAGGGAGGTGTCATTATTCCAAATACGAGAGCCATATAAAACCAAGGCTCAGAGAGCAGGGAGAGGTAAATCTGGGAGACCAGCTTGGGACCAGACTGGGAAGAGGGGATCCTGGAAAAGCTAGCTTAAGTGCCTGCTTGGTGCACCCTCTGGTGGAGAAGGGGCTGCTTCGCTCCCAGGGAGGGACTGGGGCAGAGACTGGATATTTTAAGATGCTGCTAGCCCCTTTACTTTTATTTTTGACATCTTCACCCCTATTAAGTTAAAAGCACCTGCATCTCACATTAAACATTATTTGCATATAACTGTGTAAGAGTTGAGTTGGAGTGGACCCGTAGACTTGTAGATTTTTAAGTAATAACATAAATTAGCAATTTTGTAAGACCCATGCTACCTGATTTCCATGCTTACTTTAACACCATAGTCTGTCTAAGTATATCAAGACAGTGTGGTATTCAAGGGGGAAAAGAGGGAGGGATAAATTGTGAGACTGATGTTTATATACATACTACTATATGTAAGATAGATAACTAATAAGGACCTACTATACCTACTGTCGGAGAAGGCAATGGCACCCCACTCCAGTACTCTTGCCTGGAAAATCCCATGGACGGAGGAGCCTGGTGGGCTGCAGTCCATGCTAAGGGTTGGACACGACTGAGCAACTTCACTTTCACTTTTCACTTTCATGCATTGGAGACGGAAATGGCAACCCACTCCAGTGTTCTTGCCTGGAGAATCCCAGGGATGGGGGAACCTGGTGGGCTGCCGTCTATGGGGTCGCACAGAGTCAGACACGACTGAAGTGACTTAGCAGCAGCATACCTACTGTATATTAGGAGAAGGAAATGGCAACCCACTCCAGTATTCTTGCCTGGAAAATCCCATGGATGGAGCCTGGTAGGCTACAATCCATGGGGTCTCAAAGAGTTGGACACGACTGAGCGACTTCACTTTATACCTACTGTATAGCACAGTGAACTCTACTCAATACTCTGAAGTGGCCTATATGGGACTAGAATCTAAGGAAGAATGATATATGTATATGTAAAACTGATTCACTTTGCTATACAGCATAAACCAGCACAACATTGTACATCAATTATTCTCCAATAAAGATTAATTTTTAGAAAAAGACAGTGCTGTATTGGCAGAAGAATAACTACATTGATAGATGAGACAGACTTGGGAGCCCAGAAATACATCTGCACAAATGTGATCAATTGATTTTTTACTAAGATGTAAAGGCAATTAAATTAACAGTCTCTCGAACAATTGGGCATCTACATGCAAACAAATTGATCTCAATCTACACCTCTCACCTTATGCAAAAATTAACTCAAAATGGATCCTAGACCTAAATGTAAAACATAAAACCAAAAATCTTTTAGGAAAACATATGTAATGAAGCCACTGCTACCTTGGGATCTGAGGTTGGACAAAGAGTTCTTAGGCATGACACCAAAGCACAATCCATTTTAAAAATGATAAATTAGACTTCAGTAAAATTAAAAACTTTTGCTAAGAAAATGCAAATGCAATCCACAGACTGGAAAAATTTTCAATATTACATATCTGGTAAAAATCTTACATCCACAATATGTAAAGTACTCTCAAAATTCAGCAGTAATAAAGCAAGCAATCCATTATGAAATGAGCAAAACATTTGAAGAGACATTTCAGCAAAAGGCATAAATATATGGAAAATAAGCACAGGAAAAGATGCTCAGTGTCATTAGTCATTAGGGAAACTTAAACTAAAACCACAATGATATACTACTATATACACATTAGTGGAGTTACTAGAACACTCAGAAGCCTGGTGGAAATTCAAAATGGTATAGCCACTTCAGAAAATGGTTTGGAATTTTCTTATAAAGTTAAATATATACTAGCCATAATGAATATAGTAGATATGAATCCAACTATAATGATAATCACTTTGATGTCAAGTCTGAAAACACCAGTTAAAAAACACAGATTGTCAGAATGGATCAAGAACAAAAGCCAACTGTATATTGTTGATAAGCAACCCACTTTAAATATAAAGCTGCATAAAAATTAAAAGTAAACAAATGGATGTATGTGTAGCATGGCAAATATAATTAATAGTATGTATTGAAAGTTATGAGAGTAGATCTTAAAATTTCTCATTACAAGAAAAAAATTCTTTAACAATGATGACAGATGTTATCCAGAAATAATCATTTCTTAATATATATAAATATCAAATCATTATGTTCTATACCAGAAACTAATAATTTTGTATCCCAATCGTACCACAACAAAAAAGGAAATGCTAACACTAATCAAAAGAAAAACAGGGCTAGATATATTAATTTCAGATAGAAAAGACTTCAAAGCTTTGAAAATTATCAAAGATAAAGCAGGGTATTACATAATGATAAAGGTGTTCCTTCTCCAAGAACATATAATTTGCCTTGACTTATATGCCTAACAGTAGAGCATCAAAATACATGAGGCAAAGATTAATAGCACTGCAAGGAGAAATAGACTAATATGCTATTAAAATTGAGGACTTCAACACCGCCTATCAGAGATGAACAGATCCAGCAGGCAGAAAATCAATAAGGATATAGTTGAATTCAACAGTACCGTCAATCAACTGGATATAATGAACATTGATATACTGCTGCTTCATCCAGCAATAGAAGAATCACATTCTTTTCAAACTCACAAGGAACATTCACCAAGAGAGACCATGTTCTGGGCCACACAACACACCTTAATAAATTTAAATGAGTAAAATCCTATAGTGTCTGCTGTCACACCATTAAACTAGGAATCAAATAACAGAAAGGTTATTGGAAAATCTCAAACTATGTGGAGATTAAACAGCACACTTCTAAATAATTCACTAGTCAAAAATAAATTGCAATAAAAATTTTAAAAATATTGTGAACTAAAGGAAAATGAAAATTTATCAGGATTCATGGAGTGCAGTGAAAGCAGTACTTACAGGGAAATTTATAGCGAAAATGCAAATATCAGTAAAGAAGAAACATCTGAAATCAACCACCTAAATTTTTCTTGCTGCTGCTGCTAAGTCGCTTCAGTTATGTCCAACTCTGTGCAACCCCATAGACCACAGCCCACCAGGCTCCCCTGTCCCTGGGATTCTCCAGGCAAGAATACTGGAGTGGGTTGCCATTTCCTTCTCCAATGCATGAAAGTGAAAAGTGAAAGTGAAGTTGCTCAGTCGTGCTGACTCTTAGCAACCCCAGGGACTGCAGCCCACCAGGCTCCTCTGTCCATGCGATTTTCCAGGCAAGAGTGCTGGAGTGGGGTGCCATTGCCTTCTCTGAAATTTTTCTTAGGAAACTATAAAAAGAAAAATTAAATCCAAAGTAAAGAGAAGAAAAGAAATAATAACAACTGGACTATCAATCAATAAATTGAAAACAGGAAATCAATAGAGAAGATCAGTAAAATCAAAAGCTGGTTTTTCAAAAAGATCAACAAAGTCAACAAGCCTCTAGCCAGGCCAGCTTAAAACAAAAAAAGAGGACACAAATTGCTAATA
Organism: Bison bison bison; assembly: GCF_000754665.1. NCBI lineage: Eukaryota > Metazoa > Chordata > Mammalia > Artiodactyla > Bovidae > Bison > Bison bison. Next base: position 16,329,954 of record NW_011495071.1, read on the forward strand.
TCAGAAGTGAAAGAAGTACATCACTACAGATCCTATGGACATTAAAAGGATAATAACAAAATACTAAGAGCAATTCTATTTTCACAAATTTGATAACCTAAATGAAATGCACCCATTTCTTGAAACACCAAAATGCACACAACAAATCTGAATAGACCTATTTCTATGAAAGACATTGAGTAAATAACTACTAACATTCAAAACAGAAAGCACCTGCCCATGAGGTCACTGGTGAATTCTACCCAGCACTTAAGGAAGGAATTACACGAATTCTCTGCAATTTCTTTCCGAAAATAGAAGATGAAATTCCTAACTCATTCTGAGGCCAGTATTACGCTAATACTAAAACCAAACAAACACACTGCAAGAAAAGAAAACTATAGACCATATCTCACATGGACATAGATGCAAAAATCTTCAGTAAGTTAATAGTAAATAGGATCAAAAAGTATGAAAAGGGTTATACAACATGACTAAGTAGGATTTATTCCAGCCATGCAAGGTGGGTTCAGTATTAGAAAATCAATTAATATAATGCATCACATCAACAGAGTAAAAAATAAAAATCACATGATTATTCCAATAAACACAGAAAAAGCACTTGACAAAATCCAACATCCATTCATGATGCAAAACTATAAAACTCCTAGATTACATAGAAGAAAACCTAGATGACCTTGGGTATAGTGATGTTGTTTTAGATACAATATAAAAGACATGATCCATGAAAGAAGTAATTGATAAACTGGTCTTTATCAAATTTAAAGCTTTGCAAAAGATGGTATCAAGAAAATGAGAAGACAAGCCACAGACTAGAAGATGACATTTGGAAAGCGCACAACTGGTAAAGGCCCATTCTACAACATATACAAAGAACTCTTAAAATTTTAAAAAGGGGCCAAAGACCTTAACATAAGCCCCACCAAAGAAGATATACAGATGACAAATAAGCATATGAAAAGGCGATCCAAGTCATGTCATCAGGGAAACACAAATTAAAATGAGACACCACTACATACATATGAGAATGAACAAAATCCAGAACACTGACAATACCAAATATTGGTGAGGATGGGAAGTAACAGGAACTCTCATCACTGCTGATGGCACTGCAAATGCTACCAACCACTATCTAGGAGTTTCTTACAAAACTAAACATACCCTTACCATAGGGTCCAGCAGTCACACTTCTTGATATTTATCCAAACAAGTTGAAAACATGTCCACACAAAACCTACACACAGATATTTGTAGCACCTTTATTTATAATTGCCAGAAATTGGAAGCAAATGAGATGTCCTTCAGAAGATAAATTGATAAACTGCAATACATTGAGACAATGGAATATTATTCAGCGCTAAAAAGAGATGAGCTATCAAGCCATGAAAAGACTTGGAGGAATTGTAAATGCATATCACTAAGGGAAATAACCCAAGCTGAAAAGGCTACATATTGCATGATTCCAGATTGACATCCTGGAAAAGGCAAAATCAGTATTTTCCAGGGGAATGGTGGGGAGGAATGCACAAGCAAAGCACAAAAGAATTTTTAGAGCAGTGAAATACTCTATATGCTATTATAATGATGGATATACATACAACTCTATTAGCCTTTGCCTGCTTCATTATGTACTCCAAGGTCATATTTGCCTGTTACTCCAGGTGTTTCTTGACTTCCTACCTTTGCATTCCAGTCTCCTATAATGAAAGGGACATCTTTTTTGGGTGTTAGTTCTAAAAGGACAAATAGCTATGAAAAGAAGAGAAGTGAAAAGCAAAGGAGAAAAGGAAAGATATACCCATTTGAATGCAGAGTTCCAAAGAATAGCAAGGAGAGATAAGAAAGCCTTTTTCAGCGATCAATGCAAAGAAATGGAGGAAAAAATAGAATGGGAAAGACTAGAGATCTCTTCAAGAAAATTAGAGATACCAAAGAAACATTTCATGCAAAGATGGGCTTGATAAAGGACAGAAATGGTATGGACCTAACAGAAGCAGAATATATTAAGAAGAG
>NW_011495071.1:16332066-16367978 GCF_000754665.1 Bison bison bison
CAGGGCTTGATAAAGGACAGAAATGGTATGGACCTAACAGAAGCAGAATATATTAAGAAGAGGTGGCAAGAATACACAGAAGAACTATACAAAAAAGATCTTCATGACCCAGATAATCACGACGGTGTGATCACTGACCTAGAGCCAGACATCCTGGAATGTGAAGTCAAGTGGGCCTTAGAAAGCATCACTACGAACAAAGCTAGTGGAGGTGATGGAATTCCAGTTGAACTATTTCAAATCCTGAAAGATGATGCTGTGAAAGTGCTGTACTCAGTATGTCAGCAAATTTGGAAAACTCAGCAGTGGCCACAGGACTGGAAAAGGTCAGTTTTCATTCCAATCCCAAAGAAGGACAATGCCAAAGAATGCTCAAAGTACCTCACAACTGTACTCATCTCACACGCTAGTAAAGTAATGCTCAAAATTCTCCAAGCCAGGCTTCAACAGTACATGAACTGTGAACTTTCAGATGTTCAAGCTGGTTTTAGAAAAGACAGAGGAACCAGAGATCAAATTGCCAACATCCACTGGATCATCAAAAAAGCAAGAGAGTTCCAGAAAAACATCTATTTCTGCTTTATTGACTATGCCAAAGCCTTTGACTGTGTGGATCACAAGAAACTGTGGAAAATTCTGAAAGAGATCAGAATACCAGATCACATGACTTGCCTCTTGAGAAACCTGTATGCAGGTCAGGAAGCAACAGTTAGAACTGGACATGGAACAACAGACTGGTTCCAAATAGGAAAAGGAGTACATCAAGGCTATATATTGTCACCCTGCTTATTTAACTTATATGCAGGGTACATCATGAGAAATGCTGGGCTGGATGAAGCACAAGCTGCTTTCAAGATGCCAGGAAAAAATATCAATAACCTCAGATATGCAGATGACACCACCCTTATGGCAGAAAGTGAAGAAGAACTAAAAAGCCTTTTGATGAAAGTGAAAGAGGAGACTGAAAAAGTTGGCTTAAAGCTCAACATTCAGAAAACGAAGATCATGGCATCTGGTCCCATAACTTCATGGCAAATAGATGGGGAAACAGTGGCTGATTTTATTTTGGGGGGCTCCAAATCACTGCAGATGGTGATTGCAGCCATGAAATTAAAAGACGCTTACTCCTTGGAAGGAAAGTTATGACCAACCTAGATAGCATATTCAAAAGCAGAGACATTACTTTGTTAACAAAGGTCCATCTAGAAAAGGCTGTTTTTTCCAGTAGTCATGTATGGATGTGAGAGGTGGACTATAAAGAAAGCTGAGCACCAAAGAATTGACGCCTTTGAACTGTTGTGTTGGAGAAGACTCTTGAGAGTCCCTTGGACTGCAAGGAGATCCAACCAGTCCATCCTAAAGGAGATAGGTCCTGGGTGTTCATTGGATGGTCTGATGTTGAAGCTAAAACTCCAATATTTTGGCCACCTCATGCGAAGAGCTGACTCATTTGAAAAGACCCTGATGCTGGGAAAGATTGAGGGCAGGAGGAGAAGGGGACGGCAGAACATGAGATGGTCGGATGGCATCACTGACTCAATGGACATGAGTCTGGATAAACTCCAGGAGTTGGTGACAGACAGGGAGGGCTGGTGTGCTGTAGTTCACGGGGTTGCAAAGAGTCGGACATGACTGAGTGACTGAACTAAACTGATACATACAACACCTAGCGAACTCTAAGGTATACTATGGACTTTGGGTGATTATGATGTGTCAATGTAGGTTCATCCTCAGTTAAAAAAAACAAACCTTTTTCTGGTGAGTGATGTTGATAATGGAGGAAGCCACAGCTATGTAGGAGTAGAGAGTATAGGTATATCTGTCCCTTACTCTTAATTTTCTTACAAACTTAAAACTGCTCTAAAAATGTTTTTATTTAAATATATATATATTGTTTAGAATTACATGAAATATGCATACAAAAGGAAGACAATAAAAGCAAAGCATGTGTGTGTGTTAGTCACTCAGTCGTGTCCAACTCTCTGCAGCCACATGGACTGTAGCCCACCAGGCTCCTCTGTAAATGGAATTCTCCACATATTGATTTTTCAAAGTTTCTGTAATTAGTTTTTCTTACTTTACTTAATTAAGCAATACAATTATGTTTATTACATGGAATGCAGTAACAAGCATAATGTATAACACCATATGAAAACTATTTGGTAGAAATTATCAAGAATGCAAATACATATGGACCAAGATTAGAGTGCAATTGTAAAAATAAAATACTTTTAAGGGAAAAAATACAGACACTTGTCAAATGGACTCAGCAATCCTACCCCAAGGTATTTACCCAAAAGAAATGGAATGGATCGCATTAGTTTCCTAAAGATGCCATAATAAATTACCACAAGCTCAGTGGCTTCAAATGACAGAAATTTATTCTCTCATTCCAAAGTCTAGGTGACAGAAGGCTGTACTCCCTCCAGAGACCCTGGGGGAGAATCTGCTCCATGTGTCTTCTAGCCTCCAAGAGCTGTTAGCTGACTTGGAGTCCTTGACTTGTGACTCTCTACCCGTGTCTTCATTTCACTTTCTCTTCTTCTTTGTGTATCTTTTATAAGAACATCCTTGAATTTAAGACCCACTTGGATAATCCAGGATGAGCACATTTTAAAATCCTAATTTAATTACATCGGCAAAGATCCTTTTTCAGATAAGGTAGCATTCACAGTTTTCAGGGATCAAGACATTGGCATGTCTTCTTGGGGACTCCTGTTTGGCCCATTACACTTATCTTCACACAAAAATCTATACACAAAAGTTTATATTCATAAATACCAAAAGCTGGAAGCAATCCAGATATTCTTCAATGAATAAATGGATTAACCAACTATAGTACATGTAATACTGCCCAACAAGAAAAAGAAACAAACTGTATATGTACAATAATATGAATAAACCTCAAAAACATTAAGTAAAAGAAAGTTCAGACAAAGCTATGTACTGATTTCATTTCTACGACATTCTGGAAAAGGCAGAAGAATTTGATTGGATGTTTTCTAAAGAAGACATACAAATGGCCAACAGGTACATGAAAAGGTATTCAGCATCACTAATTATCAAGGAAATGCAAATCAAAACCACAATGTCAATCACACATCACCTCACATCTGTCAAAATGGTATTATCAAAAAGAAACTAACAAATGTCAGCATGGATGCAGAAAAATGGGGACCCTGTGCACTGCTGGTGGGAATGTAAATTAGTGCAGCCAATATGGAAAACAGTGTACAGGTTCCTCAAAATTATTTAAAATGAAACTAATATATGATCTAGCAATTCAATTCCTGGTTATTTATCTGAGAGAAGTAAAACTACTACCTTGGAAAGATACCTGCACCCTGATGTTTGTACCAGAACTCTTTACAATAGCCATGACATGGAAACAAGCTAAGTGTCCATTGATGGATGACTAGATAAAGAAGATGTGATATATAGGTAGATCGAAATATGGATATATAGATTCTTGCATGTGTAGAGTATTTTATATATAATGGAATATGTGTGGTTGTTGTTTAGTCATTGTAATTCACCATTTTAAAAAAGTGGAAATCCTGCCACGTTTTACAATATGGATGGACCCTGAGGGCTTTATACTAAGTGAAATTAGTCAGGCAAAGAAAGATAAATACTGTATGATATCACTTTCATATGAAATAAAAAAAAAAACTGAACTCATGAAACAGAGAACAGAATGTTGGCTGCCAGAGGTGGGGGTACAGAGCTGTAAATGGGTGAAGACAGTTGAAAAGTACAACTTCCAGGTATAGGATAAATAAGCCCTGGGAATGTAATGTACTACATGGTGAGTATAGTTAATAATAATCTATTACGTAAAGTTGCGGGAGTTGGTGATGGACAGGGAGGCCTGGCGTGCCGCGATTCATGGGGTCGCAAAGAGTCAGACATGACTGAGCGACTGAACTGAACTGAACTGAAAGTTGCTGAGCAAGTAAATCTTAAATTTTTCATCACAAGTGAAAACCTGTAACAATGTAACTGATGGGCATTAATGGAACTTACTCTAGTGGTCATTTCACAATACACACATATATCAAATCATCTTGTTGGACACCTAAAACTAATATAATGTTATATGTCAATTTTATCTCAATTTTAAAAGATAAATTAAAAAAAAAACTATAGAAAAAGAACATAGCAGTTGTTAGGGTTTGAGGATTGAGGAGACAATTGGCTGCAAAGGAGAAGTAGGGGGCTTGAGCAGTGATGAAATTGCTTTGCCCCTTTATTGTGATGCTGATTACATGGCCTAAATGTACTGTCAAAACCCATTGAACTATATGCCCAAAAATGACTTTTCTCTATAAAAATTTTAAATTATATGCTTAAAAAGAGATACTGGGGCTGGGACTCTCTACCAACTACTTTTTCCTTTGTCAAATGGATCCCTATTAAGCTTTGCCAATTGGAGGTCCTCAAAGGAGACAAGAAAGCTTGAAGAATAAACTTGCTCCTTCCTATTTGATTTTGATCTCTGTCAATATCACCCACAGTTTCTTTACTCTGCCAGGGAAGTTGGTTCCTGTTTCCAGTTTTATTTTGTTTTTCCACACTCCTAGAACAGTCTTGTTGCACCACTTCAGAGATACCAGCATCAGATGACCTCTCTTCTCAATGGTCTGAGAATTCTTAAAGTTTCTAGATTCTAATTCCCTGTCAGTTCCCCTATTCCTCCAGCCCTGTGGATAGTAACTGCTACTTTTCATTTTTAATCTCTGCACGATTTCTCATTCTCTTTTGCCTTTTCAGTACTCTACTGCCTGTTTAATAATGTCTTGGAGTATTCTTTCTGTTAAAATTGCTTATGTGATGTCTGTTCTATGGACTAGAAATTGATTGAGAGAAAGTCCAGGTCTGTCCCATGCCCTACAAAATCCTACATGATCCATTCTGACCATTACATCTCTGACCTCATCTTTTACTTTTCTTTCCCCTCACTCTGACTCACAAGAAATACAGTTGATAAAGAAGTATGTTAAGCTTCACCACAGGGGTGTAGTGTCATCAAAATTCAGAATATGGGAAACTCTATTGGACAAATAACTTAGTCTCTCCAACAAATAAATTGAAGAAGGGAAAAAAATGATAGCAGTGAAGCCTCTAGATGAGAAGTGCCTTAAAACATATTAACCAGCAGCAAAGTGAAGACCTAATTTGATTTATATTTATATATACAATATGGGGCTTCCCTGGTGGCTCAGTGGTAAAGAATTCGCCTGCAATGTAGGAGCCACAGGAGACACAGGTTCAATCCCTGGGTGGGAAGATCTCTTGGAGGAGGGCATTGCAACCCACTCCAGTACTCTCACCTGCAGAATCCCCATGCACAGAGAAGCCTGGTGGGCTACAGTCTATAGGGTCGCAAAGAATTGGACATGACTGAAGCGACTTAGCACACATACATGCTCACAATATATTCATATAATATATATAATTTCATATATGATTAATATATATGTCATCATATATATCTATAAGGTAATTGAGAGATTTGAACTATTTAGTTGTTAAATTGAATTTTGGTTTTACGTTTAAGAGTCAAACATTTGAAGATACAAGTGGAAATATTTATGGACATATTGGGATTGGGTACTGGGAGAAGGTCTGGGGGAAGCAGATGGCTCATAGATATAACAACATTGGCCACAAATTGATCACTGTTGAAGCCAAATGTCTTCACATCATTTCAAGCTAGCGTAACAAATACCACAAACTGGATGACTTATAAACAGTAAATATTTATTTCTTACAGTTCTGGAAGCTGAGAAGTCCAAGACCAGGGCACTTGCAGATTCAATATCTGGTGGAGAGCCCACTTCCTCATTCACAGCAAATTTCTCGCTGCAACCTCATATGTGGAAGGAGCAAGGGCATTCTCTTAGGCCTTATTTATAATGATACTAATACCATTCATGAGAGGCTATTCTTATGACTTAATCACCTCCCCAAGGCCCTACCTCCTAATAGCATCACTTTGGGGGTTAGGTGTCAACATAAGCATTTTGAGAAGGATACAAACATGCAGCCTGTAGCACCAACTAATAGAAGAGATTCATGTTATTATATAAAGACTAGATTGTTTATATGTTTTAAAATGTCTGTCTTCAAAAATCTGAGGGTCCATCTACTGTGTGAGGCAGTTAACACAAAGAATGACTCACAGGCCTCTGGAAAATGTCAGGAGCCAATGCTGAAAAGCATATACTGCAGTGGTTTCAACTATAAGCTCTGGGAATCAACACCTGTGTATGCCCCAAGATAGTGGTCACCTGTGTGACCTTGGACTTCGTGTCTCCATGCCTCTGTGTCCCACATGCAGAGTGGAAATGATAATGGGGTCTAGCCCCATGGAGTCTTCCTGAAGATTAACTGAATTAATAGCTATGAAGCACTATCTCAGAACATCATCTGGCCCATAGTAAGCACCCAAAATATGTCTATTATAATTATCATTATTACTATTATCATCAAATAGGAAGACATGTTAAAATGAACCAACAAGGTCTTGAAACAAGTGTATCCAAAATATGTTTTTAATCTTAATGAAGTTCACAAATGGCATAATATTGACATTTCCTTAAACAAATTATACAATCATGTTCTTGGACAATAAAGCATAGCATCTCCATTACCATGTGTCCCCACAGGCCACAGAGGCAGTGACTGAATGTCCCCCTAAGAGTTGGCAGAGATGCCATGGTCAACAGAACAACTTTCAAAGACCCAATTTGCTACCAGATAAGCTAATGAGAGATGCCATCACATTTACTGCATATAGAATCAAATATAAAAAAGACGCACAACAAATATGGAATTAGCTTATTTTTGCATTCAGTTTCATTCCTTTCAAGTGATAAAGGTGCTTTTTTTTCCAATATCTATTAGGATGCAAGCATGTATATCTTCCATGGTGCCTCCTCACCAAGTGGTTGTCAACAGAAATTAATAGAAGTGGTGAGTTTAGCTTCACGGTAACCTGAGATTAAAAAAATAAAGAAAATTAAAAAGAAGAAGAGGGGTAGGAAGAGGAAAAGAAGAAAAAGAAAGAGAAGTGGAGAATAAGAAGGAAATAATCACAATTACTACTGAAAGAACACAAATTTATAGAAATGTTTCTTTAACTGAACTCTATTTATAAATTATGGATATGAGATATGAGAAAACTTTTATGGCAAAGGATGAGAAAACAATTCAGGGGTCACTATTAATACTAGCAGTAGTATTACAGGTATAGCTCTCTTGTCTGAATCTGTGAACATTGATCAATGTTGAAGGGCTTTCCGAAACTGGGTTCATTAATGATGTGTGACCCAGGCTAAGATTTGCAAGGCCTTCCCTTTCTGAATTCAGAAAGCTATTTTTCTCTTCTGAGAAAGATGACACTGCATCTCCACAGCCTGTCCTGTGTGTGTGAAAGAGTGTGTTAGTCCCTCAGTCATGTCTAACTCTTTGCGACCCCATGGACCCACCAGGCTCCTCTATCTATGGAATTTTCCAGGCAAGAACACTGGAGTGGGTGGCCATTTCCTTCTCCAGGGGATCTTCCCAACCCAGGGACTAAACCTGGGTCTCCTGCACTGCAGGCGGATTCTTTACCACCTGAGCCACCAGGGAAGCCCACAGCCTGTCCTAGTGCTCGGATTTTGAGCTAAGTTGTAGGAGCTCACTAACTCAAGAGGAAAAATGTAATTGGAGAGAAGAGATCTGAACCCACGTCCAGTGGGTTTCAAAATGCGAGTCCTAATCTCCAAATCCCTTCTCCTCCCTTCTGACAGTACAAGGCAATCACCTTCCCAGAGTCATTTCTCTGCTCAGTCCTGAAGGTCCCTGCGGCGCCGGCCAAAGGCTTCAGAGCCCACGTTGGTGGGCACAAAGTTGCTCTTTACCATACCCCCAGATCTGCTGAGCAAGCCTGCCAGCCGATGGGTCACACAGGTGGCAGTGTTGCAGGACCTCTTCTGGGCAGTGATGCTGGTTTGCAGGATGGAGAAAGGAGAAAAGGCCTGTCAGTGAGAGGCTGCGGCAGAAGCCTACCCCATTGGGCTTTCAGAAAGAGAATTGTAGCTCTTCGACATATCACTTAAAAATAAGTATTTCCCCTAAATGCAATTATCAAGGCTGTTAGGGGAAATGACCTGGCAACCTTTGCCAGAAGCCCTGCCTAAAAGTTTTCACAAAAAATGCACTTCAGGGCCATGTGACAAGTGCTAAAACCCTACACTTACCATCCCTTACATTCACCCCACCCCAACACACAAGGAGCATATGAGGACATACCCCAGCCCAAAGCACCAACAAAACCACTTTCTATGGAAAATGAAAAATTTCTGAAGTCTTACCTGGAAAAGGCTCAGAGCACCGGGTTTGCAGCATCCTCCCCCAGCAGTGCTTACCTGCTCCGCAGCACACCTGTTCTCATTGCAGGAGCTGGTTCACAGGACTCTTACCACACCCTGTATCCCACTTACCCTAAGGTGAAGGCTACTTTTAAGCATAGGCCCTGGGCACTCTCAGGCCTTGGACGAGGACCAGAGTAATGACCACCAAAGTGTCAATCCTTTTAGAAAATAGATTTATTCATCAATGACGAGGCATGAGGGATGAAGCAGGAATTGGAGGGTTCTGCCATGACAACTTTGGAATCTCAGAAACTTCCCTCACTCTCTCTCATTTCTAACCTTATCTGTGAGTCCTGCTGTCTTTCCTTCCATCCTGAGGTTCCTGACATTCTTTGTCATAAGCAAAGCTACCAATACGAGCTTGAAGAGCAATCAGAGTGAAATCTGCATGCATTAATTTCATCCATGGGAACAAGAAAGGAAATCAGGAAGCACTGGAAGGAGTTCAGTTGGCATCCTGGGGCACCCCAAAATGGAAGGAGTGGTCCCTCTCCAAGCTGTTGGCTACGTCCCTTTTCTTGCCAGGTGTTTCAGGCCCGAAGCCCATGCCAGAGAATCTATGATAGTTGTTCAAGTCCTTCCAGTAAGCACTCAGCACACAGGTACTCAGATTACTGCACCGCTTAGCTCTGGAGCCGTCCAGGCTGCAGGGAAAAGACATGCCAGACAATACCATGCACCCAGGGCTGCTCCTGGGGGCAGTCATGCAGAAGGTTAGACCAGGGAGGGGGCACTTGGCACAGAGGTGGAGGGGGCAGACAGGAGGCAAAGCTCACACACCCTCCACTAGGAGAACTCAGAGGTTCTCTGAGCCAGGGCAGAGTGGGGAAGGGCTGCGGTGGGGAAGGGGTGACCTTTTCTGGCATTCCACATGCTGCTCAGTCCTTCCTGCTCTGCAGAGAGGTTCTCAGGGTGGATGCAAGTGCCATACATGGCTCTGCTGGTGTGAACTCAAAGCTCAGGGTGCACAGGGAGGTGGGGATGGGGAAGGGTGTCTGGTCCAGTGAGAACATGCACATGTCCACAGATTCTACACATCTAAAGGCCCCGGACCTACCTCAGACACTGCTCTACCTGACCCCACCCTCTGCAAGGCCTCTGGGTTTACCTTGCAACTGTGCAACGAAGGTGCCTTGCAGGTGTGAAAGAACATACACAGGTTAAATTCCTCAGACATCCTGAGCTGCAACAGGTCCATCTCCTGGCTCCACACTTACCAGTCCTAACTCATCCAGTGCTGAGCGTTCTCCTCAGTAGGGCAAGACCAACTCCCAGAATAAGTACTTCCACATCTCCCCATCTCATTTCCTAACAGCTTTCAGGAGTTGATCTTTTCAATGTGTCTAACTAACCACAGTTCCTCCAGCTGCACCTGGACGGACCACAGTCTTCCATGGAGGCTAAGAATGACTGGGTGCCGTCCTGGTGAACAGGGACAACCTGCGGGGCTCTGGTCAGATGTTGTTTTTCCTGCTTCTCTGGGCTGCACCCTCCTGAATAGGCCAAGGTTGGGAGGGGAGACTTACCTGGAGTCCTCTGTCTCCTCCTGCTCCTCCTCCTGCTCCAGCTCATTGGTCTTCCTCTGGACATAGGCCTTCACCAGTGCGGCCAGCAGGAGGCGCCCTTCCTTCTCACTGAGTGCCCCAGGATCTGGGAGGGTCTCCAAAGCTGACCTGGAGAGAGGAAGCAACCCCCGCAAAGAGGCTCTGAGCCCCTGCCTGCCTCCTTTCCAGAATAAGCACCCAGGCTACCCAGTCCCTGTGGCTTTCCCAGAGGACATGGCTCTCCTGACTCCTAGCCCACAGGGCTCAAGGCCAGTGTCCACCTTAGGGGGTTGATTCACTGGGAGCCTCCCTCTGCTGTGACCTCAGAGGCAAAAAAAAACTGCCCGATCCCAGGGTCAGTGGAAGAGGAATAAGTTCGTGGCTTCAGGCTGCCTCACCTGAGTGGTGTCGCCTGGAGACTGCCTGCCTGGCACAGGACCAAGATGCTGAAAGCCAGGAAGGGGGAGGATTTCCCGAAGCCCATGATGCCTCTCTGTAAAGGGAGAATGACGTTACCACTGCACCAAGACCAAGCACCGTCTGGAGCTCACAGACCCAGGTTCCAGTCCGGCCACAACTGCCTTGAGAATTCAGGCAGGTTACTTCACTTCCCCACGCCTCTTTTCAGTTCATATGCCAGATAGGCTGCTTTGAATCTCCAAATATACATTACACTGAATAGTTTGGTAAGTAGAAATGGGTGTGCTGGGGAGGGGTGGGGGGAGGGTTCTGGTTTTGCTCTGTGAAAAGCCAGGAAGAAGCCACACACATGCACATAAAGCCACACCTTTTGCCCTAGGCAGAAGCCAAGCGAGGACCCACCCTTGCTGTAGACTGTGCCTATCTTCTTAGGGACTGAGAAATCTAGGACCACTTTACCTCTGCTGGACTTCTCTGCCAACGGGTGGGAGAAGAAGGCAGGAGGGGTAAATTGGAAAAGAGCGTTAACCTCTCAGTCTGTGGGTTTGGGTTTGGGTTTGGGAGTAATTTAACGTGCAGGATCGTGACTGGACTCTGCCAGTGCATCCCGTCTCTGCTGAAATGCGGTTTAGCAGCAGGTGCTGGGCGCCAGCTCCCCGAGATGAGCTCCACGTTCTGGCCGGCTGACTGCACTGCCCCAAGTCCATGCCAATGCCCCAGGCACGCAAGCGAGCTGCAGACGCCTCAGAGGAAGCTTCAGGGCTTAACCGGCCGGAGAACCAAACACGATCTCTCCTCGGGACCCAGACTGCTCAGGGCACTCCCAGAACAAACTCCAACAAGATCCTGCATGCGAAGGACGGGCACCAAGGCAGGGGCCGAGGACCAGGGCAGGCTAGGAAGCTAGGGCTGGGCGCACGGAGCTTCCAGCGTCCAGACGACACCCTGGGGATGCTTGCGGTTTCACTGGCGCTAGTTAGAAGAAAATGAGCTGTCGGCCACAACCTTCTGCCTTCTTCCCAGCGGGACAGGCAGCTAGGAGCACCTGGCTATAGGTGGGCCAGGATGGCCTTCAGAAGCAAAGGAGAGGCAAGCAGGCAAGCGGATGGAGCAAATTAGCTGAACTATCCAGAGGCTGGTAATCAGAGTGAGCAGCATAGGAAGTTCTCACCTGGCAACTCGAGTTTCAGGAGAGGGCGAGCGGCGGGTCCCGGGGACAGACACAACGCCTGCTGTGGGCGTCTTCTCTGCGGAGCTCTCGGCTCTTATGCGGGTGATAGGGGGCGGGGAGGGCCCCAGGAGTCCGCACGGCCAATCCAAAGTGGCCAGGAGCGACCCAGCTCCGATTGCGTCATTGCCCGCGCTCCCACACCGGTCCACTAGGGAGAGGAACCGTCCGCTCTGGCTGTCATTCGCAATGAGGTCATTGCTTGGGGAACCGGAGGGCTGGGAGGGAGTGGAGGGCGTTCGACGTCCAGAAAGTGGGAGCAAACTGGGGGAGAAACTGGTGTAACTGACGGTGAGGGGTCAGAGTGCCTCTCACTTTCTGTGCAACTGAACTCGGACCTCGTACCCCCTCCACCCACTCCATTAGGGACCCCGGCCGGTCACTCAGACTTTGAAGGGATCTCAGATGTAATAGACCACCTTGGAGGAAGGGGATGGTGAGAGGAAAGGATCTTTGAAAAATTAAGCTCTTTGGACCATATGGGGTGATCCGGTATATTCTTCCTCCCTACTCTCCTTCAACCGCCCCTTCGAAGTAGTTTTGCTTCCAGTCTGGTAACCTGGCCTCTTTTGCCTCACTCCTCTGGGACAGAGGTGGGAGTGGAAGAGAGGACTGGGGAGGAGGCTAAGCTGGCACTGCCTGCACAGAGAGCTAGACACCCCTCTTGCACTCCCTAATTCTCGACTGCTAGTTCAGCATCCCCTACTCTAACCGCGGATCTGCACCGCGGCGCTGGAGTTGGTTTACACAGCTGTCCCACTCCTCTGCCTTCTGTTTGCCAAGCTGCTGGGCCAGGACGCCTGTGTCCGGGTTTCTACCCGTCTCGCCCCACACCCCCGCCCCACTTTCCTGAAGCGCTCGACTGCAGAGCTGGAGGGGGGGGTCAGCGTCCACCCACAGGTGCTGCAAGCCCAAAGGGCAACCTTCGAATACATAGGTTCGAAGCCCCAGGCTGTCAGTGCGCGCACTCACGCCTCCCGCAGGTGCACACCGCACTCACCTACCTGGACCCCAGACACACGCTCTCCTTTCGCACTCACAAACGGACACTCCGCAGACCGCCAGCACTCACTCCAACAGACGCGCCCTCACCCGCTGTCCGCTAAGGAGGGAGCGCGCATTCACCCAACCCTACCTCGACCTCATCTGAAACCAACACCTCGAGTTTCTGCTTTCGGAAACAGGCACGTTTTACGTACACAGGGGTACGCGTTGTCCCCACCGACCCCCGCCCCCAACACGCACATAGACACACGCGCCAGGTGAACAGGTGCCGCTGGGAGCTGACTGTATCTGCCCTTTCCTTTTTCCTTAAGGAAAGACGGGTCTGGAGTCCGCGAGGCGGGCGCCCAAGACACGCGGGCGCAGCGAGAAGATCCCGGCTCTGGAAGGGTCGCCTAGGGACTGTGGGGAGAGGCAGTGGGGGAGGAGTGAAGGAGGCACTCACCTTCAGAGCCTCAGGTTAGCACCGCACCACGTGGTCGCGGCGACACCAGACGCGCCCGCCGGGCCCTCCTGAGCTCGCGAAGCCTCTCAGGAAACCTGGCCCAGAGGTGCGGGGCCGGGAGCGAAGCCAGAGGCCGGCCAAAGACCCTCAGCTGGTGACCACCGCTTCTGCAGGTCAGGAAGGAGCACAGGGAACGTCTGTCTACACCCTCCGGGTTTTCTGTGACAGAACGCTGCTTGGGGGCACAAGACCGGTTGCCCTCTAACACCTTGGCAAAAGAAACTCCCAAAGAATCAGGTTGGCCAAACGGCGATTCTTGCTGGGCCTGCTATGCTGGCGGGAGGAGGCACAGGGCGCAGGACCCGGAGTCTCCCCTGCTCCCGGGAAGCCTGAGCTGCGCCGAGAAGGTGGGGAGTGGGGGGGGTGCTGATCCGGAGGGACTGTCTCTCTGCGCCCCAGTTCTTAGGCTCGCTTTCGGATGCAACCGGTGACACCGAAGCGGCCTTTTACTTGGGGGCTCTTCTGCACGAGTCCTGCAAATGTGAGGAGACACTTCTGCGTCCCTTTCCGGGATTCTGGCCGGGGAAGGGGGCTGCCAGGTGGACAGGTGTCGCTGGGAGCTGACTATACCTGCTCCCTTCCCCGCTTCATCCCGGACCACTGAGCTCTGGCAGAGTGTAGCCCGCCTAGCAGCCCCGGGGCAGCCCTGCTCCTCGGAGAGGGCCAGCGCAGGGGACGAGAAAAGACCCGGAAGCCCCCGACCTTGGAGCCCGGGCTCCCCAGCGTCCACCAAGCTCGAAGCCCGCAGAGAGCGCAGTAATCGGGTTTGGGGTTCTGCCTCCCTAGAAGCCCCAAAATATGAATGTAGGAAAACTTTGAACTCTTAGGGTTAAGGGCTGAAAAGCTGGCATCCTCTCCAGAGACTGTGTCACTTGGACTTTCCTAAAGTGTTAGGACCCACAGCCTTGCGGCCCCCCACTGAGCACGATACAATCCCTGGGGCTCCTTCCATTCCGCATGCGGTGGGTGGCCCAGAACCCGAGCAGAGCTCCTGCCTGGGTGAAGTCGGTGAAAATTTCTCTAAAAGCCACGGAGGCTCGAATCCCTGTGCTCTGACAAGAAAGGGGAGCGCGCACCCTACCTGGAGGCCCATCTTGTCACAAGCAGTCCCGGTTCCATGCTTTCAGTATCTTGTTGGGTACGCAGAATTATTTGCCCTAATCTTCCTCCACTAGGGTCTTTGCACAGTGTTTGGAGCACAGTAGGTGCACAGCAAAAGTTCGGTGACAGGGGAGTGAGCGAGGGGATGAATGAATGAACAGTTCCAAGGGTTCATTACAGTAAGAGTCAGCAGGAAATTCGCAGCCAAGTTGAACGGCACCCAATTTAGATCCATTAGATGGAAAAGCAGAATGTTGATCCAAGGAAGTACCTCTTTTTATTTAATGAAAGGAATCCTGATGTCCTGGTGGAAACTTTCTGGAATATAACGTGAGAGGAAGGGTTCCAAACTCCAGCTTGAAAAGCAAAATAAGGCATTTTCCCTCAACCCATCCTTTATTATATTTGTGAGTGAATGGAAGAAAAAGTCAATAAAATGCCTTGTTTTCTAAATGGAGAAAATTACATTTTGATTTTCCTGGAACTGTTCTGAGCTTCAAGGCATCCCAATCAAACCAACTAGCATGAGGATTTATAGCGAATGGTTTCCCAGGAATAATCTTTTGCTCTTAAATTGTCTCAAATGTTTCCATGCTCATTTTAACTATTTTATGTAATTATTTTTTACATTTTGAAAATGATAGTCATTAATTTTTAGAGAGAAACAGATTCCATGTACTATAGCCTTTGAAGTTTATTTTTATTTACTTTAACTTACTCTCTGTTTTCTTTAAAAATTTTCTTGGAGACATATCCCTTAAAGGAAAGTTTTATTCATGCAACAAATACTGAGAACCCACTATGTGCCAGGCATTGTTACAGGCACTAGCAATTCACAGTGAACAAAACAAAACCCCTGCCCTCCTGATGCCTATATTAGTGATGTATTTAACAGGAGTCCTTGTATATCACCTTCCACCCAAATGAAACACATACATATCCTCACCCAGGAATTGAACTGGGGTCTCCTGCATTGCAGGTGGATTCTTTACCAACTGAGCTGTGAGGGAAGCCCATATTCCACTCACATCCTCACAATATAGTAATATCATCTATCTGTCAAACAGATATTCAGGGTTTATATGATTAAGACAACGTACAGACTAGCTGAGCTACATAGTGAACTTTGATTACATTTTATTGTATGTTTTACTTTTAGTTAGTAATTCCCTCTCTTTTCATTCTGCCATCACCTGTTTATTCATTTTCCAGTGTCACATTTGTCCCTCATTCTTGGTTTACTACCTCACTTTGGTGGAGCAAACTCACCATTATACGAGAGATTTTCCAGAAATTGTTAAAGCATTGTCTACTTGTCTCCTATTTCCAGTGTGACTGTTGAGAAATCCATTTCCTTTTTCTTTTTTTTGTATAGGACCTCTCTCTCTCTTTCTCTCACCCCCCTTCTCTCCCTCCCTCTGTTCCAGTCTTCTAAAATACCATGATGTTGTGTCTTGGTGTGGGCTATTTTTATTTATTGTTCTAAGTACTGGAATAACACTTGCAATAAGAAAATTCATGTTCTTCAATTTAGGGATATTTTCTTGCTTTATTTCTTTGATAATTTTATCTTTTTGTTGTTTTTGTTTAACTTTCTGGGAGACTTTTTTTTAAATTTACATTGTTTTTAAATTCTTTTGATCATAGTTTTAACTTGCAATAACTTTTTAAAAATCCTGTGTTAGTTTTTACTTCCTCCTGTTTTTATTTAATGGGTACAACATCATCTTCTAGCTCTCTGCAGCTGTTAAATATAGGTTATTTGTTTTGTTTTTCTCACTTTAGAGATTGCCCTCATATTTCTAGTTCTCCCTAGCTGCTGATTTATATTTAAGAGGGAGGTAATAATATGCTATTCAGAAGATGAGAATGGCAGAATTGTCCATCAATAGACCTGAATATAATAAAATGATTAGATAAGAAGCAGCTTTGCCTTTCTATTGGGGGAGGATGCTAAACTAAGAATAACTTGTAAGTCTTTCCTCTTGGCTCTTCATCTCCTAAGAAGATTCCTGCAAGGATTACCAGGATGGGGGGTTGGGGGATAGAGTATAAACTGATGAGTAATGAAGAAAGAGGCTGAGAGTTTTATCATTCATTATAATAATCCTCCAGTCTTTTCTGGGACCCAGTCATCTAACTACATAGGATACAGAAGAAAATTTTGGGTCTAGCTACTCCTTTTAAAGGCTTGCAATTACTCCAATTTTCAACCCAGTCTATAACACCACCAAGAGAGGCAACCAATTCCTCAGAGCCCAGAGCTTGTCTGGAGTCCTTGCTTCTTGATGGCTTTCCCTGCCCTACTAGAGTAGTTTGCACTAGAAATGTATGTCATTACACAGCTTTCTCTTGTGCTAAACCAGTTAAGAAGACTGGTTGAAGGGTAAGAGATACAGTAATTACAGAGCCCTCAAATTAGATTCAGTACACTGGGCACTTGACCTCAATAAAGTCCCACTCCCCATCACAGGCAACCTGCTTGGGAGGCTTCTTCCTCCAAACCCCAGAGAAATAGAGATGCCAACATCTAACTTGCAGAAGTCCTTTCTTAGAGATTATTTTTAGAGTTGTCTGTGTCTGCCAGAGAATGAGCAAAGCATGGTGGCCCAGACCCAAGCTGGTCACTCCTGAGAGATGGACAGTGAATGACGTCAAGGAATTACTCAGGTTGGGTTCCTCTGAGATGATTAAGCTTCTTTCTTGGCTCAGACTCACTGAACCCAAACTGACTATATCCTCCCTGTCTGAAAGCATTATTCCATACTGCAATGGAAGTAGAAATACAGGTAAATCTTTCTTGTAAAGCTCATTAGAGAAAACTTTCCTGCATTCAACACTCTCAGAAAAATGAGAGTTTTTGCTAAAGTAAATTTCCAGGTAACAGAAACACACTTTAAATGGAAAACAAGCTTTTTAAAAGTCATTTTGGATGGAAACCCTTTTTAAATGCATGGCATTCTCCTCTTAACCTTCTCTGAATGACTCACAGCTATCATCAAGAGCACATCAGTCACAGTGTTGCATCCTATGTGAGGGCTGGACTTAGTGGACTGTTTACCTCCACACCTTTTGACCCCAACTTCTGTTTTTGAGCTCTTGGTCCATTGTTTACAGTTAGCATGTTAGTTATTCATATTTTGCTGACTATGAGACACATAGTCAGTATCTCAGGATCACATTTTTGGTTTTTGATGGTTTCTGCTGGACACTGTTAATATATCTGCCTCTAGCCTCAGGCCAGTTTACCAGAATTTTCACCTGCTAATTCAATATCATTAGGAAAACAATAGAAACACGATTCATAGAACTGGCTGGAGCAAATCAGAAGTAAGGAAGGTTAAGAGAAAGATCTGAGTGTCTCTCTTGTGAGAAATGGCAGAGAGATCTAATACATTTTCTGACCCTCAACTATATGCTCTGCGTGTGCATGCTAAGTCACTCCAGTTGTGTCTGACTTTCTGTGACCCTATGGACTGTGGCTCACCAGGCTCCTCTGTTCATGAGATTCTCCAGGCAAGAATACTGGAGTGGGTTGCCATTTTCTTCTCCAGGTGATCTTCCCCACCCAGGGATCAAACCCAGGTCTCTTACCATCTCCTCCCCTGGCAGGTGGGTTCTTTACCGCTAGCACCACCTGGGAAGCCCATGTCTTCTATAGAAGGGTGTTTCTGGATAAGTGGGTGTTTCTCTAATGTTAAGGAAGTTTGAGTTAGACCACAGGTTTTAAAATGGATCTTGCATAACAGTGTTGTCCAATAGAACTTTCTGCAAAAATGGGAATGTTCCAAATTTGTGCTTTCCAGGGCCATTGCAACAAGCCACATGTGACTCTTGTGCACATGAAGTATAACTAGTGCAACCAAAGAGCCGAATTCTAATTTATTTTAACAAATTTAAAGGTAAATAGCCTCATTTAGCTAGTGATTAGAGTATTGTAGATGACAATCCACTGTATAGAGTAGTGGTTAGATGCATAGATTTTGGAGCCAGACTGTTTTTTGTTCAAATTCCGCCTCTCACACTTATTTAGCTGTTTCATCATAGACAAACAGTCTGTACTTCAGGATCCTCCTTTGTAAAATGAGGATAATGTTACTTATTTAATATGGTTTAATACAGCTACTATGAGGATTAAATGGGTAATAAACCTAAAGTGCTTAGAACCGTGTATGGTAACTAGTGCGTGCTATACACATGTTAACCATTGTCTTACACTGGGTTTCTCCAGAAGCAGAACTCAAGGCAAACCATTTATTTGGGAGTTGTACCAGTAAGGGAACAGGGAAATGAGACAGGGGAGGGAAGATAACCATTACAGAGTATGCAGGTTGCAGCTATAGGCCACTTGATCCTGCTGGAGATCCCCTGGAACACTTAAAGAGAAAGCCTCAGAAGTATTCCACTCAAAGAAGGATTAAGTTATTTATCTACCAACTCCAGTCCATCACCAGTTTAGGACCGCTCCCACAGGTGCCAACTGCCTACCACATCTAGCCAGTCCTGCATGGCCAGGGTCCTTGGCCAGAGAAAATTCCCAGGTCACAGGTGCTTGCAGTAGAAAGCTATGGTTAAATACAAGAATAGGAAAAACTGATGAGGCTCTATGACAATCTTCTACAGTCCGTGTTATTATTATAAAGAGGCTGCCACTGCTTAATGACCCTCCCTAAAAATGGGCAGGAATACATTTCTCATCCACACTGTGTCCTGAAAGATTAGTAAACAGGCTGTGATATGCGGATGTCACTTTGTTGACTATTCCCACTCACTTGATTCTTAAGGTCTTTGCTCAGAGTATTTAGAAAGCCTTTGGTGGTCCCTGGGTCTTAGGGTCCATTATCTTCAGTGCCCATTTCGTCAGTAAGCAAACACCAGAAAAATCGGTGCCCTCTAGTCTCTTGCAGCAATAACTCAAACACACACACAGAAACTTCCACTCAAAGGAAAATATAAAGGACACGCTGCCAAAGACTCATTAATGCTGGATGAGCTTGGGGCGGTAGGAGGAAAATAAATCCAACCCTGATTTATTAGTTTTCATGACTTGATTTGTTACTTCTTGTTGAACAGACCCTATTTTCTCAAACCTAGCAGCTTAGAAATTTCCTTGGCCAAGAAATTACTGGGGCATATCT
This sequence comes from Bison bison bison, assembly GCF_000754665.1. Lineage (NCBI taxonomy): Eukaryota > Metazoa > Chordata > Mammalia > Artiodactyla > Bovidae > Bison > Bison bison. The sequence continues at coordinate 16,351,428 of NW_011495071.1, forward strand.
TCTGTTTGTTGTGGAAGATAATCATATCAGGCTTTTTTCATGAATGGGTGTTTTCAGCTCTCCATCTTGATGGATTAAAATTAATTTTTCATACACATACCTGAAAGGATGGAGGATTATGGGAGGTGGCAGAATGACTGATAGCAATAATGCTAATTTTTAACATTGGACACTGTATTCATCAGGGTGCTTAGTTGTATGTAACAGAATTCTCCAAGCTAATTTAAACAGGACAGTACTTGTTATGTGGAAAAGGCAATGGCAACCCACTCCAGTACTCTTGCCTGGAGAATCCCATGGATGGAGGAGCCTGGTAGGCTATAGTTCATGGGGTTGCTAAGAGTTGGACACGACTGAGCGACTTCACTTTCATTTTTCATTTTCATGCATTGGAGAAGGAAATGGCAACCCACTCCAGTGTTCTTGCCTGGAGAATCCCAGGGACACAGGAGCCTGTTGGGCTGCCGTCTATGGCGTCGCACAGAGTTGGACACAACTGATGCGACTTAGCAGCAACAGCAGCAGTACTTGTTACGAGGTATTGAGTAGCTTACAGAATTTTTTTAAAGAGCCAGAGAATCAGGTGCAGATGTCACACACCCAAAAGAAAAACCAATCACACCGTGGAAATGTCATAGTAGGAAGTCCACTGCTGCTCGCCCATAGCAGTTTCCACTCCAAGGAATTCCATGGTTGCCTCAGAATATCCAGTCTCCTATCATACAGCCATTATTGTAAAATGTTCACGTTTGCCCTCCCAGTCTTTAGAAATGCCTCTGATAGCCAGAGCCCAAGCTTTATGTGCATTCTAGCCCCAAAAGGACCTGAGAAGAAATGTCTTTAATTTTCTAACCTTTATAGAGAGGCTTGCAAGAAGGGGTTTGGATGAGGATTGAGTAATTCACATACACCTTCACTTGGATGTCTAATAAGTCTCTCTATCTAACCATGTCAAAAAAGAATTTTTTTTTCTGTCCAAATCTGTCCTTCCCTCACTTTTACCCATCATAGTAAATGGTAGCACTAATAATCAGTAGATTCAGCTCAAAAGTAGGTATCATTCTTAACTCCTCTTTTTCTTTCACCTACCTCTAATCCATTGATGAGATATAGTAACTAATTACTCCACTCCTATTTACTCTCCCTGCCCCCAAAACATTCCAAATCCATCCATTTATCCCTGTCTCCATCAAAATCTTAGTCCATTCAGACAGCTGTAACAGAATAACACAGACTATGTAGATTATAAACAACTGAAATTTATTTCCCACAATTCTAGGGGCTGGAAATCTAAGATTGTTGTGGCAATATGGTCAGGGGGTGGCCCTCTTCCAGGTTTCAGACTTCTCACAGTATCCTCACATGGCAGAAGGGGGCAAGGGAGCTCTCTGGGGTCTCTCTTATGGGGGTATTGATCTCATTCATGAAGGCTCTGCCCTCATGACCTAATCACCTCCCTAAGACTCCAACTGCTAATACTAACTAACGGAACATTAAAATTTCAACATATAAATTGGGGTGGGGGCAGAGATACAAACATTCAGACCATGGCAACCTGGGACTGTAGTCCAAGTCACCATCATTTCTTGCCTGAACAATTTCAGTAGTCTCCTAACTAATCTCCTGGATTTGACGGTTGCCTCTGTAATCCCTTTTCCATGTAATGCTCAGAGTGATCTTTTAAAAGCATAGATCATATTGGGTTACTTCTCTTCTTACAGTGCTCCAGTATAGTTAGGATAAAAATTTAAATGCTTTTCCATAGCTTTAAGACAGACATGGTCTAGCTCCTATCCATCTCAGAAGTACCCTCTGATGACAGTCTCCCGTCATCCAGATACCCACACTGGACTTTTTGGAAGTCTTAGATCTAACACACCAAAACCTTTTCCACTCCAGACTTTTTGTACTTGCTGGCTCCTCTGCCTAGAAATGTCTTTCTTATCTGTCAATCTTCCCCTTCTATGACACCACACAATACACACACACACACACCACCACCACCACCACCACCGCTTTTGATGGCTGGCTCCTTATCACTGTTCTTTTTGCAACTTAAAAATCACCTACTTAAAAAAGACCTTCCACAACCATCTTATCTAAAGGAATCCCTCCAGTCTCTTTATGACATCAACCTGTTTTACATCCTTTACAGAACTTACCACTCTCTGAAATTATCTCTGAAATCTACTTATTTGTGTATTATTTGTCTTCTTTCACTAGAATGTAGCTCTTGGAGAGCAGTCACCTTGAATACCTTGTTCACCACTGTATCTCCAGTTCCTGGAACAGTATCCAGCACAGAAGTCGGATTTGATAAACATCTGAAGAATCGCTAAGTATGTGAATGCTTACTATGCAACACTTAGCAGTATGCTGAGAGCTCTACTTAGATCATTTTACATAATCCTTATGTGTTAATCCTTTCTTCTCCAGAGAAACAGAATCGATAGGAAACTACATACAAATTTACCATAAGAAATTGGCTCATGTGATTAGGGGGTCTGAGAAGTCCAAGATCTACAGTCAGCAAGCCAAGACCCAGGAGAACAGATGTCAGAGTTTTAGTCTGAGTTTGAAGGCAGAAAACTTATGTCCCAGCTCAAAGATAGCCAGAAAGAAAGAAACAATTCTTTCTTATTCAGCCTTTTACTCTTTCTAGGCTTCAGTGGAATGGGTGAAGCCCACTCACATTGGGGAAAGAAATATATTTTACTCAGTCTATGAATTCAAATGTTGATCTCATCCAGAAAACACCTTCACAGACACACCCAGAAATAATATATAACAAATATCTGGAAACCCTATAGCCCAGTCAAGCTGATACATACAATTAACTATCACATCTAATAACAACCTTATGAAGCAGATATTTGTATGCTTGCTATCCATCTGGGGAAAAAAATAAAGATGGAAAAGTTAAGTACTAGCTCAATGTCATATCCAGTCTTAAGAGCAGGATTTATGTATAGACAGTCTGACTCCAGAGCCCACATTTAAATATTTTTGTTTATTTGTCTCTTTCATGTCAACTGTAGATATTTAAGGAGAAGAAGGAAGCTCTTGGCTTCCCAGGTGGCGTTGTGGTAAAGAATCCACCTGCCAATGCAGGAGATGCAGGAGTCGAGGGTTTGATCCCTGGGTCAGGAGGATTCTCTGGAATAGGAAACGGCAACCCACTCTAGTATTCTTGCCTGAAAAATTCCATGGACAGAGGAGCCTGCTGGACTACAGTCCATGGGGTCATGAAGAGTCGGACACAACTGACCCAACCAACAACAACCAACAGGAAGCACTTGATAAATGGTCTTATGAGCTCAATTATATAGAAGAGGCCTGGAGAACAGAATGAACTGTAGGCAGCCCCAGTCGTCTCCCAGACGTACCCAGCCATAATTGTTATAGAAGATTCTTGGGGAACCAAATTAGCTCCCTTATAGACCATCACATTCTTACAATCATCACACATCCTTCCAATATATCTGAAGACCGTGGCAACACCCCAGAACTTTTCAGAGAGGAAGCCTCCAGAACCAAGACCAGAGCCTAGTCTCTCCTTAGTTGACTACTTCTCCACAGTGGATGGACTGCATAGGTCAGAGGTGATATCTGTCTTCCATAATTAAAGGAATGAATGAACCACCAGGTGCAAGAGTCAGAGTTAACCAAAGTCTTGACCTAGGGCAACAAATGTGATATTCCAACTGAAATCAGGTAGCAATCCTGACAATGCAAAGATGCTATGCAAATTCTACTGAGAGATAGACAGTGCTTAGAACAATGCCTGGCATATAGTAACCACTTAGCATGTATTTGTTAAATGAATAGTAGTGGTATAACAACTTTATTTTTTGCTTTTTTGCTTGTTTTGTTTTTTCATCATCACCACCACCTTGTTAGATCATTGATGTGTTTGGACATCCAAGTTTGTGATCTGGAGTTAGGGGAAATAGCATTGTTTTGCATAGAGGGATGAAAAATTGAAGTTCCCATAGAGCAGTCTGGAAGTGAAAGGAGAAAGAGGAAACAACAGAAGCCCCAGAACTCACAAGGGTAAACAGCAAGGGAGAAACTCTTCTTGGTAGCTAGGGGATGAGGTAAGGGACAAAAAACGGAAAAGAACAAAAATGCCTAATATGAAAATTTAGTTTATTAACTTGTCGAGCTGTGTTGTGACTTCTTCCTTTACCCCATATCTTTAATAAAATTGATGATAATCTTTTCTGTCTTGTTGGACTATTTTTGAGGAAATCAAGGAAGGCATTGAGTTTTTCATCTCAGAGTCCACATGAGACAGAACCAAAGACAGCACATGAAAAAACTGGAACCAAGAGATGATAAAGCGTGAAATAAGGGTTTGAACTGACTCTCTTGTAAGGGATTGGTAGACTTCAGCTCAGATCTGGGTTACACAAGCATGGAACAGCCACTCAGTGAAAGATTTCTTCAGATTATTACCTTCCACTTAGTAGAAATGTGAGTCCTCCTCTACCCTTCTCCTTTGTGAGGCTCTGCTGGGAGTTGTTCACTGAAAAATCTTCATTCCATTGCCTAAACCCCACTGAACTCACTGTACCTTCCCCCAGATCAGAAGTGACTCACAAGTAGCTGATTGCAAAAGAAATCCAGTAGAGGGCAAAGCTCTCACATTCCCTTCCTTATTAAGAGCTTCTATGGTTTCATGTGTCATTTGGTAATTGAGATTGTCAATTAGCCACCTCATCTCTGGTTCTCATTATCCTTTCTTCCAGCTAAACTCAACCTTCAGCCCACACGATGGAAGTCAACACAATGAGGTAACATCTTTCTATGTGAGTCACTGGGGGTGACTGTATTCAGAGAGCACTATGGGGCGAGTAGCCAAAGTCCAGGCAAGTGTTTCAGCCATCCAAGAACTGGCGTGCAGCCCAAGAAACACTCTCACCTGATGACGGACTGGTGGGATGAGTCCTGGAGGAAATGGCTCCCAACAGCCAGAGAAAGAGTCTCTTGGCTCATGCACAGCAGTGCTCTTCTCGATTAAAAATATTGTCATCATTCACACTGCAATGCAAAGTCCTTTTTACATCGTGCTCACATTTCTAGAGACTTCCATCTACTCTGCATATTAAAGACAGGACCCTTCCATCTCTAAGGTGACATCTCTAAGTTACTGTTCTGGCCAAAGAGCCCTATATAATGGGCAGAAAGTGGTTTGCTGTCCTTCAAAGGGTAAATGCAAGAAGGGAGATTTCCATGAGATATTTCTCTTTGCTGAGTACTCAGAGGAAAATTATAAGTGGTTGGAAGAAGGCTTTGTTTTCTAAAAAGACTTTTAGTTATTCCTAAGAAATCCCTCTGATTTTTCCCGGAGAGAGGTCATCTCCTAGATGCTGTCAGTCAGACAGGGATCAGCAGCCAAGGAGAGGTGCTCACAGAGATTTCCAACTAATGCAGTCAGAGGAAAACTGCCAAAGAAGCAGGGCTCCTTTAGGATAAATAAATTGAAGGATATTTGGGGGATAAAAATAAATCCTTTTTGAAAATGAAGGGCTGCTGTGTATACAAATTGCTCTGTACATCAAATTCTGAACAATGGTTGTCGCCAGGGCTGATCATGCAGACAAAGGGTACAAAGATCAGATAGTGCTTGCTGGCCTTTCTTCTAAATGTATCTACCCTGTTTCCATCTCATTCTCATAGGATTTTCCAGAGGAAGCTCATAAAGATCTCACTTTAGTCATAATTCTGGTGGACCTGGGCTGGGACCTTGGAGTAGAAGACTTTTATACAGAGATTGGAGAAATACAATGTAAATTAGAGACTAGCTGAAGACAGCTAGGTTGTCCAGCATGGTAGTGTCTGAGAAGACAGATTTTTAATTCCAAAAGCAATCAGCACTGAGTGTCAGATCTCATTGGTGAAACACAGTGATCAGGACTCCACAAGGGGAAGGATCACTCAAGAATCTGAGTCTCTCTTCAATCATAGGGTATGAATCTCACCCCAACATCCAACCAGAAAATTGGAGGAATTGGAAACAAAAATTCCCCCTCCCACTCTGCAGCTGCTGAAATGGAGTAGAGAGCTAGGCAGCTAATTTGTGGACACCAACACAGTTCACGACTAAATGTCTGTCAGGTTATAAGACAAGTAGGGAAAGCACTAATTGGTACTGGATGAAACATAGATTTCTAGATATAACTATTAGCAAAAAAAAAAAAAGATGGTCTCCAGCAAGAGGATCTAAAAGGACCCTAATTGGAGCTAAGCAGCTGTCAAGTGCTTTAAGGATTATGACAATTCCAGGCCCTCTAAGGCGGTAGGATGGTCACTATTAAGATGAATTCTTCCATGGTGAGACTATCCTACTGTGGAGGATTCATAATGAAAGTAAGCAGCAGGCAAATACAAGACAGGGACTGACAACGGTTTTGTTGCAATTCTTAAAGAACTCTAGAAAACACAAGAGACCCAAAAGACTGAAGTTCACAGTTGAATTTTAGACAGTTTAACAGACAGTCAGGAGTTTTTTGTTAGGTGTTGTTAAGTCTTGTCCATCCTTTCCTGTTTCGTCCCCAATCTCATCCATTCTGTCTACCAATAATGTACCTTAGTCCCTGGGTTTGGCAACGTAATATATGTATGTTCAGAAAAGGTAATTCAAAGTAAAGCCAGTTGGACTCAGCTATTTCCCTGGGCATGCAGTTCCTTTTGAGGTAGGGCTACTTCTAATAATAATAATAGCAGGAGTAGAAGATAACATTATTTTGTAATATCATATATCTAAACTAAGTGCTAGCATTTGTTATCTATCGTAGTAATCTTTACAGCATGTGTTATATATTTTATTAATCTTCACAACAACCTTGTGAGATATGGTCCATTTACCAGTTCCATCTTATAAACGAAAAAACTGAGACACAGAAAGATTAAGCAATTTCCTTAAGGTTAGATGCTTAGTAATTGGCTGTGACATATAAAGAAAACGGGCTCATTCAACACACACAATTCGTCTTGGGTATAATATGCCATCACAGAGGCTGGAAAATTAGAAATGGCATTACCCAGGCATTGAAACTGGATTCCGTGTGCAGCCTAGATTCTCATGAGCAACGCCTGGAGGCAGAAGTGACAAGGAGCAGCCTCCCTCTGTGGAGACTGTATGTGGTATTTCTTCATGTGCTTCTTCCGGAGCAGCTGAGGGGGAACTTAGTTTCTGGTCCCCAATATTATAGGTGCAGTAGCACTAGAGGCAGGGGATCCCCCAAAACAGACTTGTGGTGTGCTTGAGTGTTTCCCTAAGCTGCTGTGTTCTTAGCTGTGCAGTAACTAGGTGTGGTTCCTTGGCCTCTCTCACGTCTTCAACCTACCTAATCTCCCAGAACAAATACTTTTCTGCTTAGAGTTAGAGGGAATTTTGTGGTCTACAACTGAAAACTCTGAAAATTCACCATGAGAGCTAGGATTCAAACCCCAGCTCATCTGACTTGGAGCCCAGCACTTATCTTGGAGTTTGGGGGAGACAGGGACAATCTTAAATAAAGGGGGTTCTTTCAGGCAACACAATCCAACTTTGAGTAGTCACTTAAGTCTCTGAGAACACTAAAACTTTCCACATATAGCTAATCTCTACACATTCTTCCATCACATGTCACACACTGGTCCTCCTACACAGAAGCTTACCATGATGCCTTCCACCTGTGATTCAACTCCAAGGCACTCAATAGTTCCCTTAGCCCAGCATTCACTACTGAGACTGCTTATTAAATTGTCCCTAGTGTCTATTAAAGCATGGGGTCTGGGAGGCCAGGGCCCAGACACATCTTACTCACGTCTATATTCCTAGCACTTGTCATGAATCCCTGGCACAAAGTAAGCATGGAGTGAATACGTGTTGAATATTCACAACACATAAATAAATACATAAATATGTGAGGTAATGGGTATATAAATTAACTAGATGGAGGAAATCCTTTCACAATGTTATGTATATCAAGTCACCATGATATATACTTTAAGTATCTCACAATCTTATTTGAGACTCAATAAAACTGAAAAATTATAACACAATAAAACTGACAAATGTAAATAAGTGAACAAGTGTTAAATAGATGAACTGTGGAAACGACTCCCTCAGTGGTAGCACACAGCAAAGGGCATTTCTCAGGCATGTGAAGGGAAGTATATCCCAAACCCCATCTCCTGTATTGCATAAGTTTGTTTCTGACAAACTCTCTGCTTCAGGGATGGAACCTGAGGCAACTGCAGGCAGACAGGCTGAAAGTCCTCAGTAACGGGCTTTCAGTATTTAAACGGGTTATCAGTAGTGCCAAGGAGTACACAGCTCAGGAAGATCAGTCTGGGTGACAGAGCATGGGCTGGAGATTTCTAATTTAATTGGCAAAAACAAGAAGGGTTAGAAAGGATCTAAAATTGATACAATTTTGGTTAAAGGCTTCTTCAATTCCCTGGGGAAGGTGTTAGTGGCTACTCCCAATACACTCTGCGTGTGCATACTCAGTTGCTCAGTCACGTCCAGCTCTTTGCAACTCCACGGACTAAAGCCCATCAGATTCCTCTGTCCATGGAATTGTCCAGGCAAGAATACTGGAGTGGTTGCCATTTCCTATTCCAGGGGACCCTCCCAATCCAGGAATTAAACCCATGTCTCCTGCATTGGCAGGCAGATTTTTAACCACTGTACCACCTGGGAAACCTTATTACATATATTTGTTTATAATATATTCTGTATGTAGTTTATATTATAGATAAGATATACTGTGTATATTTCCAATGTTGTCTTATTGTACAGACTAGGCAATAGTGCCTAAAGGCTTCCGTGGGGTCACAAAGAGTCAGACACGACTAAGCATGCATGCATATGGGACATATGGATATATGTAATAAACATGGAAGCAAATTCCAAATAGCTTCCATTTTCATATGGTTCATCCTTGCCATCCCTGCCTTGGTGTCTTTAATAAGAAAAAAAATATTAAACCTTTCAAGTTACTGTGAAAGAGTTACTGAAGTAGGACTAACTGAGGTCTTAGTTCCCTCACTAGTGGTCTGAGACCAGAGAGACATTCCCTTCCATAGCCATACATCTCCTCACCTCTGAAAGAACAGTGAAGATCTTTATTGAATATGAATTTTTGCAAATGATTGGCATTGTCTAACTAAATGATCCCAATGACTGATAGTTTTTGTCATATTAATATATGAATTCTTGAAGGATATAACTTACTGGCATGGGGTGAATTTCACAAAACGATAGTTCAAGCACCTGAAATATTGATTGAGAAAACTAATTTACCAATTTACTAATTTACCAATGCTGATACGAAATCTCAATATTTTAACTGGTTATAACACAGGATTTCCTGGTTGTAAAAAACAAATAAACAATCAAAAGTCTTCTCTCATTTCTAAATGCTAATCAATATATCTCTAGACTTCCTTGGATTTCCTCTTCTCTTCTGCCACCCTCCCATCCCCACACTTCCCCAGAAACTAAACATAAAATACACCTACTAAACATATAATCTAAGCTAATGGGTATTCCTTCTTGTTTTAATTTCAAAATTAAACAGCTTTGAATTATAAAAAGACATAAGAATTCAAATGTCTTGTCCTAACTGAGAAAAATGGTTTAATCCCTGTGTGTTCAAAGAAAAAAAAAAACAAAACAGTAAATTTGTTCAAGAAAGGATAAAAATCATTTCCAGTAGGTTGAGATTTAAGTTATAGAAATGACCCAGGTAATTAAATTAAATGTCAGTAATAGTGAGCTTTTTTTTTTTTTCATTTTCTTGCTAATATGTACACTTTGTGAGAAGCTAATTACAGAGACAAATGCAGTAATTTGTCTTCTGGGTCCATCAGACATTGGAGATGGCTTTGTAAGAACTGTAAGTCTTCTAAAGCCAAATTGCCCAGAGCCTTTTCTGTGGCAGGCACTTTGCTAGGTCCCCTAAGGAAAGCAAGAAGTATAAATGTTTTACAAGAATTCATGCTGGAAATGTATTCTTGATTATGCCTGTGGAATTTTCCAGGCAGAGAAGGATCCTGTAGGGTATGAGTCTAGGGAAAATCACTATTTTCTGAACACACCCATGTTTTCTGAACAGACCCAGTTCATGCAAGACCCCATTCTTATGGCCACACCCACTTTTCATTACTTATGCTCCAACCAAGCAGCCTTAACACAATTCCCATGGTCACAGAGCAGGATCCCCCATGCTGCCACAACACACACAGATCAAGAGCCCCCAGATAATACAGGGATGATAGAGAAGGAGGGTCCTGCAGTCCTGCAGCTGCTCTGGGAACAGCAGCTACCTGGAGAAGTAAAGAACAAGTAATGCCACCTGGGATGGGCTTAAATCCATGGGAGAAGATTGGAGAAAGCAAACAAGTTTCTCTGCCTTTTCTCCCCTACCCTCCTTTGTCCCCATGCCATGGACTGTTTCAAAGGTGCAGTGTGGGCTTACTTGGCTCCTCGCAGACATCGTGTGGGCCAGGCAGTCCACTGGCTTTGTTATCCATGAGGTGGTGACCAACTCAGTTGCACATCCCTGTGTGTTTGTCCTCCCTCCTTCCCTTGTCCCACTTATTGTTTCCCTTCATTTCTACTTTAAACACCTTTCTAAAATGTTAGGAATGTAAGTTTTTGCCTCAGATCTTGTTTTCTAGGAAATCCAGGCTAAGACAGTCCCAGCAGTGGCCCTGGGAAAGCAAACCTCACAGTGGGATTTGCAGTTGGATTATTCACTGATCTAAAGGCAACAGGAGAGGCGGTCCTAAGATGGTGGAGGAATAGGATGGGGAGACCACTTTCTCCCCCACAAATTCATCAAAAGAACATTTAAACGCTGAGTAAAATCCACAAAACAACTTCTGAGTGCCGGCAGAGGACATAAGGCACCCAGAAAAGCAGCCCATTGTCTTCGAAAGGAGGTAGGAAAAAATATAAAAGACAAAAAGAGAGACAGAAGAGGTAGGGACAGAGCTCTGTCCTGCGAAGGGAGTCTTAAAAAGAGAGAAGTTTCCAAACACCAGGAAACACTCTCACTGCCGAGTCTGTGCTGAGCCTTGGAAGCACAGAGGGCAACATAATAGGGAGGAAAAATTAAATAATCAAAACCCACAGATTACAAGCCCAACAGTAATTCCCCCAGTGGAGAAGCAGCACAGATGCCTGCGCCCACCACTAGCAAGCAGGGGCTGGGCAGGGAGGCGCGGGCTGCATTGCTTAGAGTAAGGACCGGGCCTGAATGCCTCCCAGGGTAATCAGAGCGAACTAATTTGGGCTAGCAAACCAGACTGTGGGATAGCTACCACGTGAAAAGCCCTAAGACACCGCTAGGCCCACGCACAGAACAAAGGGCTGAACAGAACTAGCCGGCTGCAGACCATCCCCCTCTGGTGACAGGCAGCCAGAGCCAGAAGGGGGCAATCGCAGGCCCAGAGAGACATTATCTACCAAACTGCAAGCAGGCTTCTTTGCTTACTAAGACTTCTTGGGGTTCTGGACAGTCATCCACCTGAGAAGGTGCGCCAGTTGTACACCCAGAAAACTGAGCGGCAGGGACGGGAGAGGCAATAAGTCACAGTGACCACGCTCGCCAAACACCTCATCACCCGAGCTGCTCGGAGCTGGGAAGGGCACAAAACGCAGGCCCAACCGAGTCTGCATCTCTGAGGACTACCCAAGTGCCTGAACCTGAGTGGCTTAGACCTGGGAGGTGCATGCAGCCCAGGGCCAGCCTCAGATGGTTCCAGCAGAGCAACCTAGAGCCTGAGCTGTGTGGGCAGGGAGGGTGCACGCGCCTTGAGCGGGGGCAGGCCCAGTGTGGCTGATACACTAGGAGCAGGCCAGTGTTACTTGTTTGCAGCGTCCCTCCCTCCCCACAGTGCGACTGAACAAGTGAGCCTAAAAAAGTGTCCACCACCGCCCCCTTGTGTCAGGGCGGAAATCAGACACTGAAGAGACCAGCAAACAGAAGCTAAAACTGAGGGAACCGCCTTGGAAGTGACAGGTGCAATAGATTAAAACCCTGTAGTTAGTACTGACTACATAGGAAGGGGCCTATAGATATTGAGAAATATAAGCCGGACCAAGAAACTATCCGAAAATGAACTGACCCCACACTGCCCACAACACCAGAGAAAAGTCCTAGATATATTTTTACTATTTTTACAATCATTCTTTTCTTTCTTTCTTTTTTTCTTCTTCTTCTTCTTTTTCTTTTCTTTCTTTTTCAACTTTTAAAAAAATTTTAAGTCCCCTATTACTCCTTTAATTTTCATTTTTATAACCTACTATTATTTTTCAAAAAAAAGACTATTTTTAAAGCAAACTTCACATATATATTTTTTTAATAACTTTTGTGACTTTTTTTTTCTTCTTCTTTTCTTTAATATTGCATTTTTGAAAATCCAACCTCTGCTCTAGAATTTTAATCTTTGCTTTTTGGTATTTATTATCAATTTTGTACCTTTAAGAACCCAATCTTCAGTACCTATTTTTACTTGGGAGTGAGATTACTGGCTTGACTGCTCTCTCCCGCTTTGGACTCTCCTTTCTCTCCACTAGGTCGCCTCTGTCTCCTCCCTCCCCCTTCTCTTCTCTACCCAACTCTCTGAATCTCTGTGTCTTCCAGACAGTGGAGGACACTAAGGGAAATGATTACTGGCTGGATCTGTCTCTCTCCTTTTCATTCCCCCCTTTTATCCTCTTGGCCAACTCTATCTCCTTCCTCCCTCTTCTCTGATAACTCCATGAACATCTCTGAGTGATCCAGACTGTAGAGCGCACATAAGGAAGTGATTACTGGCTAGCTTGCTCTCTCATCTTTTGATTCCACCTCATCTCATTTGGGTCACCTCTATCTCCCTCCTACCTCTTCTCTTCTCCATGTAACTCTGTGAACTTCTCTGGGTGTCCCTCACTGTGGAGAAACTTTTCATCTTTAACCTAGGTGTTTTATCAATGGTGCTGTATAGAAGGAGAAGTCTTGAGACTACTGTAAAAATAAGACTGAAAATCAGAAGCAGGAGGCTTAAGTCCAAATCCTGAGAACATCATAGAACACCTGACTCCAGGGAACATTAAGCGATAGGAGCTCATCAAACGCCTCCATACCTACACTGAAACCAAGCACCACCCAAGGGCCAACAAGTTCCTGAGCAAGACATACCATGCAAATTCTCCAGCAACACAGGAACACAGCCCTGAGCTTCAATAAACAGGCTGCCCAAAGTTACTCCAAATCCATTGACATCTCATAACTCATTACTAGACACTTCATTGTACTCCAGAGAGAAGAAATCCAGCTCCACCCACCAGAACACTGACATAAGCTTCCCTAACCAAGAAACCTTGACAAGCCACCAATACAACCCCACTCACAGAGAGGAAACTCCATAATAAAGAGAACTCCACAAACTGCCAGAATACAGAAAGGCCACCCCAAACTCAGCAATATAAATAAGACGGAGAGACAGAGGAATACCCAGCAGGTAAAGGAAGAGGATAAACCCCACCAAACCAAACAAAAGAGGAAGAGATAGGGAATCTACCTGGTAAAGAATTTTGAATAATGATAGTGAAAATGATCCAAAATTTTGAAATAAAAATGGAATCACAGATAAATAGCCTGGAGGCAAGGATTGAGAAGATGCAAGAAAGGTTTAACAAGGACCTAGAAGAAATAAAAAAGAGTCAATATATAATGAATAATGCAGTAAGTGAGATCAAAAACACTCTGGAGGCAACAAACAGTAGAATAATGGAGGCAGAAGATAGGATTAGTAAAATGGAAGATAGAATGGTAGAAATAAATGAATCAGAGAGGAAAAATGAAAAACGAATTAAAAGACATGAGGAAATCTCAGAGACCTCCAGGACAATGTTAAACGCCGCAACATTCGAATCATAGGAGTCCCAGAAGAAGAAGACAAAAAGAAAGACCATGAGAAAATACTTGAGGAGATAATAGTTGAAAACTTCCCCAAAGTGGGGAAGGAAATAATCACCCAAGTCCAGGAACCCAGAGAGTCCCAAATAGGATAAATCTAAGGTGAAACACCCCAAGACACATATTAATCAAATTAACAAAGATCAAAAACAAAGAACAAATATTAAAAGCAGCAAGGGAAAAACAAGAAATAACACACAAGGGGATTCCCATAAGGATAATAGCTGATCTTTCAATAGAAACTCTTCAGGCCAGAAGGGAATGGCAGGACATACTTAAAGTGATGGAAGAAAATAACTTACAGCCCAGATTACTGTACCCAGCAAGGATCTCATTCAAATATGAAGGAGAAATCAAAAGCTTTACAGACAAGCAAAAGCTGAGAGAATTCAGCACCATCAAACCAGCTCTCCAACAAATGCTAAAGGATATTCTCCAGACAGGAGACACAAAAACAGTGTATAAACTCGAACCCAAAACAATAAAGTAAATGGCAATGGGATCATACTTATCGATAATTACCTTAAACATAAATGGGTTGAATGCCCCAACCAAAAGACAAAGACTGGCTGAATGGATACAAAAACAAGACCCCTATATATGTTGTCTACAAGAGACCCACCTCAAAACAGGGGACACATATAGACTGAAAGTGAAGGGCTGGAAAAAGATATTTCATGCAAATAGAGATCAAAAGAAAGCAGGAGTAGCAATACTCATATCAGATAAAATAGACTTTAAAACAAAGGCTGTAAAAAGAGACAAGGACACTACATAACGATCAAAGGATCAATCCAAGAAGAAGATATAACAATTATAAATATATATGCACCCAACATAGGAACACCACAATATGTAAGACAAATGCTAATAAGTATGAAAGGGGAAATTAACAATAACACAATAATAGTGGGAGACTTTAATACCCCACTCACACCTATGGATAGGTCAACTAAACAGAAAATTAACAAAGAAACACAAACTTTAAATGATACAATAGATCAGTTAGACCTAATTGATATCTGTAGAACATTTCACCCCAAAACAATGAATTTCACCTTTTTCTCAAGCGCACATGGAACCTTCTCCAGGATAGATCACATCTAAAGGCCATAAATCTAGCCTTGGTAAATTCAAAAAAACTGAAATCATTCCAAGCATCTTTTCTGACCACAATGCAGTAAGATTAGATGTCAATTACAGGAGAAAAAATATTTAAAATTCCAACATATGGAGGCTGAACAACACGCTGCTGAATAACCAACAAATCACAGAAGAAATCAAAAAAGAAATCAAAATATGTATAGAAATGAATGGAAATGAAAACACAACAACCCAAAACCTATGGGACACTGTAAAAGCAGTGCTAAAGGGAAAGTTCATAGCAATACAGGCATGCCTCAAGAAACAAGAAAAAAGTCAAATAAATAACCTAACTCTACACCTAAAGCAACTAGAAAAGGAAGAAATGAAGAACCCCAGGGTTAGTAGAAGGAAAGAAATCTTAAAAATTAGAGCAGAAATAAATGCAAAAGAAACAAAGGAGACCATAGCAAAAATCAACAAAGCCAAAAGCTGGTTCTTGGAAAGGATAAATAAAATTGACAAACCATTAGCCAGACTCATCAAGAAACAAAGGGAGAAAAATCAAATCAATAAAATTAGAAATTAAAATGGAGAGATCACAACAGACAACACACAAATACAAAGTATCATAAGAGACTACTACCAGCAATTATATGCCAATAAAATGGACAACGGGGAAGAAATGGACAATTCTTAGAAAAGTACAACTTTCCAAAACTGAACCAGGAAGAAATAGAAAATCTTAACAGACCCATCACAAGCACAGAAATTGAAACTGTAATCAGAAATCTTCCAGCAAATAAAAGCCCAGGTCCAGATGGCTTCACAGCTGAAATCTACCAAAAATTCAGAGAAGAGCTGACACCTATCCTACTCAAACTCTTCCAGAAAATTGCAGAGGAAAGTAAACTTCCAAACTCATTCTATGAGGCCACCATCACCCTAATACCAAAACCTGACAAAGATGCCACAAAAAAAGAAAACTACAGGCCACTATCACTGATGAACATAGATGCAAAAATCCTTAACAAAATTCTAGCAATCAGAATCCAACAACACACTAAAAAGATCATACACCATGACCAAGTGAGCTTTATCCCAGGGATGCAAGGATTCTTCAATATCCACAAATCAATCAATGTAATACACCACATTAACAAATTGAAAAATAAAAGCCATATGATTATCTCAATAGATGCAGAGAAAGCCTTTAACAAAATCCAACATCCATTTATGATCAAAACCTCTCCAGAAAGCAGGAATAGAAGAAACATACCTCAACATAATAAAAGCTATATATGACAAACCCACAGCAAACATTATCCTCAATGGTGAAAAATTGAAAGCATTTCCCCTAAAGTCAGGAACAAGACAAGGGTGCCCACTCTCACCACTAATGTTCAACATAGTTTTGGAAGTTTTGGCCACAGCAATCAGAGCAGAAAAAGAAATAAAAGGAATCCAAATTGGAAAAGAAAAAGTAAAACTCTCCCTGTTTTCA
>NW_011495071.1:16368816-16369304 GCF_000754665.1 Bison bison bison
CAAGAATATACAATGGAGAAAAGACAATCTCTTTAACAAGTGGTGCTGGGAAAACTGGTCAACCACTTGTAAAAGAATGAAACTAGAACACTTTCTAACACCATACACAAAAATAAACTCAAAATGGATTAAAGATCTAAACATAAGACCAGAAACTATAAAACTCTTAGAGGAGAATGTAGGCAAAACACTCTCTGACATACATCACAGCAGGATCCTCTATGACCCACCTCCCAGAATATTGGAAATACAAACAAAAATAAACAAATGGGATATAATTAAAATTAAAAGCTTCTGCACAACAAAAGAAACTATAAGCAAGGTGAAAAGACAGCTTTCAGAATGGGAGAAAATAATAGCAAATGAAGCAACTGACAAACAACTAATCTCAAAAATATACAAGCAACTCCTGCAGCTCAACTCCAGAAAAATAAATGTCCCAATCAAAAAATGGGCCAAAGAACTAAATAGACATTTCTCCAAAGAAG
>NW_011495071.1:16369808-16372859 GCF_000754665.1 Bison bison bison
AGCCTATTATACAGAGTGAAGTAAGCCAGAAAGAAAAACACCAATACAGTATACTAACACATATATATGGAATTTAGAAAGATGGTAACGACATCCCTGTATGAGAGACAGCAAAAGAGACACAGATGTATAGAACAGTCTTTTGGACTCTGTGGGAGAGGGAGGGTGGGATGATTTGGGAGAATGGCATTAGAGACATGTATAATATCATATAAGAAAAGAATCGCCAGTCCAGGTTCGATGCAGGATACAGGAAGCTTGGGGTTGGTGCACTGGGATGACCCAGAGGGATGGTATGGGGAAGGAGGCGGGAGTGGGGTTCAGGATGGGGAACACGTGTACACCCATAGCGGATGCATATTGATGTATGGCAAAATCAATACAATATTGTAAAGTTTAAAAAGAAATCCATAAACTCCTGCAAAAAAATAAATAAATAAAAAATAAATCAAGGTAAAAAAAAAAAAGGCAACAGGAACTCCACTGTAGTGGTGAACAGAGTGGTGATGACCCTTGCAATGTAGGTCATCAAAATCACGGAGGTTGCCTTCCAGTTGTGGTTAACTAAGATGCAGAACAGCAGGAAATTGAATATTGAGATGATCAAGTATCTGCTTCACTTTATTGGTTTAATCTTACGGGATTGGCCTGTCTTAGGGTCTAGAGAATGCTCCATACACCCTACAAGGGGTAGTTATTTGTCCTCATCACAATTGATACATACTGTGGATATGGGTTTCCCTTCCCTGCCTAGCACCTCTTCTCCAGGACTTAAGAATGCCTCACCTATTTGGTATTGTGTCCCACACAGTACTGGCTAGGACAATCCTCTATTCCCAGAAGTATCACACAGAGGTGGAATGATCTGAGGAACTAAGGCAGCATCACAGGGACCTTCTGCCATGTTGGGAGCTGTCCTCCAGAATGCAACATATGTATTAAAACAACACTGTGCTGTATCCTCATTAGCTAGGAAATGCAGCAAAGAGGTGGAAATAGGATTAGCACCTCCTGCCATTTCTCCCAGCAACCAACTCCTAGAAATTTTGCTTCCTGTCTCTGCAGCAGATCTCACAAAATCCTGAAGAATAAAAACTAGATAGTTGGACTGTCAGAAGGGCAACTGGTTAAACAGCAAAATCTGAGGGGTACTGATTGATTGACATCAAGCTGGAGAGAAATTTGTGGTAAAGCTGTTTTTGCCATAAAGGTGTTACGAGCATTTCAATCTATGATTTTGGTATATCTATTGAACAACTTATTTAACAGAAATATTTAAGTATTCAGAAGAGTCTAGTTATCAAATGGGTGAACATTTATCACCAGATTAATAGATGATGTTGGAAAAAGAATGAACTTTAACTTGACATTTTTAAGAGAGAATGGTGAACAACCTGAGAACTAGTGCTTCAGTCACCACGCTTATAATTTAAAGATATTTTGGGGACCCCAACTTCTGTCTGGAAAATGTATTCTTAAGTTCTGCCTTTTTGTACTTTAAACACATCATTAGTTCATTATTTGAGGAATTATTTTTTGTAGAGCTATTTTATGTCAATAAACATATACAAGATGCCACTGACATCTCTACCTATAAATTCCTAGGATATCTGAAAGATGACCTCTGGCAAGAGTTATAAGGGAAAAGAACATAAATCTAATATCAACAAAGAACAGGGAACTTGTTTAAAAATAAAAGGAAAGTTTGAAAAGTGTTACTAGTATATAGTCACTAATGAAATATTCATAAAGACAGCTGCTCAAAAGACAAAGGTCTGTTTCAAGTTAGAGGATTATATAAATGCATGCCATTCAATGGAACTTGTACCCTGAAGAGTTACAAAAACGAACCTACAATAAGATTCTGTTAAAGAAAAGAAAATTTTTAAAAGTGCCAGCAAAAAGACTGAACAAGAATGTCTATATTAAATGGGTTAGTAGCCAAAAAGCTACCAAGATGTCTAATTTGCAAAATGAATGAATCAAATGCCTTTTACTTAACTTGCTTCAAAGTTTTCAGCCAGAATCTTCTCCCAGGACACAGTTTATAAGTTCAAGTGTTACTATGCTTGGAGAGACAGGTCCTGTTTGGCTCACTGTGTAACTGTAGTATGTATAAACTTTCACTCAAAGGAGGAATACATGACTCTCCAAACTTTTTCAGAAGTTTCTTTTTTCCTAAAGCTTCTAAAAACCTTCACTGGTTCTTGGTATAAACTGTGTCCCATTAAAACTGGGCTGTTGTGCAGACTCTTTGGAAAGGTGAGATGTAGCGTATGCATAAATTAACTACAGATCCTGAAAATACAATTCTATTTTGTGCCCTGTATAATTCTGGCACAGTTACAAGTGTCTTCTGCCAAATATTCTATTAATGGGGCAGAGCTGTTCTGTGGGTTTGGCAGTGGGAGGTATCTCTGTGCTTATGAAGATGACACAACAGCTGGCAGGTGGAAAATGATATGCCCATTCAGACTTGCCAAGTTAAAAGATATAGGAGACATGGAGACACTGGCAAGAAATTCATGCAAGGTTTCACTGTGGTCAGTGTACCTGTATACTATATAGTGTATAGATGTACAGGTGTGTGTGTGCTAAGTCGCTTCAGTCATGTCCAACTCTTTGCAACCCTATGGACCACAGCCCACCAGGCTCCTCTGTCCACAGGACTTTCAGGCAAGAATACTGGAGTGGGTTGCCATGCCCTTCTTCTCCTCGAGATCTTCCCAACCCAGGGATTGAACCCACATCTGTTACAACTGCGTTGGCAGGCAGGTTCTTTACTATTACCGCCACCTGGGAAGTCTTTTTTTGGGTGTTAGTTCTAAAAGGTCTTGTAGGTCTTCATAGAACCGTTCAACTTCAGTTTCTTCAGCGTTACTGGTTGGGCATAGACTTGGATTACTGTGATATTGAATGGTTTGCCTTGGAAACGAACAGAGATCATTCTGTCGTTTTTGAGATTGCATCCAAGTACTGCATTTCAGACTCTTTTGTTGACCATGATGGCCACTCCATTTCTTCTAAGGGATTCCTGCCCGCAGTAGTAGA
>NW_011495071.1:16373055-16373755 GCF_000754665.1 Bison bison bison
GTTCATGGGGTTCTCAAGGCAAGAATACTGAAGTGGTTTGCCATTCCCTTCTCCAGTGGACCACATTCTGTCAGACCTCTCCACCACGACCCGCCCGTCTTGGGTGGCCCCACGGGCATGGCTTAGTTTCATTGAGTTAGACAAGGCTATGGTCCTAGTGTGATTAGATTGACTAGTTTTCTGTGATTATGGTTTCAGTGTGTCTGCCCTCTGATGCCTTCTTGCAACACCTACCTATATTTTCATTATAGGGTACTGGAAGCAAAAGTAGGAAGTCAAGAAACACCTGGAGTAACAGGCAAATTTGGCCTTGGAATACGGAATGAAGCAGGGCAACGACTAATAGAGCTTTGCCAAGAAAACGCACTGGTCATAGCAAACACCCTCTTCCAACAACACAAGAGAAGACTCTACACATGGACATCACCAAATGGTCAACACCGAAATCAGATTGATATATTCTTTGCAGCCAAAGATGGGGAATCTCTATACCATCAACAAAAACAAGACCAACAGCTGACTGTGGCTCAGACCATGAACTCCTTATTGCCAAATTCAGACTGAAATTGAAGAAAGTAGGGAAAACCACTAGACCATTCAGGTATGACCTAAATCAAATCTCTTATGATCATACAGTGGAAGTGAGAAATAGATTTAAGGGCCTAGATCTGATAGATAGAGTGCCTGATGAACTATGGAC
>NW_011495071.1:16374180-16387048 GCF_000754665.1 Bison bison bison
AAGGGACAGAAATGGTATGGACCTAACAGAAGCAGAAGATACTAAGAAGAGATGGCAAGAATACACAGAAGAACTGTACAAAAAAGATCTTCACGACCCAGATAATCACGATGGTGTGATCACTCACCTAGAGCCAGACATCCTGGAATGTGAAGTCAAATGGATCTTAGGAAGCATCACTACGAACAAAGCTAGTGGAGGTGATGGAATTCCAGTTGAGCTAATCCAAATCCTGAAAGATGATGCTGTGAAAGTGCTGTACTCAATATGCCAGCACATTCAGAAAACTCAGCAGTGGCCACAGGACTGGAAAAGGTCAGTTTTCATTCCAATCCCAAAGAAAGGCAATGCCAAAGAATGCTCAAACTACCACACAATTGTACTCATCTCACACGTTAGTAAAGTAATGCTCAAAATTCTCCAACCCAGGCTTCAGCAATACGTGAACCGTGAACTTCCAGATGTTCAAGCTGGTTTTAGAAAAGGCAGAGGAACCAGAGATCAACTTGCCAACATCTACTGGATCATGGAAAAAGCAAGAGAGTTCCAGAAAAACATCTATTTCTGCTTTATTGACTATGCCAAAGCCTTTGACTGTGTGGATCACAATAAACTGGAAAATTCTGAAAGAGATGTGAATACCAGACCACCTGCCTCTTGAGAAACCTATATGCAGGTCAGGAAGCAACAGTTAGAACTGGACATGGAACAACAGACTGGTTCCAAATAGGAAAAGGAGTTCGTCAAGGCTGTATATTGTCACCCTGTTTATTTAACTTATATGCAGAGTACATCATGAGAAACGCTGGACTGGAAGAAGCACAAGCTGGAATCAAGACTGCCGGGACAAATATCAATAACCTCAGATATGCAGATGACACCACCCTTATGGCAGAAAGTGAAGAGGAACTAAAAAGCCTCTTGATGATAGTGAAAGAGGAGAGTGAAAAAGTTGGCTTAAAGCTCAACATTCAGAAAACGAAGATCATGGCATCTGGTCCCATCGCTTCATGGGAAATAGATGGGGAAACAGTGTCAGACTTTATTTTTTGGGGCTCCAAAATCACTTCAGTTGGTGACTGTAGCCATGAAATCAAAAGACGCTTACTCCTTAGAAGAAAAGTTATGACCAACCTAGATAGCATATTGAAAATCAGAGACATTACTTTGCCAACAAAGGTCCGTCTAGTCAAGGCTATGGTTTTTCCACTGGTCATGTATGGATGTGAGAGTTGGACTGTGAAGAAAGCTGAGCACCGAAGAATTGATGCTTTTGAACTGGAGTGTTGGAGAAGACCCTTAGAGTCTCTTGAACTGCAAGGAGATCCAACCAGTCCATTATAAAGATCAGTCCTGGGTGTTCTTTTTGAAGGACTGATGTTAAAGCTGAAACTCTAGTACTTTGGCCACCTGATGTGAAAAGTTGACTCATTGGAAAATACTGTGATGCTGGGAGGGATTGGGGGCAGGAGAATAAGGGGACGACAGAGGATGAGATGACTGGATGGCATCACTGACTCGATGGACGTGAGTCTGAGTGAACTCTGGGAGATGATGATGGACAGGGAGGCCTCGTGTGCTGTGATTCATGGGGTCGCAAAGTTCGGACACGACTGAGTGACTGAGTTGAACTGAATTGAACTGGGAAGTCTTTATATACACACTATAATTCTTATCTTCAAAGTGTTGAAACTCAAATTTGTTTTCAGTATACTCAGAATTCACCAGGCTTTGGGAACTAACCCAGAACCCTCATGAATTAATTCATCAAAGACTGGGGCATGTAACTTACAATGAAATACATGACTTCCTCTTTCCAAGGACCAGAATTTTGTCACTCTCTGAAGCTCACTCTTACTCATTAAGATACCTGAGGAACTAAATAACTTATCAGAATCTTTCTTAGAACACAGAAAAAACTGAGGTGCAAGAAATCTGATGCCTAACAGGGATATTTAAAGTAATCACTGGCAAAGCCCCATAAGACCCTGCTCTACAAAAATGGTTACTCCATTGGTCAGAATCCTCTGCCAGATATAGCTGGTGCTCCTTGGGTAACGCTGAACTGATGCTGACACTGATTCTGATGTGATTCTGATCAGATTCTGATCAGATCAGAATCAGATGCTGAACTGATTCTGATCTCCCAGTTCTCCTTTTTAAAGACTTCATGTGGAATAAGGCTATAAAAGAGAACTTCAAACAGACTGCAAAGTTTATGTTTATTTATGCAAATATTTACTTATTGCAAATATCACATTTGCTTCCCCCCCAAAACAGGGCAGTATTGTTAGTCAAAATCACAATACTTGGTGATAAGTGATGGTTGTGTAATAGGGTAAATTCTAAAATAATCCTCCAGGACTTCCCTGGTGGTACAGTGGATAAGAATCCACCTACCAATGCAATGGATATGGGTTCAATCCTGGGTCTGGGAAGATTCCATGCCCTGGATAACTAAGCCCATGTACCACAACCACTGAGCCCACACTCTAGAGCCCGTGGGCTACAATTACTGAGCCCTCGAGCCTACAGACTTCCACAACAAGAGACACCCCCACAATGAGAAGCCCGGGCACTGTAACAAAAAGTAGCCCCAACTCACTGCAACTAGAGAAAGCCTGTGAATAGCAACAAAGACTCAGTGCAATTGAAAATAAAACTAAAATAAAAATAATCCTCATGGTACAAGGTAGAAGAGGTTTTTAAATTACTTAAATAGGTAGGGGAGAAGGTAAAGATAACTTCATGAGATAGTCAATTACTTTTGTGGTGAAGTGTCAGATTCGAGAGATCATGTGCCTTTTGGATTTGTGGCCATATTTTCTCACACGTTTTGACACTCAAAATCCTGTTAATACTGAATGTCTGTATCCTCCCAAAATTCATATGTTGAAGCTCTAACCCCTACAGTGTGTTGGTATGGGAGATAAGGCCTTTGGAAGGGAATTAGGTTTAGATGAGGTCATGAGGATGGGGCCCCCATGAATGCATTAGTGTCCTTATAAGAAGAGATTAGTGCTTTCTCTCTCCACACACTAAGAGGTCATGTGAGCACACAGCAAGATGGCTGCTTCCTAAAAGCCAAGAGGAAAGGCATCAGAATGAAATCTTTGTCGCCAACAACTTGATCTTGGACTTCCGATCACCGAGTACGTGAGAAATAAATTTTTATTATTTAAGCTACCCAGTCTATTTTATTTTGTTATGGCAGTCCAAAAAGACTAAGTCAAATGCCATCTGCAATAAGATCACACACATTGTTATATGCATCTTTGCTGTGCAGTTTTTGCAGTATTTTTTGCTGGTCCCTCTGGAACAAGCAGATCAATTCTTAACCACTATTCATTGGCATGGTGAGTTGGGGGAGGGTAATGCTTAAATCCACCAATAACTAACAGCAAATCTCTTTAATGGCATCTTGGAAATCTTCCAAGAAGCATAAATGCCCTGGGTTCATTTATAGGTCATAATTTGTAATTTGTCTCTGGGGTTTTTAAAAAGAAGTATGTATTTATATTCAGATTGATGGTCCAGCATCTTTAACCCTGACTAAATAGGTTTGGGACAATCTACTAAAATTCCTGTGGTGGACATATTTCCTGAAAGCCTCTTTGAGATCACCACTCCTAGAGGCTTTACATGGTAAATCATTGGCTCTATGGAAATTTCATCAAAATTTCATCAAAAAGACCAGGTCACAGACAGATCTGTGTTATAGCTGAAATGTGAGATATTTTTCCTATGACCCCATGACAGGTGTTTGTTTCCTAAAACATGCCAGGCATTCTGAAAGATTGTTCACCTCCTTTAATGTTTAAATCAAGCCTTTGCAGTAGGTAGTATTATATCTACTTTATAGGTTGAAATAGCCAAGCTGAAACACATTAACTTTCCAAAGATATACATCTAGTACAAGCTAAAGCCAAGACAGGAACTCTTAATCTTTGCATTCCATTTCCATTCTCTTTTCACCAATTCCAGCTGTTTCATAAATCAACCAAAGGTTTAAAATATAGAAGTAGCCAAATGATTATGTACTTAAAAAGTATCCATTAAATCCAAGAGTTACCCCAGCACTACTAATTAACAGAAAACCTTCCCAGAAATAAGCTTCTTCCTCACCTACTTAGCTGGATCTGCTTAGAAAGACCCCTGTAGGGACTTTCCTGGTGGTCCAGTGGTTAAGAATCTGCCTGCCAATGCAGGGCACACAGACTTGATCCCTGGTTTAGGAAGATCCCACATGCTGCAGGGCAACTGAGCCCATGTACCACAACCACCGAAGCCTATGCTCTGCAGCAAAAGAAGCCAGCACATTGCAACGAGAGAGTAGCCTCTGCTCACAGCAACTAGAGGAAGCCCAAGTGCAACAATGAAGACCCAGTGCAGTCAAAAATAAATAAATATATGACATATTTTCAAAGATCCCTATAAAAAAGGGTGGAGAACATTTTGGTAGGGAAGTGGGTCTAATTCAGTGCCCAAGAAAACCCAACACAAAGTACTCAAAAGAGTTGTTTGATCTTTTTCTAAAACCTGAATATGTAATTGATCCTAGAAAGGGATTGCAATAACTCTCTACATCTCTCTCAAAAGACTGCTTTTACCATTTTTAAAAATTCCTAACCATAAAGAAGGCTGAGCACTGAAGAAGTGATGCTTCCAAATTGTGGTGGAGAAGACTCTTGAGAATCCCTGGGACAGCTAGGAGTTCAAACCAGTCAATCCTGAAGGAAATCAACTCTGAATATTAATTGGAAGGACTGATGCTGAAGCTGAAGTTCCAATACTTTGGCCACCTGATGTGAAGAGCCAACTCATTGGAAAAGACCCTGATACTGGGAAAAATTGAGGGCAGGAAGAGAAGCAGGTGACAGAGGATGAGATGGTTGGATAGAATTATCAACTCAATGGACATGAGTTTGAGCAAATTCTGGGAGATGGTGAAGGACAGGGAAGCCTGACGTACTGCAGTCCATGGGGTTACAAAGAGTCAGACGTGACTGAGCAACTGAACAACAACAACGTTTTCTCAGATATTCCAAGCCTATAGCATGGACTAGCATCTGGTATAGCACATCCTGTTAAAGTTCTTTTTGGAGATCAAATTGTGGCTGCTGGCTTTCTGCATCCTCCTCAATGGTTCAGATCTCCAAGGTTCCCTTCATTTCATGTTTATGTTAATAGCAGTAGCACATGATGCTTTTGCAGGGGTGGCCCTTTTTCAAATGTCTGGAAATTTCTCGGTCTATGGACAGTTTATGGGGAAACCATTATCCCCCGAGAAAAGGAGCACTACTTTCCCAGTGGTTCCAGGCAAGCTCCCAGGCATGGCTCTCATTGTGCGGGCTTAAGTCACATGTCCATCCCTGGAGCAACCACTGTTTTAAGAGGGTTGGAGACTCCTATTGGCCAGGCCTGAGTTATATGCCTCCTGCAGAATGAGGTGTGAGGTCAGTTTAAAAAGACTAACGTTTTAAAAACTTTTATTGCTGTTTAATGTTCATTCATAAATATTCATGAATCTGACATTAAATTGGATCTAAATACATATCATTTCTTGTTCCTCTTCTCTTCAGCTCCTTTGATACTCTCTCTTTCTTTCTCTTCCCCAAAACTTGCTTCCACATCATAAGAAATTAGTTTCCACTTTCCCAAACAGCAGTGTATAGAGTGTATAGAGTAAAAGAAACTTCATAAGATAGACAAATATTCAAAATAAGGCTTTTCATAAAAATTCAGTTCTCTTGTAAGCCATGCTATACAATGCCTGGCCTTGAATTCCCACTTTGATTTTCATTAGGATTTCACCCATGTTTCATCCATGCTTCACAGACTCTTTACCTGCTAATGGACAATCTCTTCTGCTTCTAACAATGTCTGCCCTGAGCATGGTACTTCTGGAACTCTGGGGTGGAGTTTCTCCATGTGAGTTTCGTGAATGTGAGTTTCTCATGAATGCTCACAAATAAGATGTATTAGTCACCACAGGGCATCATCACCACCACAGGGCATCATCACCACTCCCCTATGTCACTCGCCTAGTGATGTCTACTGCTATAGCCAATGCCCACAGATGAACCTCTTTCAATGGGAACCATCACCTTCTATTTGACTAGCAGTTCTTTGGGAAACCACCTCTGCTCCATTTTCATTCCACAGGTAATCTGGAGAACTGACCTCATCTCAGTTGAGGAGGAGGCATACAACTCAGGCCTGACCAACAGCAGTCTGATCCCTGTTAAAACAGTGACTGATTCAGAGATGGACGTGTGACTTAAGCCAGTGCAATGAGAGCTGTGCCTAGGAATTTGTCTGAGAATTCACCAGCAATGCAGGAGACACAGATTCAATCTCTGGATTGGGAAGATCCCCTGGAGAAGGAAATGGCAACCCACTCCAGTATTCTCACCTGGGAAATCCTAAGGCCAGAGGAGCCTGGCGGGCTACAGTTCACGGAGTCGCAAGAGTTAGACATGATTTAGTGACTAAACCACCACCACAACCACCGCTGGGAAAGAGGCTTCCCAGATGCACTAATGGTAAAGAACCCACCTGCCAATGCAGGAGATGTAAAAGATGCAGGTTCGATCCTTAGGTCAGGAAGATCCCCTGGCGAGGGCATGGCAACCCACTCCCCCATATTCTTGCCTGGAGAATCCCATGGACAGAGGAGCCTGGCAGGCTACAATCCACAGGGTCACAAAGAGAAGGACATGACTGAAGCGACTTAGCATACACCACTGGGAAAGCAGAGTTTTTTTTCTTTAGAGTCATTAGCTAAATGGAAATCGTATGCCTGAGAATGCTGGCATACATTTTTTGCCACCACATTGGGAAAAAATATCCTGAGAAATGAGCTAACATAGAGAGAAACACAGTAGAGAAATGGAGTCAATTCGATGACATTGCTTCAGTAGTGAAGGCAGGGATGCCAGCCATAACCGAAGGCAGGGATGCCTTCAACTTCTTAGTGAGTCAATAAATCTTTTCCTTTAAACTACTGTCACTTACAAACAAAGACTCCTCACTAATGCACTTAAATGGTTGTACTACTTGTGGCTTATAAAGTCTGAAATCTATTAATAATACAAAACATGAACCTTCCTAATACCAATAGCTCTATTAGAAATGAAATTTATTATTTCTTAAAATCAAAGTGACATCCTAAAATATCTCTCTCACCCCTGAAACCTCCCTCTATTTGAGATCTGCCCTAGATCAAAAATGATTGCTCCTTTCAGGCCTGACTACACTCTGACTTGCTAAATTTCTTTGAGATAAAAATCTCAGGACACTATAACAACAAAAGGGCAGAGAGTTTCACATGTTCCTTTTACTCCATATTAAATATAATGTTCAATAATCTTTTTGTATCACCTTCTTAGCATTCAGCACACTGCCTGGAGGCAGAAAATGTCAATTATACAGGAAGCCTAAACCCCAAGCCTGTTTGCTCATTTATGCTGGGGACAAATAACATTGGTTGGAGTGTCAGAAGCCTACGGCTGAGCTTTTACAGGAAATTTCTGAGTCATTTCTACAGCATTATAAAAGAGGTGCTCTGACCTTTTACTACATTCCCTGAGATTGAGAACAGAAGATAAATTCTACCTATAAACTTTCCCAAATTTAATCCCACTGAAGCTTTGTTTGGTTGAAATTCTCATTAGGGGAATCCAATTTGATCTTACACAAAGGGACTCAGGTCTACTAAATACATTAAGGCAAACATTCCCAATCCTCCTCAGAATCACCTAGGGCATGTTGTTGTTGTTTTTAATACTTTCAAAATTTGACAAATTTCAAAAATTTGTCAAATTGACAACTCTTTATTTGGGGAAAGGGTGGATTCTTTTGGCTCTTTGTTCATTTGGATTTTTTTTTCAAACTTATTTATTTTTAATTGAAGAAAAATTGCTTCACAATATTGTGTTAGCCTCTGTGGACTTTTTCTTTTTATCTTTTTCTTTTGATAATTTCAGACTTATCAGAAGTTGCAAAAACAGTAGAGAATTCCCTTGTACTCTTCAGTAGCTTCCCCCAGTGATCTAACCAGGACATTAATATCAGTGCAATACTATTAACTAAACTACAGGCCTTATTCAATTTTCACCAGTTGTTACATGCACTCATTTCACCCAGTGTAGTTTCTAAAAACACAGACGTCTGCTACCACCCCAGATTCTGATTCAATTGGTCTGAGGCATGAATATTTTATAAAAATTTCCCAGGCAACTCTGCAGCCAGGGTTAGGAACTACAGGATAAGAGAGAGATACACATTGAATAAAGTAAGCTAGCAAAATTACTTAACAAAGGAAAGGAATTAGGATATGTTATTCATTTTCTCTCAGAACAATCAGACAGATATGTTATTTTGATATCTGTCCTATGTTTCTGCTGCTAAGTCGCTTCAGTCGTGTCCGACTCTGTGCAGCCCCATAAATGGCAGCCCACCAGGCTCCCCCATCCCTGGGATTCTCCAGGCAAGAACACTGGAGTGGGTTGCCATTTCCTTCTCCAATGCATGAAAGTGAAAAGTGAAAGTGAAGTCGCTCAGTTGTGTCCGACTCTTCGCGACCCCATGGACTGCAGCCTACCAGGCTCCTCCGCCCATGGGATTTTCCAGGCAAGAGGTCCTATGTTTCTAGGCCCTCAATAATATAAGAATAATGATAATAAATTAACAACCTACCTCCCCTTGAAAAGAAAAATGTCATTATATGGCAGTGCACTATGATATTCAAACACCCAAGGTGAAGACTTTTGGAGATTCCCCTGTGGACATTATGTGATACTGCCAAGGTCAGAAAGAATTAGACCAGAAATCAACAGCACACTGGATTTTCTTCTGAGGATATGAATAGTGAGAAAAGTGACCATTTTTTTAAAAGAGAAAAGAAAAGCTTAGGAGCTAAGGTGTAGTCATTTTAGCCATATGGACTGGACATCAGGAGCAGGCACATGGAGAGAAGTTGCCTGGGTTTCGGACCATTTTCCAGTTTCTGGTTCAGGCCTTCCTGGGGCCCAGCTGCACTTTTGCCCTTGGGTTCCTTTTGTCACTGTACATCTATTTAAGAAAATCACCTTTGTTTAAGCCTGATCAAGTTGCTTTCTAATGCTTCAGCCAAAGAGCACTGACTAATATACAGGATTTCCCAAATGGTGAATTAATCACCATCTCCCAGCTACACCATTCACTTCACTCTTCTACATCTTTCCCCAAGTTCTTTCTTTGGGCCTGGAATCAGCTTTTCAAGGGGGAGGAGCTGTGTTCATTCAACTCTGATTTCCAAGAGCCCAGAGCAGTGTCAGAAACAAAGCAGGTGCCCACATACTGTGGTAGACAGAATAATAATCTCTCAAAAACTTCTCAAGAATCTGTGAATATGTCACCTTACATGGCAAAAGGGACTTCACAGATGGGATTAAATTAAGGATCTTGAGGTGGGGCAATTATCCAGGGTTATCTGGGTGGGTCCGGTGTAATCACAAAGGTCCTTATAAGTGGGAGACAAGATACCAAGGGAAAAGGAGATGTGACTACAGAAAGAGATGTTAGAGTGATGTGTTCTGAAGACAGAGGAAGAGGCACAAGCCAAGGAATGCAGTTTACCTCTAGAAAGAAGTCAGAAATGCTAAGAAAACAGATTCTTCCCTAAAGCCTCTGGAAGAAACACAGCCCTCCAAAACCTTGATTTTAGATTTGTTATCACCAAAATTATAAAAGAATAAATTTGTATCATTCTAAGCCATTACATTTGTGGTCATCTATTACAAAAGCAATAGGGAACTAGTATGCCTACTATTCGGGAGAAGGCAATGGCAACCCACTCCAGTGTTCTTGCCTGCATAATCCCATGGACAGAGGAGCCTGGTGGGCTGCCATCTATGGGGTCGCAGAGAGCCAGACACAACTGAAGCAACTTAGCAGCAGTAGCAGCAGCATACCTACTATTCACTGGTTGGTTGAATGGTTAAGTGAATGCATGCATATCCAATGCTTTCTATATAGCATGTTCCTGCTTTTATTGCTGATATAAACTGAGCTACCTGTTGGCTTCCTGCCTGACCTTTGGACAACTGCAAAGAGCCAATGGGCTTCCTTTGGGGCAGGACATTGGGCCACCTGCTCCGCTCACCTTGAAAAGGGCTCTTTAACTGCATCCAGACCAGTATCAAGTGGTCTTTGGCAGGCTGAAAAATAAATATCACCTCTTTCTTTTAAGACATAGGATAAACTGATGTCAGATGGTGGTTATCTCTGAGAGGTGGGATTTTCACTTTTACACTATGCTTTTTTGGTTTTATAATTTTTTACACTAAATGCATATTTTTGTAATGAGAAAAATAAAACAATTTTCATTCTGGAAAAAAAATCCTCTCTTACTTAGGCTTTCAAAATACAATTCTACATTCAGTGATGGTTTTATTTCTGGAAAACAAACCAACAATTTACAAGAACCATATTTTCAAAGGAAATACATATTAAGATAAGAACGGAATGTTATACAGGATTAGGCTAAATGTTTTTCTCTGACTGTCTCCTCTGATTGCAGTCAGCATCCACTGCCGCATGACAGCTCTGCACATTGTGAAAAGACAGGCAAACAGATCCTGACCAAGCAATGCAGGACCCTGGTCTTACCAAGAATGCCTGCACCATTATCTTTGTATTAATTTATTTAAGGGGTCAGCAGACTTTTTCTGCAAAGGACAGATAGTAAATTATTTTAGACTTTGCAGGCTATACAATCTCTGTCATAGCTACTCAACTCTGTTACTATGGTGTGAAGGTAGCCATCCACAAAATGTAACAGTGGGACTGTGTTCCAATAAAACTTTATTTATACATATAGTAAACTTTTTTAAAAAATTTATTTTTAGTTGAAGGATAATTGCTTTACAATATTGTGTTGGTTGCTGCCGTATATTAATATGAATCAGCCATAAGCTGATGTTCCCTCCCTCTTGAACCTACCTTCCACTTCCCACCCCATCCCAAAACCTCTAGATTGTCACAGACCACTAGTTTTGACCTCCCTGCATCACCCTGAAAATTCCCACTGATTATCTATTTTACATATGGTATGTATTATACGTAATTTTAATGTTTCACAAAATACCATTCATCTTTTGCCAATCTCTAGTTTACGTCATTTTATAGAGTTCAAAGAATAGGTTTTTATTCTCAATTAACCACATAACATGGATTTTTCATTATAAAAATATAGCTCTATTATTTTTAGAAACACACATTAAACCCACTGCTTTAGGTTGTTATTGTACATAATATATGATAATGCCTAAATATTTAAAATCTTTACATTAAAGTCACTGTTTGCCACTTTCGGTTTCTGGTTCAGCATAAAATGAGCGTGGAAGTTGTCACTCCAAACTAACAAATAAAAGTTTGAACAGACTGAAAAATCAACAGCTTTTCTAGGACCCATAAGATAGTTGAGGACAAGGGCAAACTGCTGCCTCCAAAACTGGAGAGACAGACAGGCAGGCAAGGAGTCGTGGCTTACTGAAACAGAGACTAAGAAGGGATAAACGCTTTGGGAATCAGGGCCGGGGTGGGAAAACCTAACTGTAATTGATCAGTTGCTGGAGGATTCATGTGGACAACCCTAAAAAATCCAGGGGGTCTCAGGCATGTGGGAGGGGACAGGGAACTCAATTTTGTGAGATTTACTTCCAGAAGTGTGATTGGGTTCTTACAGTAAATACTGAAGAAAAAATTCCTGTGCTTTCAGAAGGGGAAAGTGAGAAGGAATCATTTTTAAATACTATAGCTCATTCGGCAAGAATACTAGTTGGGTTGCCATTCTCTTCTCCAGGGAACTTCCAGACTCAGGGGTCAAACACATATCTCCAGCATTGGCAGGTGGGTTCTTTACCACTGAGCCACCAGGGAAGCCTGTTTAGCTAGCAATGTGTTTCAGATCAGATCAGTCGCTCAGTCGTGTCCGACTCTTTGCGACCCCATGAATCGCACCACGCCAGGCCTCCCTGTCCATCACCAACTCCCAGAGTTCATTCAGACTTACGTCCATTGAGTCAGTGATGCCATCCAGCCATCTCATCCTCTGTCATCCCCTTCTCCTCCTGCCCTCAATCCCTCCTAGCATCAGAGTCTTTTCCAATGAGTCAACTCTTCGCATGAGGTGGCCAAACTACAGGAGTTTCAGCTTTAGCATCATACCTTCCAAAGGAATCCCAGGGCTGATCTCCTTTAGAATGGACTGGTTGGATCTCCTTGCAGTCCAAGGGACTCTCAAGAGCTTCTCCAACACCACAGTTCAAAAGCATCAATTCTTCGGCACTCAGCCTTCTTCACAGTCCAACTCTCACATCCACACATGACCACAGGAAAAACCATAGCCTTGACTAGACCAACCTTTGTTGGCAAAGTAATGTCTCTGCTTTTGAATATGATATCTAGGTTAGTCATAACTTTTCTTCCAAGGAGTAAGCGTCTTTTAATTTCATGGCTGCAGTCACCATCTGCAGTGATTTTGGAGCCCAGAAAAATAAAGTCTGACACTGTTTCCACTGTTTCCCCATGTATTTCCCATGAAGTGGTGGGGCCAGATGCCATGATCTTTGTTTTCTGAATGTTGAGGTTTAAGCCAACTTTTTCACTCTCCACTTTCACTTTCATCAAGAGGCTTTTTAGTTCCTCTTCACTTTCTGCCATAAGGGTGGTGTCATCTGCATATCTGACGTTATTGATATTTCTCCCAGCAATGTTGATTCCAGTTTGTGTTTCTTCCAGCCCAGCGTTTCTTATGATGTACTCTGCATATAAGTTAAATAATCAGGGTGACAATATACAGCCTTGACGAACTCCTTTTCCT
>NW_011495071.1:16387401-16387781 GCF_000754665.1 Bison bison bison
CCTTGCAGTCCAAGGGACTCTCAAGAGTCTTCTCCAACACCACAGTTCAAAAGCATCAATTCTTGGGCGCTCAGCCTTCTTCACAGTCCAACTCTCACATCCATACATGACCACAGGAAAAACCATAGCCTTGATTAGACGGACCTTTGTTGGCAAAGTAATGTCTCTGCTTTTGATCACGCTATCTTGGTTGGTCATAACTTTCCTTCCAAGGAGTAAGCGTCTTTAATTTCATGGCTGCAGTCACCATCTGCAGTGATTTTGGAGCCCAGAAAATAAAGTCTGACACTGTTTCCACTGTTTCCCCATGTATTCCCATGAAGTGGTGGGGCCAGATGCCATGATCTTTGTTTCTGAATGTTGAGGTTTAAGCCAACTTT
>NW_011495071.1:16387899-16388477 GCF_000754665.1 Bison bison bison
GTCGTGAAGATCTTTTTTGTACAGTTCTTCTGTGTATTCTTGCCATCTCTTCTTAATCTCTTCTGCTTCTGTTAGGTCCATACCATTTCTGTCCATAATCAAGCTCATCTTTGCATGAAATGTTCCTTTGGTATCTCTGATTTTCTTGAAGAGATCCCTAGTCTTTTCCATTCTGTTGCTTTCCTCTATTTCTTTGCATTGATCGCTGAAGAAGGCCTTCTTATCTCTTCTTGCTATTTTTTGGAACTCTGCATTCAGATGCTTATATCTTTCCTTTTCTCCTTTGCTTTTCACTTCTCTTCTTTTCACAGCTATTTGCAAGGCCTCCCCAGACAGCCATTTTGCTTTTTTGCATTTCTTTTTTATGGGAATGGTCTTGATGCCTGTCTCCTGTACAATGTCACGAACCTCATTCCATAGTTCATCAGGCACTCTATCTATCAGATCTAGGCCCTTAAATCTCTCACTTCCACTGTATAATCATAAGGGATTTGATTTAGGTCATACCTGAGTGGTCTAGTGGTTTTCCCTACTTTCTTCAATTTAAGTCTGAATTTGGCAATAAGGAGTTCATGGTC
>NW_011495071.1:16389492-16391904 GCF_000754665.1 Bison bison bison
TGCCATTCCCTTCTCCAGTGGACCACATTCTGTCAAATTTCTCCACCATGACCCACCCGTCTTGGGTGGCCCCACGGGCATGGCTTAGTTTCATTGAGTTAGACAAGGCTGTGGTCCTAGTGTGATTAGATTGCCTAGTTTTCTGTGAGTATGGTTTCAGTGTGTTTGCCCTCTGATGCCCTCTTGCAACACCTACCATCTTACTTGGGTTTCTCTTATCTTGGGCGTGGGGTATCTCTTCACGGCTGCTCCAGCAAAGTGCAGCCATTGCTCCTTACCTTGGACGAGGGGTATCTCCTCACCGCCACCCTTCCTGACCTTCAATGTGGGATAACTCCTCTAGGCCCTCCTGCACCTGCGCAGCCACAGCTCCTTGGACTAGCAATAAAAAATTTCAAGGCATACTAAAAGTCAAAAGACACAATATGGCTATCCATAGCAAGCATCAGAAGCAGACATGGCAGGGATGTTGGAATTTAAAACACCTATGGTTAATATGCTAAGGGCTCTAATGGTTAGAGCTTTGCCCTTGGGTGTGGGATTTCTCCTCACAGCTGTTCCAATGCCACGCAGCCTCTCCAGCACCTACCCTCTTGCTGGGGCTTCTCTGACTTTGCACGTGGGGTATCTGCTCACAGCTGTTCCAATGCTGCGTAGCCGCTCCAGCACCTACACTCTTGCTGGTTTTGGTTTTGGGTTTCTCTGATTTTGGATATGAGGTATCTCCTCACAGCCACTCTAGTGAAGTGCAGCCGCAGCTCCCGACCTTGGACTTTGGGTGTCTCCTCACGGCCGCTCCAGTGAAGCACAGCCACCGCTCTGTGTGGTGCTACATGCCACTATGAGCCATGCTCTGTGGGGCCATCCAAGACGGACTGGTCATGGTGGAGAGTTCTGACAAAATGTGGGCCACTGGAGAAGGGAATGGCAAACCACTTCAGTATTCTTGCCTTGAGAACCCCGTGAACAGTATGAAAAGGCAAAAAGATATAACACTGAAAGATGAACTCCCCAGGTCGGTATGTGCCCAATATGCTACTGGAGATAGTGGAGAAATAACTCCAGAAAGAATGAAGAGACAGAGACAAAGCAAAAACACCCAGTTGTGGATGTGACTGGTGATAGAAGCAAAGTCCAATGCTGTAAAGAGCAATATTGCATAGGAAACTGGAATGTTAGGTCCATGAATCAAGGCAAATTGGAAGTGGTCAATCAGGAGATGGCAAGAGTGAAATCAACATTTTAGCTATCAGCAAATTAAAATGGACGGAAATGGGTGAATTTAACTCAGATGACCATTATATCTACTACTGTGGGCAAGAGTCCCTTAGAAGAAATAGAGTACCATTATAGTCTACAAAAGAGTCTGACATGCATTACTTGGATGCAATCTCAAAAACAACAGAATGATCTCTGTTCATTTCCAAGGCAAACCATTCAATATCATGGTAATCCAACTCTATGCCCTACCAGTAACGCTGAAGAAGCTGAAGTTGAATGGTTCTATGAAGACCTACAAGACCTTTTAGAACTAACACCCAAAAAAGATGTCCTTTTCATTATAGGAGACTGGAATGCAAAAGGAGGAAGTTAAAAAACATCTGGAGTAATAGACAAATTAGGCCTTGGAGTACAGAATGAAGCAGGGCAAAGGCTAATAGAGTTTTGCCAAGAGAACACACTGGTCATAACAAACACCCTCTTCCAACAACGCAAGAGAAGACTCTAAATGGACATCATCAGATGGTCAACACCGAAATCAGACTGATTATATTCTTTGCAGCCAAAGATGGAGAAGCTCTATACAGTCAGCAAAACAAGACCAGGAGCAGACTGTGGCTCAGATCATGAGCTCCTTATTGCCAAGTTCAGACTTAAAGTAAAGAAAGCAGGGAAAACCACTAGACCATTCAGGTATGACCTAAATCAAATCCCTTATGATTATACAGTGGAAGTAAGAAATCAATTCAATGGATTAGATCTGATAGACAGAGTGCCTGATGAACTATGGACAGAGGTTCGTGACATTGTACAGGAGACAGGGATCAAGACCATCCCCAAGAAAAAGAAATGTAAAAAAGAAAAATGGCTGTCTGAGGAGGCCTTACAAATAGGTGGAAAAGAAGAGAAGTGAAAAGCAAAGGAGAAAAAGAAAGATATATGCATTTGAAAGTAGAGTTCCAAAGAAAAGCAAGGAGAGATAAGAAAGCCTTCTTCAGTGATCAGTGCACAGAAATAGAGGAAAACAATAGAATGGAAAAGATTAGAGATCTCTTGGAGAAAATTAGAGATACCAAGGGAATATTTCATGCAAAGATGGGCTCAATAAAGGACAGAAATGGTATGGACCTAACAGAAGCAGAAGATATTACAAAGAGATGGCAAGAATACACAGAAGAACTATACAAAAAA
>NW_011495071.1:16392286-16392773 GCF_000754665.1 Bison bison bison
CCTTGATTCATGGACCTGACATTCCAGGTTCCTATGCAATATTGCTCTTTACAGCATCGGACCTTGCTCCTATCACCAGTCACATCCACAGCTGGGTATTGTTTTTGCTTTGGCTCCATCCCTTCATTCTTTCTGGAGTTATTTCTCCACTGATCTCCAGTAGCATATTGGGCACCTACTGACCTGGGGAGTTTCTCTTTCAGTATCCTATCATTTTGCCTTTTCATACTGTTCATGGGGGTCTCAAGGCAAGAATACTGAAGTGGCTTGCCATTCCCTTCTCCAGTGGCCACATTCTGTCCTTATTACCAAATTCAGACTTAAATTGAAGAAAGTAGGGAAAACCACTAGACCATTCAGGTATGACCTAAATCAAATCCCTTATGATTATACAGTGGAAGTGAGAAATAGATTTAAGGGCCCAGATCTGATAGATAGAGTGCCTGATGAACTATGGAATGAGGTTCGTGACATTGTACAGTAGACA
>NW_011495071.1:16392873-16395374 GCF_000754665.1 Bison bison bison
AATATTTCGGCCACCTGATGTGAAGAACTGACTCATTTGAAAAGACCCTGATGCTGGGAAAGATTGGAGGCAGGAGGAGAAGGGGATGACAGAGGATGAGATGGTTGGATGGCATCACCAACTCAGTGGACATGAGTTTGTATAAACTCCGGGAGTTGTGAGGGACAGGGAGGCCTGGCTTGCTGCAGTCCATGGGGTCACAAAGAGTCTGACATGACTGAGCAACTGAACTGAACTGAACTAACAGATAAAGTAGATAGCCTGCAAGAATAGTGAGACATTTAAGTAGAGAGGTGAAAAGAATCAAAAGAAATGTTGGAGATATAAAACACTGTAATAAAATGAAGTATGCCTTTGATGAACTTAGTAAACTGGATATGGCTGAGGAAAGAATCTTAGAATCATGGCTATGTCAACAGAAACCTCCAAAACAGAAAAACAAAAAAACAAAGACTCGAAAATACAAAGTGAATATCCAAGGACTAGGGGACAGCTGCAAAATGTGTAACATATGTGTAATAAAAATATAGAAGAAGAGAAAGATAAAAAGAAAGAAGATATATTTGAAACAATAATGACTGAGAATTACTATGAATTAATGTCAGACAGCAAACCATAGATCCATGAAGCTAAGAGAATATCAAGCAGAATAAATGCAAAAAACAAAAACCAACCAACCAAATAAAACAACAAGAAACCCCTATAAGTAGACACATAATTTTTAACTACAGAAAATCAAAGATAAAGAAAGAATCCAGAGTTTAAAATGCATCTTATCTATAGAGGAAAAAGATGAAAATTACATCTGACTTTTCCTCAGAACCCATGCAAGCAAGAAGAGAGGGGAATGAACTATTTAGTGTTAAGGGGGGAAAAAAAAAAACAAACCATCAACCTAGAATTCTGTACCCTTTGAAATTATTCTCCAAAAGTGAAGGCAATATAAAGACTTTCTCAGACAAATTAAAATTGAAGGGGACTTCCCTAGTGATCCAGTGGCTAAGATACTATATTCCCAATGCCAGGGGCCTAGATTCAATCCCTGGTCAGGGAACTAGATCCCACATGCTGCAACTAAGAGTTTGCATACCATAACTAAAAATCCCGCATGCTGCAATGAGGATTGAAGATCCCATGTGCCACAATTAAGACCCACTGCAGTCAAATAAATAAAAATATTTTTAATAAATAAAATTGAGGAAACTTGTCAGTAGACCTGCCTTACAAGAAATGTTAAAAGAAGTTTCTTTAGAGAGAAGGAAAATAATACAGGTAAGCAACTCATATCTACAGAAAGGAAAAAAGCATCAAAGAAGGAATAAGTAAAGATAAAATAAAAGTTACTTGATTGTCAAAAAAGATTTTCCTAATTATTAAAATATCATATTTTACCAAACAAGGTCCTGGGTGGAGAGCTTATAAACAACTGTTACAAATAATATTTGCAATGTATGAATGATGTGTGTGATGTAACATAAGTGAACCCAACTATTCAACTATTGTCCACATAAGAATGAACATGAAATGATAAAACAAGAATGCTCCCACATGGCAACAGTCATGGGAGATCGAATCACAACCAGGAATCAACTCTTCCCACGAAGGCAGGCAGAACTGAATCCCTGTGTTGTCACTGTAACTGGCAGAATGCTGATCACCTAGATACACAAGACAGAGTGCTCAAATTAGAGAATGGCAGGAAGCCACAGGGCCTGGCCAGTGCAACGATAGGTCATTCCTAGTGCAATTAGAAATGACACTTTACAAAGTATATTGAAAGTAACAATACTCCTTAGAAGTACAATTGACAAATATCAGACTCTAAATGAATTTTAAGCGTGATTAAGAATTGATGCAGATTAAAAATTGATGCCCTGATACAAGAAAGAAAAAACCCAGGGAAATAACCATATTTAACATGTTCTGAGAGTTTTGAATTTGGTAATAAGGAGTTCATGATCTGAGCCACAGTCAGCTGTTGGTCTTGTTTTTGTTGACGGTATAGAGCTTCTCCATCTTTGGCTGCAAAGAATTTAATCAGTCTGATTTCGGTGTTGACCATCTGGTGATGTCCATGTGTAGAGTCTTCTCTTGTGTTGTTGGAAGAGGATGTTTGCTATGACCAGTGCATTTTCTTGGCAAAACTCTATTAGTCTTTGCCCTGCTTCATTCCATATTCCAAGGCCAAATTTGCCTGTTACTCCAGGTGTTTCTTAACTTCCTCCTTTTGCATTCCAGTCCCCTATAATGAAAAGGACATCTTTTTTGGGTGTTAGTTCTAAAAGGTCTTGTAGGTCTTCATAGAACCAATCAACTTCAGCTTCTTCAGCATTACTGGTTGGGGCATAGACTTGAATTACTGTAATATTGAATGGTTTGCCTTGGAAACGAACAGAGATCATTCTGTCATTTTTGAGATTGCATCCAAGTACTGCATTTTGAACTCTTTTGTTGACCATGATGGCCACTCCATTTCTTCTGAGGGATTCCTGCCCACAGTA
>NW_011495071.1:16397284-16398856 GCF_000754665.1 Bison bison bison
TTGGAAAAGACTCTGATGCTGGGAGGGATTGGGGACAGGAGGAGAAGGGGACGACAGAGAATGGGATGGCTGGATGGCATCACTGACTCGATGGACGTGAGGTTGAGTGAACTCCGGGAGTATGTGATGGACAGGGAGGCCTGGCGTGGTGCGATTCATGGGGTTGCAAAGAGTCGGACACGACTGAGTGACTGAACTGAACTGAACTCAACTGAGAGTTTTGAGAGTCCAAAACACCTGGATTCTGGAGCCAAGTTGCCTGGAATTGAACCCTAACTCTGCCACCAGCGAACTGGTGCACAGTGTGCACAGGGACAGTGCATCTTAGAGGCAGATTTGAGCCCAAGTAATCAAAGTATATATAATCAAACTTTCTCTCAGTGAGAAAGTATCTTTCAAGATAAAGCATGAGTTGAAAAGGAAAAGTTCATGCCAACTTTTACTTCCCGCTCAACATCTCTATGGCCTTGCAAATGGGCTCAAAGAAGCAAGCTCCCACAGTTTCCCCAAAACCTTCTCCTCCCATGGTCTTTCCATCCTAGTAATGACAACTCCATCCTTCCAGTTGCTCAGCCCAAAATCCCTGGAGTTAGCCTGGAATTCTCTCTCTCATACACACCATATATCCAATCCAGCAATAAGTTCCAGTTGACTCTGCCTCCTAAATATGCCCTGAATCTGCCATGGCCCTTGTTCTCCATTGCTAGCACTCACTCTCAGCACTTCCTGCCATGACTACTATCATAACCTCTAACTTCTCTCCCTGCATCCACCCTCACACCCTTCCCAGGGCCTCTCAACAACTTGTTTTCAATGCTGCAGCCAGAAAGTCCTCTTGCTCTGCCTCATTCTCTCTTAGTAGTATGTATCACATTTCATTCTCTAGATTTTATTTATTATATTCTGTTACTGTCTGCCTCCTCTACTAGAATAAAATTTTCATGAGAGCAGGAACTTTGTCTGTTCTGTGCACTGTTAAAATATAGAGCACTCATGTCACTTCTCTGCTCAAAACCTTCCATAGGTGTCCTTTGCCCTCAACCTGTCAAAGTTCTTACCAGCCCCGCTGGTTATCTCCACAAACTCCCACCTCTGTCCTGTGTACACTGTTGCCATTCCACTTGGCACCCCTCCCCCAGGTAGCCTCAGGACTTGCTCTTTCTTTCCCTGTTAGTCCTTCACATTTCAGTGACATCGTGTCTGCCCAGTCAGTCCAAATTCAATTTCATCCCATTCACAAGACTTCCTAACTTTTTTCTTTCTTCATTTTTTTCTCAGGAGTCCACCCAAACCCATGTCCATTGAGTCGGTGATGCCATCCAACCATCTCATCCTCTGTCGTCCCCTTCTCCTCCTGCCCTCAATCTTCCCCAGCATCAGGGTCTTTTCCAATGAGTCAGCTCTTTGCATCTGGTGGCCAAAGTACTGGAGTTTCAGCTTCAACATTAGTCCTTCCAATGAACACCTAGGACTGATCTCCTTTAGGATGGACTGGTTGGATCTCCTTGCAGTCCAAGGGACTCTCAAGAGTCTTCTCCAACACCACAGTTCAAAAGCATCAATTCTTCGGTG
>NW_011495071.1:16398956-16400291 GCF_000754665.1 Bison bison bison
TATCTATACATGATCACTGGAAAAACCATAGCCTTGACTAGACAGACCTTTGTTGGCAAAGTAATGTCTGCTTTTTAATATGCTGTCTAGGTTGGTCATAACTTTCCTTCCAAGGAGTAAGTGTCTTTTAATTTCATGGCTGCAATCACCATCTGCAGTGATAGGCATTTGCAACATTTACTATTTCCTGCTTATCAGGGCTAAATAATGTGATGTCATCAATATATCAAACCACCGTGATCTTCTGTACAATGCCCAGATGATCAAACTCTTTGGATTCCTATATTGTGACAGAGGGCAGTCACAGATCATAGAGTAAATTCATAAATATGGACTGACTGTTCATCCCAAATGAATGAAAACTGCTTCTGATATTCCTTACTTAAGGGAATTGAAAATACTGCATTTGTTAAATCAATAACTATATAACAATTATCAGAACTGTATCTCTTTATAGTTTTGATTTGCATTTCTCTAATAGTTAGTGAGGCTGAGCATCTTTTCACGTGCTTTTTGGCCATCTGTATGTTTTCTTTGGAGAAATGTCTGTTGAGCTCCTCTGCTCATCCAAAAATGTATAAACTATAAATTCTGGAGAGGATGTGGAGCAAAGGGAACCCTCCAACACTGTCAGTGGGAATGTAAATTGGTACAGCCACTGTGCAGAACAGTATGGAGGCTCCTTAAAAAACTGAAAACAGAGCTACCATATGACCCAGTGATTCCACTCCTGGGTATATATCCAGAGAAAACCATAATTCTAAAAGATACATGCACCCCAATGCTCATTGAAGCATCATTTACAGTAGCCAAGACATGGAAGCAACCAAAGTGTCCACTGATAGAGGAATGGATAAAGAAGATATATACACACACACATACACAATTGAATATTACTCAGCTGTAAAAAGGAACTAAATAATACCATCTGCAGCAATGTGGATGGACCTAGAGATTGTCCTACTGAGTGAAGAAAGTCAGAGAAAGACAGATATCATATGATATTGCGTACATGTGGAATCTTAAAAAAGGGTACAAGTGAACTTATCTACAAAACAGAAATAGAGTTATAGATGTAGGAAACAAACTTATGGTTACCACAGGGTAAGCACAAATTGAAAGACTTGGATTGATATATACACAGTACTATATATAAAGTATATAGCTAATAACCTACTGTATAGACAGGGAGCTCTACTCAGTACTCTGTAAGGGCATATATGGGTAAAGAATCTAAAAGAGTGGATAAAGGAGTGGATATCAGATCAGATCAGATTAGTCGCTCAGTCGTGTCCGACTCTTTGCGACCCCATGAATCGCAGCACGCCAGGCCTC
>NW_011495071.1:16400391-16400953 GCF_000754665.1 Bison bison bison
GTTCAAAAGCATCAATTCTTCGGCGCTCAGCCTTCTTCACAGTCCAATTCTCACATCCATACATGACCACAGGAAAAACCATAGCCTTGATTAGACGAACCTTTGTTGGCAAAGTAATGTCTCTGCTTTTGAATATGCTATCTAGGTTGGTCATAATTTTCCTTCCAAGCAGTAAGCGTCTTTTAATTTCATGGCTGCAGTCACCATCTGCAGTGATTTTGGAGCCCAGAAAAATAAAGTCTGCCACTGTTTCCACTGTTTCCCCATCTATTTCCCGTAAACTGATGGGACCGGATGCCATGATCTTCGTTTTCTGAATGTTGAGCTTTAAGCCAACTTTATCACTCTCCACTTTCACTTTCATCAAGAGGCTTTTTAGTTCCTCTTCACTTTCTGCCATAAGGGTGGTGTCATCTGCATATCTGAGGTTATTGATATTTCTCCCAGCAATCTTGATTCCAGCTTGTGTTTCTTCCAGTCCAGCGTTTCTCATGATGTACTCTGCATATAAGTTAAATAA
This sequence comes from Bison bison bison, assembly GCF_000754665.1. NCBI lineage: Eukaryota > Metazoa > Chordata > Mammalia > Artiodactyla > Bovidae > Bison > Bison bison. The sequence continues at coordinate 16,400,912 of NW_011495071.1, forward strand.
TCAGGGTGACAATATACAGCCTTGACGTACTCCTTTTCCTAT
>NW_011495071.1:16402431-16406776 GCF_000754665.1 Bison bison bison
CTGAATTTGGCATGGAGTTCATGGTCTGAGCCACAGTCACCTCCTGGTCTTGTTTTTGCTGACTGTATAGAGCATCTCCATCTTTGGCTGCAAAGAATATAATCAATCTGATTTCGGTGTTGACCATCTGGTGATGTCCATGTGTAGAGTCTTCTCTTGTGTTGTTGGAAGAGGGTGTTTGTTATGACCGGTGCATTTTCTTGGCAAAACTCTATTAGTCGTTGCCCTGCTTCATTCCATATTCCAAGGCCAAATTTGCCTGTTACTCCAGGTGTTTCTTGACTTCCTCCTTTTGCATTCCAGTCCCCTATAATGAAAAGGACATCTTTTTTGGGTGTTAGTTCTAAAAGGTCTTGTAGGTCTTCATAGAACCATTCAACTTCAGCTTCTTCAGCGTTACTGGTTGGGGCATAGATTTGGATTACTGTGATATTGAATGGTTTGCCTTGGAAACGAACAAATATCATTCTGTTGTTTTTGAGATTGCATCCAAGTACGGCATTTCAGACTCTTTTGTTGACCATGATGGCTACTCCATTTTTTCTGAGGGGTTCCTGCCCACAGTAGTAGATATAATGGTCATCGGAGTTAAATTCACCCATTCCAGTCCATTTCAGTTCGCTGATTCCTAGAATGTCGACATTCACTCTTGCCATCTCCTGTTTGACCACTTCCAATTTGCCTTGATTCATGGACCTGACATTCCAGGTTCCTATGCAATATTGCTCTTTATAGCATTGGACCTTGCTCCTATCACCAGTCACATCCACAGCTGGGTATTCTTTTTTCTTTGGCTCCATCCCTTATTCTCTCTTGAGTTATTTCTCCATGAGTGGATATAGCTATATGTATAACTGACTCACAGTTTTATATACCCAAAACTAAAACAACATTGTAATCAGCTATACTCCAATAAAAATTAATTTTTTAAAAAAGGAATTGTATCTCTTAATCCTTGAGAGTCTTTAATATAAGATATATTCTGAAGAAAAATTCCACAGCTTTAAAAATGTTAGATTAAGCTTGTTAATTATATGATTAAGATCTTCTATGGATTTTTCTTAATTACAAAATCTGTCAAGAACTAAGATATGTTGACGTCTCTTATTACTATTGTTTTATCAACTTCTGTCACTTTCTCAGAGATTCTAATTAAATAGATATGAGGTGGAACCTAGATTTATGTACTTTTAAATAGCTTCCTGTATAATTCTAATGATCACTCTTTACTACTGTGGCACACCATTATGGATGAAATTGATTCACTCATTCAACAAATATTTATTGAGTACCTACTATTCCCAGTTCTCTAGACACATTGTTTGTCAGTAATACATGTGTTAACAACTTACATAAACAGTACAATTATCAAAAACAGGAAATTAACATTGATATAATATTTGTCTAGAAGGTGATCTTTATCTTCCTTTTTTTATTTTCTTAGTTTTTCTAGTAGCTTTTTCATTTCACCCTATTGTACAATCTCCTGCTTAAAACCACAAGCACAAAATGGTTACAGTTGAAATTTCTCTGTTCCCTACAGTAAATGTACCAAAATGCATTTTCGTCCTTTTACATAAATGTCCTTTTAATCTTTTTTGCTATAAAATGTTTATTCGCAAGCTGGTATTTTCCTGCATATTTATCTCATAATATAAGTCTAATATTTGTTCCAGATTAATATGGATAGAATCTACTTGACTTTCCTTCCTATTTATTCATCAATATACTAATCTTTCCACTAGCACTTGAGCTAAATGGATGGATATTACAGTAAATATTCCCTTTTCTATTACTTAGTTACCTATGGCAAATAGGTGTGTGGGTGGGTAGCGGTCTGTGTCTATGTAAACTTAGAGTCTGGGAAAGAAAATTGTTTTTTCTTTCTTAATTTATTAAAAATCTTTCATTATTATCCATTTCATAGAATATTACCTATTTTATGGAGGGCACTCCTAAAATGTATATTTATTTTATTGCTTCTGATATAGAATCTATTTTCAACATTGAGACTTCTCTTTAAAGGATTAGTGTACATTTAAATTTGTGAAAAAGTGAAAGTATTAGCCTCTCACTCCTGTCCAACTCTTCGTGACCCTATGAACTATAGCCCGCTAGGCTCCTCTGTCCATTGGATTTCCCAGGCAAGAATACTGGAGTGGATTGCCATTTCCTTCTCCAGGGGATCTTCCCGAACCAGGGTAAAGAGTCTGCATTGCAGGCAGACTCTTTACCATCTGAGCCATCAGGAAAGTCTGTTTTTCTGGTCCACAGCTTCAATGAAGGTTCATCTGTAGATCTCTACTGCTTAGGAAGCTAGGTCAGAAAAACAGAATGATACTATTTAGTCATATGGTTCTCTTCCAGCATCCCCTTCACTCCAAAGAAGATGTTTGCTGTTCTTCCTGCAGCCCACTCATACCTCAGGTATCTTGCTCTTCTAGTGAGAAGTACCACAGGAGTTCTGTATCATCTCCACCCACTTCCTCAGCCCAGCCCATGATACTCGTGAGCAGGAGAATCATGTTCCTTTCTTGGCATCCTTTATCCAGACATTATATTATGAAGATAAAGCCTGCTCTTGTTTCAGCACTAATGAAGTTTTCTTTTTCTTAGTTCATTCTCCTGCTTCTTTTCAGTAAACATTAGGCATGGATAAATGAACACTTAGACCACCATCTTTCCCATTAATCCCATTACTTTTATAATCAGAAACAAACAAAAAGCTTTTTTCATTTTTGAAAATAAAATCCATTAAAAAAGATATCTAATGGTAATTCCAATTCCAGGAAATGGGTTTTTCCACTGAACAATATGGTTTTCTTCTGAATGTGTAATTAATGGGCTATCATCATTTTTATCACATTTAGATATAATAAGATACTCAAAGCATCTTGCTGATATGAAGATTTTTTTGCCATTAACTTTCCTTTACATCATATACCAAGCATTCAATAAAAAGAGCACCCCCAGGCTTCCTGGTTGATGCAACCCACTCTGTACTGGATTCCTCACCCTGTTTATTAAATGCTTAAAATTAAAAGCTATTTGTAGGTGTATCATTTGATCCAACACAGCTTGTCATAGCCAGAGTTCAGTTTATGGATAATCTGTTGTGATCAACACAGCTTAAGCCATATTTGCAACTGAATTTAAGCCTGAGAACAATCTTCAAAACATTTTCACTCATTGATACTAATTCCTCTAGTTAAACCACATAGAGTATTAACAATACAATAAAGCTTTTACAGTTCATTCAAGATTAATGTTTAAAATCTGAGAATGTTTAAATTGGCATTTACAAAGCAGAAATGCAATTCTCTTCAATGAAATGTATACTATATTGAATCATCTCTGCATATATAGATGTCAGTTTGGGAATTAGATTTACATAGATGGGGTAGAAATAAAACCATATATCCAAACAGAAGGATCTTTTTCTAGTTTTTGCTTTGTTTTTAGTAAGGAACTAAAAATAAAGACTACTCTTCACTCTTCCAAGCATCTGATTTATCTCTAGTTCAAAGGACTACTTTGGAAAGGGGTGTAAGATAATGCACCTGGGGTTAAAAACTAGATGCTTATGCAGAATCTCATGAAGTAACAATAGTGTCCAAGATTTTGGTTTCCTTTCCTGGTTTAATTTTACCTATGAATCCAAACTGGTGGACCTCAAATTCTTAAAGAATGACATATAATAGTAGAAAACCATGGCTATGAAGCACAATAAGATCTTCTAAGTTCATAAAAATCTACTAATTTGCAACAGAGTGTATACCTTCACCATGAATAGTATACTTGTGTATGCTTCTTGGCAGCTGGTTAATCAAGAGGCAAATTTAGAAATTAAAAATCACATGGCAAGCACAGAAACTGTATAAATTGGAGAGAGAGTTCATTCAAGTCATGGTAAAACCAAAATGAAGCTAGATCACTATCACAAATCAGAAATAAAGATTAGCTTAAAATGGATTAAAGACTTGAATGTAAGACCTGAAGCTATAAACTCCTAAAAAAAATACACATACCCTCTTTGACATGTGTCTTAGCCAAATCTTTTTAGATATGTCTCTTCAGGCAAGGGAAACAAAAGTAAAAATAAACAAACGGGACTACATCAAATTAAAAAGCTTTTGCACAGTAAAAAGAAAGCCAAAAAGACAACCTACAAAATGGGAGAAGATATCTGCAAACAATTTGATAAGGTGTTTATATCCAAATTATATAAAGAACTAATGCATCTCAACAATAAAAACAAATAATTGATTCAAAAATGGGCAGATGATCTGAATAGAAATTTTTCCAAAGAAGACATACAGAGGATCAACAGGAACATGAAAAGATG
>NW_011495071.1:16406896-16420921 GCF_000754665.1 Bison bison bison
CATCCAGCCATCTCATCCTCTGTTGTCCCCTTCTCCTCTTGCCCCCAATCCCTCCCAGCATCAGAGTCTTTTCCAATGAGTCAGCTCTTCACATGAGGTGGCCAAAGTGCTGGAGTTTCAGCTTTAGCATCATTCCTTCCAAAATCCCAGGGCTGATCTCCTTCAGAATGGACTGGTTGGATCTCCTTGCAGTCCAAGGGACTCTCAAGAGTCTTCTCCAACACCACAGTTCAAAAGCACCATAGTTCAGCGCTTAGCCTTCTTCACCGTCTAACTCTCACATCCATACATGACCACAGGAAAAACCATAGCCTTGACTAGACGAACCTTTGTTGGCAAAGTAATGTCTCTGCTTTTGAATATGCTATCTAGGTTGGTCATACCTTTCCTTCCAAGGAGTAAGCGTCTTTTAATTTCATGACTGCAGTCACCATCTGCAGTGATTTTGGAGCCCAGAAAAATAAAGTCTGCCACTGTTTCCACTGTTTCCCCATCTATTTCCCATGAAGTGATGGGACCGGATGCCATGATCTTCGTTTTCTGAATGTTGAGGTTTAAGCCAACTTTTTCACTCTCCACTTTCACTTTCATCAAGAGGCTTTTTAGTTTAATTATTAAGGAAATGTAAATCAAAACCACAATTAGATATCATCTTTTGCCTGTTAAAATGGGTATTATCAAAAAGGCAAGAAATAAAAAGTGTTGGTGAGAGTGTGGAGAAAAGGGAGTCCTTATACACTGCTGGTGGGCATGTAAATTAGTGCAGACACTATAGAAAACAGTATGGATAGTCCTCAAAAAGTTAAGAATATAACTACTTTATGATTCAGCTATCCCACTTTTGGATATTTATCCAAAGAATCAAAAACACTAATTTGAAAAGATACATGTGCCCCGTGTTCATCACGGCATCATTTACAACAGCCAAGGTATCAAAACAACCTAAGTGCCCATCAACAGATGAATGGATAAAGAAGATGTGGGAGGTATATACAAAGGAATACTACCCAACCAAAAAAAAAGATGAGATCTTGCCATTTGTGACAACATGGCTAGATTGTGAGGGTATTATGCTAAGTGAAATAAGTCAAATGGAGAAAGACAATTACCACATGATTTAAATCATATGTGAGATATAAAAAACAAAACAAAATAAATGGAAAAAACAAACATGTAATTACAGAGAACAGAATAGTGGTTAGCAGTGGGAAAGGGAGTGGTGGTTGGGAAAAGCAGGTAAAGGGGATCAGATGGTAGGGTGACCGAAGGAAATGAAGTTTTTGGTGGTAAGCACACTATAGGGTATACAGAAGTAGAAATTTAATGTTGTTCACACGACACATATAATGTTTTAAACCAGTGTTACTCAATAATATTCTGACCATTACATAGCACTAAGATAATCAGCACCATTCACTAGTTTTAACTACCTTCTTTCTAGGATACAACCTGGCTAATGGGTCTCTATAATCTTACTCTCACATGCTAGCACTGTGTAAAGGAAGAGGCAAAGAATGGTGCTTGATGTTTTGTTTTCTCTCTGCTGATTCTAGATGTCCAAGGATTCCAGGGTCTCCTGAGATTATTAAGCAATTATAGATTTTCGAAGATTCCAGTTACAGGAGCTTTGAAATCCTCCTCTTTGTGGGCTGTTCTTGTACTACTACCATGGAAACAGACATCTCATTATTTTTTAATACACCAGCTTCAATTTAACTGCCATAAAAAAGAAGAAATTCTTTTTTCTGTGAACATAGCAAGATAATGTGACTTTCAGTCAAATAAAATTTTATTCACAGCCAAAGGTCATGATAAAAGTCTTAAAATTATCAAATTGTCCTGGATCACATAGCTTGTAGAGTATCATTTATATCCTAATAACTAGTAGATAGTGTGTGAAACACCCCTACTTGCCAAAAAAAAAGCCAACAGGATCATGGATTTGCCTTCTGTTTCTTCTGATGAAAGCATATAGTACACAAAACTGAATATTACAAATACCTCAAAGCAGTGATTCCCAATCTTTCTAAATATTTTTTGTTCTGTTTTTCCCCCAGCTTTTAAATCAGTCCCTGGGACCTGACTGGTCATCAATATACACTGAATGGATGAATGCATAAATGAATGAAAATTTCAATGGATTCTTACATGATAGCAGTGGCAGTATTACTGACTTCATCTTAAACAATTAATGAAGCACATATGGTTCCTAAACCATCTGAAATAATTCCTTGAAACCGTCATGGTCTGCAGTCCAAAGACTGGAAACTACTGATATCAAGAATGTCCTTATTCACATATAATCTCAGGACCGGAAAGTTATCTAAATGTATCTAAATATTTACTCTCATTCAGATCTGGCCATTTTCAAACAACTCAAATCATGTGTTTCCACAATTTCTTTCCATTGGGCCCAGCAAGAGTTTTCTGATAGAATATTTCAAGTGGGAGTTAAATTCTCAATGAGACTCTAGCTGCCCTGAGAGCACAGACATCACTCTCATTGCTAAAACACAAGTTTATAGTATAGTGGTTGGCACATAGTAGGTATACAGTGACTATTTGTTAAATAATTGTTGAATTCCTGGATGTGTCGAAAATACACCAATGTCTTAGAGGCAGGAATCCTAGAGAGATTTAGGCATTGAAAGCATGTTGGACTTTGAATAATTTTTAAGGGCCTTTGAAATAGTATAAAACAAACCTAACAGCCATATTTCAGGCGATCATTGTCCCAGTGGAGTCTCCTCTAAATTAAATTTCCAGTTCCTTCAATCTTCTTTTATATGATGTGACCTTGAATCTCTTTATCATCCAGAATCAACATAACGCTACAGTTTAGAATAAAATGTGTATATCACTTCTCTTATCCTAAATACTCACAGTCCTAAAATACTGTAAACTAAGATTTCATTCGTTCCTTTGAAAACAGCATTTAATCTCAACTTTGGTTGCAAGTAGTAGAAAGTCAAGTGACGTGAACTCAAGCAAAAAGAAATTCACTGCAAAGGTAAGGGGTTTTGTGCAGAGGGCAATAGCTGGGATTAAAAATCTTATTTAACCACAGTGAAAAGTCAAACAGTCCCAAGAGACAACCAAAACAAAGACCAGCTCCTTACAGGACTCTTGTGACAGGAAACACGGGCATTGTCAGGTACTATACGTGCATCTGTGTGTGTGCACTCAGTGGTGTCCGACTCTTTGCCACCCCAGGACTGCAGCCCGTCAGGCTCCTCCGTCCATGGAATTTTCCTGGCAAGCATACTAGAAAGGGTTGCCGTTTCCTACTCCAGAGGATCTTCCGAACCCAGGGATCCAACATGCATCTCCTGCATTGGCAGGCAGATTCTTTACCACTGAGCACCTGGGAAACCCCATCAGGCGCTATACTCATATCTCAATAACAAAAACCACTCTCTCTTTTCATAGTTTCCTGTGGCAGATCCTGGGAACAGACTTTGTCTGACCAGTCTTTGTCAGGTGCCATCAGGGCCAGTTGGCTGTGGGTAATTCAACATGACCAACCTAGGTCTAACTGTATGTATTATTTCTGCTCCCAGAAAGTATAGGGGACAGTCAGACCATCACCCTAGCTGAAATCTACTACATTGTCACATTACCAACATATCTTAAAATCAAGAGTAACTAAAGCTACTAAACATTTTTCACAAATGCATCTGAGGAGTCATATCATTCTCAACCTTTCTACATATGCTCAGGTAGCTTTTGGAGACCAAATTGCAAAGTGTTACATTTATTTGTCTTATGTTTGATTTACTAGAGAGAATTTGTTTCTTGAGACTCTATTCACATTCATTTTTTCTAGCCTGATCAAGAAATGCCAGTTCTCCAAGCACTGGTTGAGAGAAAGCATACCACATTAAAATAGAAGGAAACTGTTAGACTAATTAATATATAAAGACATTTTACAAAAGATTCAGTATGTAAAATACATAATTATATGATTGTACAGTATAGGGTATTTTTCATGCTGTGCTGTATGGTAGAAATAGAATTAATTGACTCAGTAGATAGAGATGATTTAACTTAATAAGCATGAAAAATATATCTCAGCAAGACCCTTGGAAACAAAGCATGAGAAAAAGAGACCACACTTTTAATATTTTTCTATTATAAGAGAGGGCCAGATTTGATGTGAGTTTTCAAAGAAGTATGTGCAAAGGAAAGTGACAGGGCTTTTTATTTTTTTTATTTTTTATTTTATTTTATTTTATTTAACTTCACAATATTATATTGGTTTTGCCATATATCAAAATGAATCTGCCACAGGTATACATGTGTTCCCCATCCTGAACCCTCCTCCCTCCTCCCTCCCCATACCATCCCTCTGGGTCGTCCCAGTGCACCAGCCCCAAGCATCCAGTATCGTGCATCGAACCTGGACTGGCGACTCGTTTCATATATGATATTATACATATTTCAATGGCTTTTTAAAATAATAGCATATATATGGAATCTAGGAACATGGTACTGATGAACCTAATTTGCAGGGCAGGAATGGAGGTGCAAAGGCAGAGAATGGGCTCGTGGACACAGAGGGGCGAAGTGAGGGCGGGACATATTTCGAGAGCAGCTCTGACGCATATGCAGGACCGCGTGTGGAACAGCCAGCCAGCAGGAAGCTGCTGTACAGCACAGGGCGTGCAGCTCAGTGCTCTGTGAAGACCTAGAGCCGTGGAAAGGGAGGCTGGGCGGGAGCTCGGGGTGGGCGAGATACATGTACACTCATAGCCGACTCACAGTATTGTATCGTAGAAACTAACACATTGTTGTAAAGCGATTAGATTCCAATTAAAACAGTAGATAAATGAGGGTTTTATTTGATGAAAATTTCTGGGGCATGGGGTTTACCTGTTGTTTCCTCTACTGATATGGTCATGAACAGCATGAATAAGACAAATACTTGTGAGTCCTCATTGGTTTTCTTGTGCCACTACTCAGCTTCTGTGCAGGGGAAATGCCATGGATTTTATATGACAAAACAGGCTTTCCAAATAGCTTTAGTGAAGAACTTCGATTCTCAGAAATAACAAAAGCCTGAAGGATCACTAACTCATCCTACTCCTTGCTGTCATGGAGGTAGATAGCGTCTAACCGGAAAAAGAATGGAGAAGACACAGAAGCTAAAAACATAACACTACTTCAGGCTCTAAGTCTTTTAAAAACTGTTCAGTATTATTTTGATGTGGGTAGAATTTTTAGCATATCTGTTTATGCTAAAAATTATATTTAACATGACATTTTTGCTTATTTAAAGTTAAATGTTTTCTATTTTCTTAAACTGACAACTCCCTGCAAGGTATTTTAAAGAGACAAATAATTTGAAACAAACAAATCACTTATACCTGGTAGAAAGCACAATGCCATGTATTTTAGTGACTTGGAATTTTAATTGACTGTGGCAACAGATTTAAGACACCCCAGCTGTTGGATTCATAGTTAGTGACACAGTCTACAATGCATGATATTCAACAATGGAAGTGATCTGCGTGTATGTGCATGGTCAGTCACTCAGTGATATCTGACTCTTTGCGACCCCATGGACTGTAGCCCGCCAGGCTCCTCTTCCATGGAATTTTCCAGGCAAGAATACAGGAGTGGGTTGGCCATTACTATTCCAGAGGATCTTCCTGACCCAGGGATTGAACCCACATCTCCTACATTGACAGATTCTTGACCACGGAGCCCCCTGGGAAGCATCTATGGAAGTGATCTATACCTGTGCTATTCTGTACAGTAGCTATTAGCCACAAGTGGCTATTGAGAGCTTCAAAGAGGGCTGGGAAAGTGGAGATCTACAATTTTTTAAATTTAAAAAGAAAAAGAGGCTAGTGAAAAAGATAGTTATAGTCGGTTGACACCAGCAAGGAGGGTATTTTTGCTTAACTTTCCACTAGAGGGCACTACCTCTAACTTCCACTAGAGGGTACTACCAACGTACATTTAACCATTTTCCATTAGGAAAATGGTTATTGGAAAATTGGAAAACAAAATGAACAATTACATATTTCCAATTGTCTAGAGATGTTTTAGCCTCCTTATACATTGATATCTGAACCACCCATCACCACACCAGATACACCACACCAGATGGTGTATCCCTTCACTTATGACTCTTTCTCCAGACTCATATCATGTACTACTAAGATGAATGACAATTATTTTACTTTTTTCCAGCTTTATCACAGTATAATTGATAAATAAAATTGCAATGTATTTAGAGTGTACAAGATGATTTGGTATACATATACATTGTAAAACTGATTGTCACAATCAAGTTAACAAATTTATCAATCCACATAGTTACTTTTTTATGAAAATGGTTAAGATCTACACTTAGCAAATTTCAGATGTACAATACAGTATTACTAACTAGAGTCACCATGATGTACATTAGAGCCAAGAATTTATTAATCTTAAAACTGAAATTTTGTACCATTTGACCAGCATCAACACATTTCACCCATCCCTCCAGCTCCTGGAAACCATAATTCTAGTCTATGTTTCCATGAATTTGGCGTTGTCTTTTTTTTTTTTCCCAAAAGATTCTATGTTATAAGCATTGTCTTTCACTGTCTGGATAATTTCATTTAGCATAATGACTTACAGTTTTGCTAGCATTGTCACAAATTACAGGATTTCCTTCTTAATATCTCACTATATATTCACATCTTCATCCATTCATCCATGGATGGATACTTAGATTGTTTCTTCATCTTGGTTACTATGAATAATGTTGCAATGAACATGGAAGTGCAAATATCTCTTCAAGGTAGTGATTTCACTTCCTTTGGATATCAGAGTGGGATTTCTGGATCATTTGATAGTTCCATTTTAAACTTTTTTAGAAACCTCCATACTGTTATCCATAATTGCTGTACAAATTTACATTCCCTTCACCACATCCTCACCAGCATTTATTTCATCTTTTTGATAACAGACATCCTAAAATGTGTGACTTGATATCTCATTGTGGTTTTGATTTGCATTTCCTTGATGATTAGTATTATTGAGCATTTTTTTACATACTTGTTAACTATTTATATGTTTTTTTGGGGGGGGGAAATGTCTGTTCAGTTTCTCTGCTCATTTTTTAATTAGAATATTTGAGGTTTTGCTATTGAGTTGTAAGAATTCCTTATATAGCTTGTATATTAACCCCTTATTCAGTGTATGCTTAGCAAATATTTCCTTCTAGCCATAATTGGCTTTTTCATTTTGTTGATTATCTCCTTTGCCATATAGAAACTTTTTGGTTTGATGCAGTTCCACTTGTTTATTTTTGTTTTCATTGGCTGAGCTTTCAATGTCAAATCCAAAAAGTTATTGCCAACTTAATGCCAAAAAGTTATTGTTAGGGAGTTTTCTTGTAGGGTTCTTATGGTTTCAGGCCTTACATTTAAGTCTTTAATCCATTTTGAGTCAATTTTTGTGTATGGTGTAAGATAATGGTTCAGTTTCTTTTTTATTTTTATTTTTTTGCATGTGGATATCCTGTTTTTCCAGCATCATTCATTGAAAAGACTATCTTTTCCCCATTCTGTATTCTTGGTACCTTTGTCAAAAATTAGTTGGCAATATATGTATGGGGTTATTTATGAATTTCTATTGTTTCATTGATTTGTGTGTTTATTTTTATGCCAGTACCATATTATTTTGATTACTATAGCTTTGTAATACAGTTTGAAACCAAGAAGCATAATGCTTCTAGCTTTGTTCCTCTTGCTCAAGATCGCTTTACCTATTCAGAGTCTTATTTTGGTTCCATGTTAATTTTAATTTTTTTTTCTATTTCTGTGAAAAATGTCATTAGAATCTTTAATGGAGATTGCATTGAATCTTTAGAGCAACATGGACATTCTAGCAATATTGTCTTCTGATCCAAGAACAAAGGATATCTTTCATTTAATTTGTGATTGCTTTAAATTCTTTCATCAATATTACATAGTTTTCAATATATAGATCTTTCACCTCTTTGGTTAAATGGATTCCTAAGTATTTTATTCTTTTTGATGCTATTTCAAATGGGATTGTTTTTTTTTTTCTAATTGTTCATAGTCTATGTATAGAAACACAGTTGATTTTTGTATTTTGATTTTATAGTCCAGAACTTTATCAAATTTGTTACAAGTCCTAACAGTTGTTTTTTGTCTTTTTTTTTTTTTGTAAATTCTTTAAGGTTTGTATATATAACATCATGTCATCTGAAAACAGAGACAATTTTACTTCCGTATTTGCAATTTTGATGCCTTTTTTTTTCTTCCCTGTTTGCTCTGGCTAGACTTCTAGTACTTTATTGAATAGGAATGACCAAAGTGCATTTTTAAAGTGTTCAGCTTTCACCAATGAGTATGATGTTAGCTGTGGGTTTGTCCTGTTGGCTTTTATTGTGGTGAGATACATTCCTTCTATTCTTAGTTTGTTGAGAATTCTAGTCATGAAAGGATGTTAAAGGATGTTGCATTTTATCAAATCTCTTTTCTGTATCTACTGATACAATCACATGATTTTTATCTTTCATTCTGTTAATGTGGTGCCTTACTTTTATTGATTTACAAATCTTGGACCATCCTTGCGTCCAGGGATAAATCCTACTTGATTGTGGTGTATGATCCTTTAAATTCACTCTTATGGATGGTTTGTTGGTATTTTGCATTGAGGACTTTTGCATCTATGTTTATCAGGGATACTGACCTGCAATTTTTTTTTACTTGAAGTGTACTTATCTGGCTGTGATTTTAGGGTAATGCTAGCCTCATAAAATAAGTTTGAACATGTTCCCTCTTTAATGTTTTTTGGAAGAATTTGAGAAAGGTTGATTCTAATTCTTCTTTAAATGTTTGGTAGAAATATCAGTGAAGCCATCTGGTCTTGGACTTTTATTAGGAGGTTTTTGATTAGTGGTTCACTTTCTTTATTCATTATCCAGTTTGTTCAAATTTTTAATTTCTTCATGATTTAAGCTTGGTAAGTTGTATATTTCTAGGAATTTACCCACTTCTCCCAGGTGATCCAATTTCTGGCATATTACTGTTCACAGGAGTACTGTGTAGTCTCATTAGCTTTTTACCTAAAAACTTTAAGAATTTAATAGATTTATATTTAATGTACTGGCTGTTTCATTAACCCTTTGTTCTTCTTTTTCCTCTCTTGCTGTCTTCCTCTGTGATATGATAATTTTCTGCTTTGATTCCTTTCTCTTTAATTTTTGTGGACCTACTACAAGTTTTTGAATTATAGTTTCCAAGACACTCGCATAGAACATCTTACAATAATGTATTTTGAGCTGATAACAACTTAATTTGATGTCATATAAAAGCTATACACTTTTAATCTCCCTCCATATTTTATGTTTTTGATGTTACAATGTTCATCTTTTCCTATTGCATATCAGTTAACAAATTATTGTGTGCTGTGTGTTTAGTTGCTCAGTTGTGTCCAACTCTTTGCAACCCTGTGGACTATAGCCCACTAGGCTTCTCTGTCCATGGGATTCTCCAAGCAAGAATACTGGAGTGGGTTGCCATGCCCGAACCCAAGTCTCCCGCATTGCAGGTGGATTCTTTACCATTTGAGCCACCAGGGAAGCCCAACAAATTATTGTAGCTATATTTATTTTTAGTAATTTGTCTTTTAATTTTTATCCTAGAGTTAATAAGTAATTTATACACCATCATTACAGTATGAAAGTATTCTGAGTGTAACCAGATATTTACCTTTACCAGTGAATTTTATACTTCATATGTCTTCATGGTACTAATGAGTGTCCTTTCATTTCGGCTGGAAAAACTCCCTTTAGCATTTCTTACAAAGCCAATCTAGTGGTGGGGAATTTCTTCAGCTTTGTTTGGGAATATCTTTATCTCTTCTTCAATTCTGAAGGACAAGTTTGCCAGGAAAACTATTCTTCATTGGCAAGTTTTTTTTCTCTCAGCACTTTAAATATCATTCTACTCCTTTCTGGCCTATAATGTTTTGGCTGAAAAATCTACCTACAGTCTTTTGAGTGTTCCCTTATATGTAGCATATCACTCTGCTTGCTGCTTTCAAGATTCTCCCTTTCAACGTTTTACAGTTTGAATACAATGTGTCTCAGTGTGGCTGGGGAAGTGCCCACAAGCTCTTTCAGGCTTCAACAAGGATCCCAGTCAGCTCCTGCATGCAGGTTAATTAGAAGCCCAACTTTCAGGTAGTAGGTAGGAAAGTATGTAGTCTAATCCCTTACAGGGAGAAACTGAGAGCTCTTGAGTTTTTGCCTGCTCCCTCTGTGATGAACCTCACGGGGAAGCCTTTGAAAGTGCTCACACACTCAGTTAACCACCACCTGTTTGTTGACTGTGGTCCTGACGGACTGGCAAATGCTGAGTCTCACTGTCTATCAGATGTAAAAATCAGGGCAGTAGATATATGATCCAAAATCTTCACTCCTTAGAGAGAAGCTGGGATTTATTTGGTGATTCCTTCCCAATCGTAAAGGGCTGTGCCACGGTACTTGATGAACTTGTAGTTTCCTGGACCTTATCCATCAAAGATTCTCCCTTTGGTTGGCCTAGAAATCTGCAATGTTTTTCAGATGCACCTGCAGATTATTCTGAAGCAGGACAGTGCTTAGAAAAACTATTGCTTTCTCCTTTCTAATCCCACTGTCACTACTTTAAATGGAGTCCTTATCATTTTTTGCCTGAATTATATACAAGCCTCTAAATTAAATGTGCCACCCCTTTCTATTTTCAAGCCCTGATCACACATAGTCCAGAGGTGCTCACTGTGTAGCCTAGAACACTCCATTGCTCCCCTGTTGCACTGGATAAAGTCCAAACTCTTCACATGGCACTAAGGCTCTCAAACACCTAATCCCTGTTTTCTTTCACCTGAAGACTTTTCACTGCCCCTCAGCCCTCCTTCCCCACTTCTCACTACCACCTTAGTCTGTAGTGTGCTTCTCATCCTTCAAGGGTGGCATTGCTGGACCGTGTTGAGAGGCTCTCTCTTCCATCATCTCACTCCTCCTATAATTAGCCTCATCAGAGAATCTACTACAGTGTGCTGTGATACTTTCCTAGTTCATCAAGTCTTTCCATAAGAATGGCGCTTTGGATCAAAGACCCTGACTTAAGGGAAAGGTTCCCTCTCACAGCAGGCTGCTCACAGAGCCCGGGATGGATTTCCTAGGGTATATGAAAACTGGCCAGTATCTATGTAAGCCTGACCCAAGATAGTGACTGCTGTTCCTGCCTGGAAATGACAAGAGGTGAAGTTGGGGGCTCAGTAGCCATTCTCTGAGCCTGGGGTCCAACTCTAGAATCCAGCTCTGAGTCTGACCTAAAGTTTAATCTGAAACATGGGTCTTGGTGAGACATGCTGCCAGGGCTTTTAAGGCCTCTGTCCCAAAAGGACCATTTCTAGAATCTAGAAACCAATCTCGTGGTCTTCTCTGGGTGTAACCTTCTGAGGAAGGAGATTGTAGAATACAAACTAAGAACACTCTTTTCAATGCAAGCAAGATTATGTTTGGGGACAAACTTATCTGAGGCGGGATTTGATTCCTGCCTCAGAAATATACTGCCTTACCTCAGACAAATTAACATCAGATAGACTTTGTTTCCTTATCTGATAAATGGAGATAAAATTTTAAAAATAAAGTCTACATAGACTTTTTCATAGGATTAAATTAAATAATGATTGAAATGGGTTTAACGCACAGTAACCGGACATATAGCAAGTGCTCCATACACAGAAGAGTTGCTTGATCTCTTGTTCTGTTCCTGACACTAACTTTGGCACCTAAATGAGTCCCTTTGCTAGGATTTTACCTGGACCCTCTACCCTTTACCCAGGGTTGCCAATACAAGGTACTGCCTCCACATTCCTCTCATTGGAACTGGGGCTAGCTTAACACCATTTTTCTTAGACAAGTTTCAATTTAGTTTCTTCACTTGAAAAATGAGAAGGAACAGAATTAACATTCATTGAGAGCTTATTTCATGCTAAAACCTTTACATTTATTATCTTATTTAACAGAAGCACCCTGTGAATTTTGTATAATTATGCCTACTTTTTCAGATTAGAAAATTTAAACTAAGTGAGATTATTACCAGTCCACATAGCTTGGTACAGTAATTTTAAATGATTTGCTCACTACCCTCTTTTAGACAATATCTAAAATGTTTCTCATAAGTTTGAAGAGTAGTAAAATAACGTACTTCCCAGGACATTGCAAATATCGACATTTTAAGCTATTATATTGTTCTTTTAAAGATATTCACTGGAATCTAAATGCTATAGCAATGTATAACAACTTCATCAATCCAAAAAATAAAAGAACAGGCTCTTCTTTAACTGTCAGAAATTTTACATTGTTCATCTTCCCTTGAATTCTATCGTAATGCATTACATTTTATGTCTGAGAGTCTTTTATTTGTCCCATTGCATTCTGCTTTGAAAAAAGAGATGAATATATTTTTTATTTCTAGTTATCTACAATACTTCAAGTATAAAATTATGGTTATAAATATTATTGATAATATAATCAATTATACATTTTAAATTCATTATCTATTTTGTTACATAATTATTAAATATATAAAGTAATATTTTACTGGAAATGCATCTCTTAACAAGATGGATATGATATTTTTTAATCAATTTCAGTATCTGTGGACAATCCTACTAATTTGAAAACAATGCTGATACAATTCTATTCCTATTTTTATAGTTCCTACTTAATAGATGTAAAAACTATGATACCTCATTCACACAAATAGTGAGAATGGGCGTGGAAGAAACTTTTTCATGACAATATCATAATTCGTTGAACTACTTCTGAGTTAAAAGCCAGAAAGCACCTAGTACTCTAAGCTTCAAAACTAATTTTTAATAATCTGTAAGCAAGTATCTTGATGAGGTCCTTTGTTGAAAACAAATAATTGGAAACCATTAAGGTGGCTCCGAGGTTAAAGCGTCTGTCTGCAATGTGGGAGACCTGAGTTCGATCCCTGGGTCGGGAAGATCCCATGGAGAAGGAAATGGCAACCCACTCCAGTATTCTTGCCTGGAGAATCCCATGGATGGAGGAGCCTGGTGGGCTACAGTCCACAGAGTCGCAAAGAGTCAGACACTACTGAACGACTTAACTTTTTTAACTTTTGACTTCTCAAAGATTTTTAATTTAATCTTCAGAGATTTACTTTCTCAATCCCAGCACCAAAAATTCCAGATAATGTTTTTATCATACCAGAAGTTTTTACACTCTAAGAAAATGAACCACAGCAAATAAAAGATATTCTTTGTTTCCAAAATGATTCTATTTTTCCTCTGATATGCTGGGATCTTTTATATGAGTCAATTTGGGTAGATGGTATTTTGAAACTCTTTATCCCGATTTGGAGTCAACTAATCACTTTTCTGTCTGATTGAATCTTGAATTTATTTTTCAAATTCTTTTCAGTTGACTCTCTATATATCTCTAAATACAATTTAATATCTTTTCCTCAACCATGTAAACTCCTCTCATTCTTTATCTGGCCATACTTTTAAGTTGTGGTAATGATAATAAGCACAAAATAAGTAGTTCTATAGCCACATATAGATGTTTGTGCGTTTGTGTGTGTGTGTGTACATGTGTGTGCATGAAAAAGACAAATACTGTAATTTGCAGAATTTTGTGAGTTTACACTCTTTATTTAAGTGGCATTGAGGTGATCATTTAGCACTTGATAGGAGCTTTAGTAGAAAGGGTCAAAGTATTCATGAAATCAATATCTTTCTAATGACCTTTAAGACATTTAGTGATGCCCCAAGCAATCTATCTCATCTGTGTGGTTTGTAAAGCAGGTATTTTTTCTTTAAGATTATTTGAAAGTTTTACTGTAATTATTTTTTATTCCCCAGGTAATAAAATATTTATAAGGCTGAAACTCTGGTGCTTTAAAAAAAAAAAAAAACAGACAAAAAAAAAAAAAGCTTGATGGTACTAATAGACTTTATAGGGAAGGGGAGAAATTA
>NW_011495071.1:16421021-16421345 GCF_000754665.1 Bison bison bison
AAAAAAAAAAAAAAAAAAAAAAAAAAAAAAAGCTTGATGGTACTAATAGACTTTATAGGGAAGGGGAGAAATTACTTCAAAACTGTAGGAAGGTTTTTTTTTCAAATTGTGGTCAAAATCACACATTCCAATAAATGCTATAAGGGGAAAGACCATAGATCTGGGAGAAAAATAACAGTGGAGTCCTAGTTTAGATTGGGGAATAAGAGAAGACCTCCCTAAGTAATAACACTAAGTCAAGAACAGAGGGATAAATAGGCTTCAGAAAAGTGATGGAAGGAAATAACTAAATCTCAAACAATGGCAGGGAAAAAAAAAAAAAAC
>NW_011495071.1:16421542-16422405 GCF_000754665.1 Bison bison bison
TTATCTATAAACTAGAATTGCATAGATAGGACAAATATAGCTAAAACTCAAATGAAGGCAGAAGAAAAAAATACAATGATGATGAATGAATAGGAAAAAAAAACAGAGAGTAAAACAAATGATGTAAAAAAATAGAGACAGAAATCAGAGAAAGACAATCTCATATTGGAATATTAAGTTATTTAGATGTCTCTAAAATAGTGAACCCAACAAAAATTAAAAAATAAACCTGCAATTAAAAAATATATCTGCAAATCAAAATCTGTGGATTAAAATGGCATATACCACATATCTTCCCCCCCCTCCCAGAATTAAACAGGGCATTAATGACAGATCTTGATTATTGAACTCTAAGGATGAAAACAGAAGTCTTCAGACATATGAGCAAAAATAAAAATACAATGATTAAAAGTGAGCTGGATACCATACTGGCTTCTCACAGTAACATTCAGTGGCAGAAGACATTGTAAAAATGTCTATAAATTATAAGGGAAAATGGGTATGACTCACAAATATTAAACCCACACAAGTTGTTTTTCAAGTAAAAAATGTTAAGTGATGTTTTCTGAAACTCTCTAGACACATAGCGCCCATAAGCCTCTCAACAAAAAGCACTTCAGATAGATAAAATGAGCTAAGCAAAAGTTGATTCAAAGTTAAGAACCCAAAGAGGTAAAATGATAAGTAATGACCACCATATGAACAGAGAACTGAAACAAAGCCACTTGGAAAAAAATATTTCAACAAAAATACTATGGTTTGTGCTTATAACTGTGAAGGAGTAAATTCTTCAATCATAAACAATTAGAAAACTAACCAAATATACATATACATATATATATATATATATATATAAAATGATT
>NW_011495071.1:16422505-16426902 GCF_000754665.1 Bison bison bison
AATGATTCTGAACATTGGACCACAACCACTGAAGGGTTATGATCCCTGAAAGAAAGGAAATAAATGATATAGGTCATCCAATAGCTCCAGCTTTCAGAAAGAAGACAATTTCAGGCCCAGGGGTGCAGATAGGAGATCTCAAAGTCTTAGTAGTCTTCTCTGTGCTGAGGAGTCAGACATTAAGAGTTTAGGGCAGCTCAGGCCATTAGAATTTGCAGAGTAGAATATTACAGAGAAGAGGGTTATACAGAAGAAGTCTAAGATATCTGAATGTGGATCTCTGTCAGCCTTTGATTGAATACTAATATGTCCATGCACAACATAAAATTCAACAAGACTGCATGAAGGACAACATGTGGAGAAAAAACCAATTACCACAGAGTGGAAACCAAACATCCAACATATGTACAGGGCCAGGACTATTCAAATTCCTTCCCATCAGAACAGAAAGACTTTGTTAAATATACATGACATTTACTAGTGACTCTAGAAGAGTCATATCTAAGGCTAAACTGGTGTTATAGGAAAACATCTAGTCACATCCTTAGAAAGCTTTAAAATAAGTCTAGAAAATATCAAAGTGAATCATGAGTAATTTAACTGCTTACCAGAACCAAATCCACACCCTTTAAAGAAATGCAATAATCCAGCACAAGATGTGCAAAGATAGAGGAAAATGTGACCAAAAGAAAAAAAGACTTTATGGAACAGATGCATAAACTATAAAATTGATGGAGTTAGCAATATGAATGATAAAATAACTTTTATAAATATTCACTATGCATATTCACTATGTTTTATAAATATTCGCTAAGCATATATTCACTATGCTTAAGAACTTAAATAAAAGCATGAACATAATGAGGTAGGAATAGAAGAATTAAAAAATAAAACCAAATTGCTAGGGAAGAAAAATAAAATACATGAAGTAAAAATTATTCTGAATGAAATTATCCACAAATTAGATATAAAAGATAAAGAAGGTTAGTGAACTAGGAGACAAAGCAATAGAAAATATCCAAAATGAAGCACTTAGGGGAAAAAAATAAAAATAAATAGGAGAGCCTAACTAATCTGTGAAGCAGTATCAAGCGGCCTAGCATAAATGTGATTTTGGTCTCAGAAAGAGAGGAAAAAAGAAGAGAAAAAATTCTTAAAAGGATAACAGTAGAAGTTTACATACACAAAACTAAAACTTGATTACATTGAAACAAAAAAAAATGGATAAGTATAAAATTATAGTTGTAGGTCCCAAAACTCTTCTCTCAGTACTTAATATAAAAAGTATAGAAATAAGTAGGAATACAGAAGACCTGAATGACACTATCAAAGAACTTAAACTAATGGACATTTCTAGAAGACTACAATAACCTCAGATATGCAGATGACACCACCCTTATGGCAGAGTGAAGAGGAACTAAAAAGCCTCTTGATGAAAGTGAAAGTGGAGAGTGAGAAAGTTGGCTTAAAGCTCAACATTCAGAAAACGAAGATCATGGCATCTGGTCCCATCACTTCATGGGAAATAGATGGGGAAACAGTGGAAACAATGTCAGACTTAATTTTTTTGGACTCCAAAATCACTGCAGATGGTGACTGAAGCCATGAAATTAAGACGCTTACTCCTTGGAAGAAAAGTTATGACCAACATAGATAGCATATTGAAAAGCAGAGACATTACTTTGCCAACAAAGGTGCGTCTGGTCAAGGCTATGGTTTTTCCCGTAGTCATGTATGGATGTGAGAGTTGGACTGCAAAGAAAGCTAAGCACCGAAGAATTGATTCTTTTGAACTGTGGTGTTGGAGAAGACTCTTGAGAAGCCCTTCAACTGCAAGGAGATCCAACCAGTCCATTCTAAAGGAGATCAGTCCTGGGATTTCTTTGGAAGGAATGATGCTAAAGCTGAAACTCCAGTACTTTGGCCACCTCATGCAAAGAGTTGACTCATTGAAAAAGAGTCTGATGCTGGGAGGGATTGGGGGCAGGAGGAGAAGGGGACGACAGAGGATGAGATGGTTGGATGGCATCACCGACTCGATGGACATGAGTTTGAGTGAACTCTGGGAGTTGGTGATGGACAGGGAGGCCTGGCATGCAATAATTCATGGGGTCGCAAAGAGTCAGACACGACTGAGTGACAGAACTGAACTTAACCCTTCAGCCACAGACTATATGTCCTTTCCAGTACACATGGATCATTTATCAAGATAGAACAGATGCTAGGTCATTAACTAAGTCTCAATACATTAAAAGATTGAAATCAAAAGGGAATTAAATTAGAAATTACTAACTAAAAAAAAACTTAAAATACTCAAATATTGGGAGATTAAATTTCATAATTCATATGAACTCATAGCTCAAAAAAAATCATAGGGAAAATAAATTATTCTGAAGTAAATCATAATTAAAATATTGCCCATAAAAGTTAAAGGATTCATGTAAAGCATTCAGAGAGATAAACAATTTGTTTCCATATTCAAGTACTTAACAACTGGGAATAACATCTACAACTACAAGGATGTAGAATGTAAAACATTTCCAGACAAGCTTACAGTGAAAACTATAAAACACTCCTGACAGGACTAAAGAAATCCCAAGTAAATAGATATATTCAAGTTCATGGATTGGAATAGTCAGTATTGCTAAGACTCAATTCTCCCCAAGTTGAGTTACAAATGCAATGCTATGCCAATCAAACTACCCATAGAATTTTTTTCCAAATTTACAATTTAAATGTAAAGGAGCTAGAATAGCCAAAGCCATTTTGAAGAAGACTCAGTTGGGAAGACTTACATTACCCAATTTCAAGACTTAATATGAAGCTATAGGAATCATAACAGTGTGATAATTGAGTGAAGATAAACATGTAGATCAACACAATAAAATAGATAATCCAGAAATAGATATACATATGTGGTCAACTGATTTTTAACACAAGTTCTGGGCAATTCAATGGGAAAGTGATAATCTTTTGAACAAATGGTGCTGGAACAACTGGCCAACCATATGGTAAAAAAGAAATCTTGATCTCATAGATACCCAAATATTAACTTGAAGTGGATCACAGACCTAAATATAAAAATTAAAATTATAAAGTTTAAAGAAAACATAGGAGAAAATCTTGCAAGCATGGAGTAATTGATAATTTATTTAGATAAGTTACAAAAAGCATGAAACATTGGACTTTATAAAAACTAAAATTTCCTGCTTCTTGAAAGGCAGCATTTTAAAAAAAGCCATAGGCTAGAAGAAAATATTCATGATACATATATTTAATACAGGACTGGTGTCCAACATATCAGTTCAGTTAGTCATTCAGTTGTGTCTGACTCTTTGAGACTTTATGAACCGCAACAGGCCAGGCCTCCCTGTCCATCACCAACTCCAGTTTACACAAACTCATGTCCATTGAGTCAGTGATACCATCCAACCATATCATCCTCTGTTGTCCCCTTCTCCTCCTGCCCTCAATCTTTCCCAGCATCAAGGTCTCTTCAAATGAGTCAGCTCTTCGCATCAGGTGGCCAAAGTATTTGAGTTTCAGTTTCAACGTCAGTCCTTCCAATGAACACCCAGGACTGATCTCCTTTAGGATGGACTGGTTGGATCTCCTTGCAGTCCAAGGGACTCTCAAGAGTCTTCTCCAACACCACAGTAAAAAAGCATCAATTCTTCAGTGCTCAGCTTTCTTTATAGTCCAACTCTCACATCCATACACAACCACTGGAAAAACCATAGCCTTGACTAGATGGACCTTTGTTGACAAAGTAATGTCTCTGCTTTTTAATATGCTATCTAGGTTGGTCATAACTTTCCTTCCAAGGAGTAAGTGTCTTTTAATTTCATGGCTGCAATCACCATCTGCAGTGATTATGGAGCCCAAAAAAATAAAGTCAGTGACTGTTTCCACTGTTTCCCCATCTATCTATCTATCTATCTATCTATATATACACATACACATACATATAAAGAACTCTTACAATTCAGTGTTAAAAGACAAAATCTCAACTGAAAACTGGGTAAAAGATGTAAACAAACACTTTACAAAAAAAGACATATAAATGGCCAATAAGCACATCAGAAGTAGTTCATATCATCAGTCATAGGTCAGTTCAGTTCAGTCACTCAGTCGTGTCCGACTCTTTCTGACCCTGTGAACTGCAGCATACCAGGCCTCCCTGTCCATCACCAACTCCTGGAGTTTACCCAAACCCATGTCCATTGAGTTGGTGATACCATCCAACCATCTCATCTTCTGTAGTCCCCTTGTCCTCCTGCCTTCAATCTTTCCCAGCATCAAGGTCTTTTCCAATAAGTCAGCTCTTTGAATCAGGTGGCCAAAGTACTGGAGTTTCAGCTTCAACATCAGTCCTTCCAATGAATACCCAGGACTGA
>NW_011495071.1:16427170-16449435 GCF_000754665.1 Bison bison bison
TCTCCTTGTAGTCCAAGGGACTCTCAAGAGTCTTCTCCAACACCATAGTTCAAAAGAATCAATTCTTTGGTGCTCAGCTTTATTTATAGTCCAACTCTCACATCCACACATGACAACTGGAAAAACCATAGCTTTGACTAGACAGGAATGTTTACAGGAGTTCTTTTTTAATAATAGACCAAAAATGCAAACAGCCAATTATCAATAAGTAAATTCCAGTTGAGCTATTTCAAATCCTCAAAGATGATACTGTGAAAGTTATGCATTCAATAAGCCAGCAAATTTGGAAAACTCAGCAGTGGCCACAGGACTATAAAAGGTCAGTTTTCCAATCCCAAAGAAAGGCAATGCCAAAGCATGCTCAAACTACTGCACAGTTGCACTCATCTCACACACTAGTAAAGTAATGCTCAAAATTCTCCAAGCCAGGCTTCAGCAATACATAAATCATGAACTTCCAGATGTTCAAGCTGGTTTTAGAAAAGGCAGAGGAACCAGAGATCAAATTGCCAACATCCACTGGATCATAGAAAAAGCAAGAAAGTTCTAGAAAAACATCTATTTCTGCTTTATTGACTATGCCAAAGCCTTTGACTGTGTGGATCACAATAAACTTGTGGAAAAATCTGAAAGAGATGGGAATACCTGACCACCTAACCTGCCTCTTGAGAAATCTGTATGCAGATCAGGAAGCAACATTTAGAACTGGACATGGAACAACATACTGGTTCCAAATAGGAAAAGGAGTACGTTAAGGCTGTATATTGTCACCCTGCTTATTTAACTTATATGCAGAGTACATCATGAGAAACACCAGGCTAGAAGAAGCACAAGCTGGAATCAAGATTGCCAGGAAAAATATCAATAACCTCAGATATGCAGATGACACCACCTTTATGGCAGAAAGTGAAGAAGAACTAAAGAGCCTCTTGATGAAAGTGAAAGAGCAGAGTGAAAAATTTGGCTTAAAGCTCAACATTCAGAAAACTAAGATCATAGCATCTGGTCCCATCACTTCATGGCAAATAGATGCGGAAACAGTGGAAACAGTGGCTGACTTTTTTTGGGGGGGCTCCAAAATCACTGCAGATGGTGACTGTAGTTATGAAATTAAAAGATGCTTACTCTTTGAAAGGAAAGTTATGACCAACCTAGATAGCATATTCAAAAGCAGAGACATTACTTTGCCAACAAAGGTTCGTCTAGTCAAGGCTATGGTTTTTCCAGTAATCATGTATGGACGTGAGAGTTGGATTATAAAGAAAGCTGAGCTTTTGAAGAATTGATGCTTTTGAACTGTGGTGTTGGAGAAGACTCTTGAGAGTCCCTTGGACAGCAAGGAGATCCAGCCAGTCCATCCTAAAGGAGATTAGTGTTGAATATTCATTGGAAGGATGGATGCTGAAGCTGAAACTCCAATACTTTGGCCACCTGATGCGAAGAGCTGACTCATTTGAAAAGACCCTAATGCTGGGAAAGATTGAATGTGGGAGGAGAAGGGGACAACAGAGGATGAGATGGTTGGATGGCATCATGGACTCAATGGACATGAGTTTCCGTAAACTCCTGGAGTTGGTGATGGACAGGGAGGCCTGGCTTGCTGCAGTCCATGCGGTCACAAAGAGTCGGACACGACTGAGCGACTGAACTGAACTGAAATCAATAAAGGTGATGTGGTATATTTATACAATGAACTACACTTACCAATAAAAAAAATAAAGTAATGATACAGAGAAACATGGATAATTACACAAAAGAAGCCAGATAAAAGAGTATATACTGTATGGTTACATTTATTTGAGACTCTAGAAAAGTAACCCAATCTATGATAGGTAGCAGATCACTGGTTTAGGGGGTAGGAAAGAGGGATTAGCTGGGAAAGGAGAGATAGAGGACTTTGGGGGTGATGGAAATGTTTTATATCTTTAATATGGTGGTGATGACATGGGTGTATACATTTGTCCAAATTCATCAAACTATAAATTATTTTTTAAATGAGTGCATTTAATTATATGCAAATTAGACCTTAATAAAATTGCCGGGGAAATGGCAAAGGGATATATGACATCTTATTCTCAATATAATTTCTCCTAAAATAATGTGGCACATTTGATCCAAGGCTTTGCTTTAAACACATGTATTTCAAACTTTGTGTTAATTAAATCCTGCTTTCCTACTAGAAAGGAACATGCATCAAAAAAGAAAAAAGGAAAGGTTTTGTTTCAAACTTTTAGGATGATGAAAATATTCTGTATAATACAGTGGCAGATATGTGTCATTGTATTTTTACCCAAACCCATAGAATATATAACACCAAGAGTGAACTCCAAGGTAATATGAACTTTGGGTAATTCTGATATATCAATGTAGGTTCATTCTTGATATAAAAAATAGTATCTTTCTGGTGAGTGATGTTAATAATGGGGAAGGGTAGAATTTGTGAGGGCAGAAGGCATATGAGAGATCTTTGTACCTTCCTCTCAACTTTATCTGCAATTCAGCAATTTCTTCAACTTACTTTTCTATTGAATTCAAATATGATAAATATAGGGATTCCTTGGTAGCTTAGCTGCTAAAGAATCCACCTGCAGTGCAAGAGACCCCAATTTGATTCCTGGGTCAGGAAGATCCCCTGGAGAAGAGATAGGCTACCCACTCCAGTATTCCTGGGCTTCCCTGGTGGCTCAGACTGTAGAGAATCTGCCTGCAATTGGGAGACCTGGTTTCAGTCCCTGAGTTGGGAAGACACCATGGAGGAGGGCATGGCAACCCGCTCCAGTATTCTTGACAGAGAATCCCCGTGGACAGAGAAGCCTAGTGGGCTACTCCATGGGATCACAAAGAGTCAGACACAACTGAGTGACTAAGTACAGAACAGCAAATGATAAATATAATACATTTAAAAGACATGTACAGTCTATTTTGTAAAATTGTTTTTATGTATCTACTTGCTTACCACCTACATATCCATAGTTTTATCTGATTATGTGTATAAAGCTGTGTTTGGAATTATTCTTGCCAAATGGCCATTTTCAGTAAATTGTTACTTGCTTTGCATTCAATGTTACCTATACTTTTTTCTTAATATACAAACAGCTCATACAGCTCAATATCAAAAAAAAATCAAAAAGTGGGCAGAAGACCTAAATAGACATTTCTCCAAAGAAGACCTACACATGGTAAATGGGCACATGAAAAGATACTTAACATGGCTAATTATTATAGAAATGCAAATCAAAACTACAATGAGGTATCACCTCACATCAGCCAGAATGACCATCATCAAAAAATCTATGAATAATAAATAATGAAGAGGGTATGGCAAAAAGGGAACCCTCCTATGCAGCTGGGAATGCAAATTGGCGCAGCCACTATGGAGAACAGTACGGAGGTTCCTTAAATTAAAAATAGAGTTACCATATGAGCCAGCAATCCCACACCTGGGCATATATCTGGAAAAGACAAAAACTGCAACTTGGAAAGATATATGCATGTCAGTGTTCATAGCAGCTCTATTTACAATAGCTAAGACACAGAAGTTCATAGCATCTCTATTTACAATGGCTAAGACATAGAAGCAACCTAGGCTTCCTAAGCAACCTAAGCTTCATTCAACAAATGAAGGGAAAAAGAAAATATGGCATATATATATACAGCATACACACACACAATGAAATATTCAGCTCAGTTCAGTTCAGTCGCTCA
Organism: Bison bison bison; assembly: GCF_000754665.1. Classification (NCBI taxonomy): domain Eukaryota; kingdom Metazoa; phylum Chordata; class Mammalia; order Artiodactyla; family Bovidae; genus Bison; species Bison bison. The sequence continues at coordinate 16,430,876 of NW_011495071.1, forward strand.
GTCGTGTCCGAGTCTTTGTGACCCCATGAATTGCAGCAAGCCAGGCCTCCCTGTCCATCACCAACTCCCAGAGTTCACTCAACCTCACGTCCATCAAGTCAGTGATACCATCCAGCCATCTCATCCTCTGTCATCCCCTTCTCCTCCTGCCCCCAACCCCTCCCAGCATCAGACTCTTTTCCAATGAGTCAAGTTTTCGCATGAGGTGGCCAAAGTACTGGAGTTTCAGCTTTAGCATCAGTCCTTCCAAAGAACATCCAGGACTGATCTCCTTTAGAATGGACTGGTTGGAGAAGGGAAAGAGACACGTGTACCCCAATGTTCATCGCAGCACTGTTTATAATAGCCAGGACATGGAAGCAACCTAGATGCCCATCAGCAGATGAATGGATAAGAAAGCTGTGGTACATATACACAATGGAGTATTACTCAGTGATTAAAAAGAATACATTTGAATCAGTTCTAATGAGATGGATGAAACTGGAACCTATTATACAGAGTGAAGTAAGCCAGAAAGAAAAACACCAATACAGTATACTAACACATATATATGGAATTTAGAAAGATGCTAACAATAACCCTGTGTATGAGACAGCAAAAGAGACACCAATGTATAGACCAGTCTTATGGACTGTGTGGGAGAGGGAGAGGGTGGGGAGATTTGGGGGAATAGCATTGAAACATGTATAATATCATGTATGAAACGAGTCGCCAGTCCAGGTTCGATGCACGGTATTGGATGCTTGGGGCTGGTGCACTGGGACGACCCAGAGGGAGGGGAGGGGAGGGAGGAGGGAGGAGGGAGGAGGGTTCAGGATGGGGAACGCGGGTATACCTGTGGCGGATTCATTTCGATATTTGGCAAAACTAATACAATATTGTAAAGTTTAAAAAAAAAAAAAAGAGTGGACTGGTTGGATCTCCTTGCAGTCCAAGGGACTCTCAAGAGTCTTCTCCAACACCACAGTTCAAAAGCATCAATTCTTTGGCACTCAGCTTTCTTCACAGTCCAACTCTCACATCCATACATGACCACTGGAAAAACCATAGCCTTGACTAGACGCACCTTTGTTGGCAAAGTAATGTTTCTGCTTTGCAATATGCTATCTAGGTTGGTTATAACTTTCCTTCCAAGGAGTAAGCATCTTTTAATTTCATGGCTACAATCACCATCTGCAGTGATTTTGGAGCCCCCCAAAATAAAGTCTGACACTGTTTCCACTGTTTCCCCATCTATTTGCCATGAAGTGATGGGACTGGATGCCATGATCTTCATTTTCTGAATGTTGAGCTTTAAGCCAATTTTTTCACTCTCCAATGAAATATTACTCAGCCATAAAAAAACAGTGAAATAATGCCATTTGCAGGAACATGGATGGACCTAGAGATTATTATACTAAGTGAAGTCAGGCAGAGAAAGACAAATATCATAAGATATCACTTATATGTAGAATCTTTAAAAATGACATAAAAGCACTTATTCCAGAAACAGAAAGAGACAGACATAGAAAACAAATTTATGGTTACCAAAGGGCAGAGGTGGAGGGGAGGAGTAAATTAGGAATTTGGGATTAACATATACAGACTACTATATATAAAATAAACAAGAACCTACTATATAGCACAGGAAACTATATTCAATATCTTCTAGTAGCAGTTAATGGAAAAGAATCTGAAAAGGAACATACACACACACACACACACACACACACACACACACACGAATCACTCGACTGTACACCTGAAACTAACACAACATTATAAATCAAATATATGTCAATTTAAGAAAAAAAATAGAATGACCTAAAAAAATAAAAATTAAAGAAAACAATGCAGAGGTCAGCTGCCTCAGGTGCTGACTCCTAAAATGCATGGGGATGATCTCGTCTACCCCTCCTCCCCTCAAATCCAGGGGATTACTGGCTTAGTGTAGAAAAGCTACAGGTGGGTCTTTAGACTTTCTTTCAACAAAGATTACCCAGGGGCCTGGATCTTAAAGAACTACCCAGGCTTCAGGAAAACAGATCATCAGTATTCAGTTTACCCTGTTCTCAGTTAAGTGACAATCCTGAATTCTAGCCAGCTGCCGTACAAAGACAGTATCCTCTGGGGAAGATGAAAATTAAGGCTTAATGAAATGATGGGCTCGGTTGCTCAGAGCCCCTTAAAAAAACTTCCAAACACCCCACCCTCCCTTTTCCAATCCTTTTAAGGAATAGGAAGCACAGATTAAAAAGAAGAAAGAAAAGAAAAAGAAATAAAGGTATGTTAAAACTAGAACTTGCTGTTACATAGAATGGGAACTTAAGACATTTTTTTTTTTAATGTTAAATAAAAGAATGACCCCAAGAGGCCTGAAGACTTTCAGACAGTTGGGTTACATTAAAAAAAAAAAAAAAAAAAATTATTTAAAAAAAAATAACAGATGGAGAAGGAAATGGTAATCCACACCAATATTCTTGCCTGGGAAATCCCATGGACAGAGGAGCCTGGCAGTGAACCCATAAGGTCACAAGGGTTGGACACAACTGAGCAACTAACCCACCGCCCCTACCCCACCACCATGGACACTGGGTCAGTGTCTAGTGCCACGGTTTCATCTGTGGGGGTTCCGACTTTGAAGATGCTTCCAACAGCTCCTTGTTTTATGCACTTCCATCCTTTAAAACTAAGTAGAATTTAATTAATATTGGAGGTGTAAACATTGTAAATATTCAATAAACCACTCCATTGTGGTTTTTTTATACAAAACCCCCATCTTTTAATAGTTGATACCTCAAAGAGAGTTTTGAAAACAAAACTGTTATATTTTTTGTTTTCATTATATTTAAAATATTCAGAAGTAAACTAAATTATCTGAAAAAAATAACAGACATTGTGATTGACCAGAAAGGTAAAGATATATGACCATATTTAAATAATCCTACCTAATAGCATTTACAATGTTTGATGGTTCCGGAGGGCAAATTGTCGTGCCAGGAATATCATTATATCTCCCTCCAAAGTACAGATATTAAAAAATAGATGAAGTCTCTATCGTTTTCTTGATTTTTTTCTTATTTTTATAAATGATACCTCACCAGTAAGTTAATCTTCATAAGAAATGTCTCTAAATCTTTCCTGTCTGGGCTTCTCAATATTTTTCTTTAATGGACAGGAAATTAAATACCTTAGTCTCAGTCACATCAGGACATGTAAGTCCCCTTTCACAGCACAGAGATATTGCCTGACCTCTGTTTACTTTAAGGCTTAAACAGTCAGAAACTTCTGATACACCTGATTTGGTGTCAGGGAAAGGAAAGAAGAGTAGGAAAAATATTCCAATATAGGCACTAATGATATCCATTACCAGAACAGATGAATTATTTATCCTGAGTTCCTATGATCCCCTGGTGCAAATATACGTACACATCATATCCCATCACTGTGCCCAGCACACAGTTATACTCACTAAATCTCACTTCACTAAGTGAATTAATACATTTCTCCCATTAAAAACATAAATTCTTCAGTTGTCATTCCTATAATTTACCCACTTTCATTTAGGACATATGTTATAGCCCCACAGGCTTCCCAGGTGGCTCAGTGGTAAAGAATCTGCTAGTCAATTCAGGAGACTCGGGTTTGATACCTGGGCTGGGAAGATCCCCTGGAGAAGAAATGGCAACCCACTCCAGTATTCTTGCCTGGCAAATCCCACGGACAGAGGAAGCTGGCAGGCTACAGTCCATGGGGTCATAAAAGAGTCAGACACAACTTAGCAACTAAACAACTTATATCCCCACAGTGCTAAAACATCCAAGTGAAAAAAAAACAAAAATCAGCAAAAACTTTGACTATTTTAGTTGAGCAAAAAAAGCTCTAGAATCTGTACCATCTAAAACAGTATCCACTAGCTATGTAGCAATCTATACTTATATTCAATAACATTTAAAAATCAGTTGCTAAGTTGGCCTAGTCAATGTCAAGTGTTCAATAACTACATGTGGCTAGTGGCTATGGCATCAGACAGTATAAGCACAGAATATTTGTATCATTACAGGAAATTAAAAGTTTTGTTGAATGGAAAGTTCTAGGTGATTGCCTAAACTTTTTCCATTTCAGCTTGATGCTCTATGTTTTCATAAATATATCAGGAGCTCAAGATCTTTTCTAAGTATATGTTAGAGTGCCTTAAGAGAAGTGATTTAGGGAGTAAGGATATCCTGTAACTTGGAATATGAAAATTACTCCAAGACTGAAGAGAACTTGTTAATACACACTGAGGTAGATCTCAGTTCAATTCAGTCATTCAGTCGTGCCTGACTGTGACCCCATGGACTTCAGCACGCCAGGCTTCCCTGTCCATCACCAACTCCCGGAGCTCGCTCAAACGCATGTCCATCAAGTAGGTGATGCCATCTAATCATCTCATCCTCTGTCATTCCCTTCTCCTCCTGCCTTCAATCTTTCATAGCATCAGTGTCTTTTCCAATGAGTCACCTCTTCGCATAAGGTGGCCAAAGTATTGGAGTTTCAGCCTCAGCATCAGTCCTTCCAAGGAACATTCAGAACTGACCTCCCCTAGGATTGACTGGTCTGATCTCCCTGCAGTCCAAGGGACTCCCAAGAGTCTTCTCCAACACCACAGTTCAAAAGTATCAACTCTTCAGTGCTCAGCTTTCTTAATGGTCCAACTCTCACATCCATACATGACTACTGGAAAAACCATAGCTTTGACTAGATGGACCCTTGTTGGCAAAGTAATGTCTCTGCTTTTTCATATGCTAAGTTGGTCATAACTTTTCTTCCAAGGAGCAAGCATCTCCTAATTTCATGACTGCAGTCACCATCTGCAGTGATTTTGGAGCCCAAGAAAATAAAGTCTGTCACTGTTTCCAATGTTTCCCCACCTATTTGCCATGAAGTGATGGGACCAGATGCCATGATCCAAGTTTTTTGAATGTTGAGTTTTTTTTTTAATTTTATTTTCTTTTTAAACTTTACATAATTGTATTAGTTTTGCCAAACATCAAAATGAATGTTGAGTTTTAAGCCAGTCCTTTCACTTTCCTCTTTCACTTTTATCAAGAGGCTCTTCAGTTCCTCCTCACTCTCTGTCATAAGGGTAGATCTAGTATTCCCTGAAAGCAGAATCCTTTGTTTCTTCATTTTTCTATTTCTAGTAGCTAAGAAAATGCAGTTAGTAAAGGCTGAATAATAATAAATATGCATGTGTTCTAATAAATCACACATTCTCATTCAAACACTTCACATACCTCTCATATTTGACACATTTATTTCAGATATCAGAGGTGTAGTAGATTCTGTTGCCTAGAGAATAAAGAAAGGGTTTGCCTATCAGAAGATTTACCTTTTTATGGGATCTGTCTTCCTTTTCATCTTTCTTTTCACCTCCAGTGCAGCCTATTTCTCCTGTCTTCTATAGTACTGCGTGGGTGCTCAGTTACTCAGTTGTGTCCAACTCTTTGTAACCCATGGACTGTAGCCCACCAGGTTCCTCTGTCTATGGGATTATCCAGGCAAGAACACTAGACTGGGTTGCCATTTCCTCCTCCAGGGTATCTTCCCTAGCCAGGGCTTGAACCTGCATCTCCTGCATCTCCTGCCTCTCCTGCATTGGCAGGAAGATTCTTTACCACTAGCGCCACCTGGGAAGCCTCTATAGTACTGCTGCTGCTGCTGCTGCTAAGTCGCTTCAGTCGTGTCCGACTCTGTGCGACCCCTAGGCCTCATCTAATAATGATACTGACAGGAGTTTACACTGATCGGCCACATATCCTAGACTGATGACATATGTATATAAGATTTTATTGTCCTTATAGTCTGAAATGTTTGTGTCCTTATGATGAAATTTTAATATGAATGTGATGATATTATTGGGGGAGTGAGGCCTTTGGGAGATACTTAAGTCATGAGAGTGGAGCCTTGGTAAATGGAATTTGTGTCTTCTAAAGAAGCTCAAGAGAGACCCCTAGCTTTCTACATACACTACGTGAGGATACAGCAACAAGACAACCATGTATTACCTAGGAAGCAAACCCCCCTTGATCAAGCTGGCACCTGATCTTGGACTTCCAGAATCCAGGAATGTGAGAAATAAGTTTCTTTTGATTATAAGCTACCCAGTCTATGATATTTTGCTATAGCCGCCCAAATGGATAAAAATGCTGTCCATACTGGTATCCTTCTGAGTAAAAGTGGGTGGTATCAGTAGCTCGCTCGGACATTAGGCATGAACCAAGATCATCCAGCTGGCTTTGTTCATATATTCCAGTAGTTCTATGCTACTGTAAACTGAATGTTTGTGTTTCCCCCAAATTCATATGTTGAGCCCCAATTTCCAATGTATTAGTACTTGGAGGTGAAGCCTTTGGAAAGTGATTAGTTCATGAGGGTAGAGCTCTCATGAATGGGATTAGTGCCCTTACAAAAGACTTTAGAAAGCTCCTTTGCCCCTCTACCATGTGAAAAGACAGCCATCCATGTATGAACCAGCAAGTGGGCTCTCTCACCAGACACCAAATCTGCCAGTACCTTGATCTTGAATTTCCCAGCCTCCAGAATCATAAAAAAATAAAATTTTGTTGTTTAAAGGCCCCCTAGTCCACCGTAGTCTGTCACAGCAACCTGAACAGACAAAGACATATGTATAACTTTGTCTTTAATTTTTTGACCACTAGGAGATGTCAACTTTCCCTGGATTTCTAGACCATGGTTTCAGTAAGATTCAGACAGCCTCAGAAACACATTCCTACACATACAGCCAGATTTATAAACATTCATCATGCTCATTGAGCTCATTTTATTTATGGACTTTGATTAATATAATCTATGTTTCACAATGGTTGGCAACAATTAATTATGAAGGTTTAAATAATAAAGGTCTATATAATAGTACCAAATGCAGATTTCTCCACTGCCCCTCAAGCTACGTGATATTCCAAGATAAGTTTTTTGGTCAGGACTTTGTCAAAATGACAAATAACAGCCTAGGGTCAGGCCATTAGAAAGTGCCTATGAGAACATCATTAAGACTGGACCTTAGGTGAAGAAGGAGGCAGCAGAAGAAGGGAGATGATTCAAAAAGGATAATCCTGAAATCTTGAAATCCTTGAAATCTACGTCAGTAAACTTTAACCATAAAATAAACCATAACCATAAAATCAAAAACCGTAAAACAAAAACCAGTAAAAGTCTAACCATAAAATCCATCAGGAGAAGATCCTTGGCCAGATCATTTTTAACTTCAAAACAAGATTGATTTCCATTCTGTAAATACCTCCTGTTCATTTAAATTAAGCAGCATTCATCCTTTGGCATTCTTCCCCTGGTTACATTGGGAAAGGAGAACTTGAGCCATGACTCAACCAGTCTAACAGCACTGTTGAGATGCCTCCTCCCCAAGAAAAAGAGGTAGTAAGGGGGGGTGGTCTCAATAACCACTAAAAATCTTTCAGAACATAAAGCTTTCCTTGTAACCAGTTCTCTCAGTGCTCAGAAAAAAGAAACAGTCCCTGCATTTTCTCTTAGTGTTATAGAAAACAATCGATAATGTTCATCTATGGATTTGATCACAACAAGGATGTTTGGTGAAAGAGGAAGTGAGAGATTTCACTGTTTTACGGCAAGGATCCTATCTTCAGTATGCAAGGTGGAATGGGTGCCTGGAGAAATGTGAATACTCTGTCCAGGGCTCTGACATTTGTGTATGCAAAATGGTAACACTTTAATAGAGAAGAGTGTAGCACTGCTCAAATGAGAGCCTCTTTCTTGCCCTTTGAAAACTATCCCTCCAATATTTTTCCTGAGGAGCAGCATCAGGTGAGAGTGTCTCCTAAGGTCCTTGCCAGATCTTGTACAGCTATAGCCTAGCCTGGGACTAGGTGCTTGCCCCACAGAGCTCCTGCGGTGCACGGGGATACAACCAGCACAGGTGTGCCTCCTCTGCACATACATTATGTGCGCTCAGGGCTGTGTTTCACCAGAATGGAAGAAAGTAAGAGCCTGAGATGGGACAATCTAGTTGATAATCTCAATCACAAAATTACATATGAGAATATAACACATTTCTGAGTAGTGATAAAAGGAAGAGTTGTTCCATTTATTTATTTTCCTCTATTGGATATGCATAACCATATGGTATCAGTTGACCAAAGGTAAAATTGGTAAATGATCATTTATGTCTTAAGATATGAAAAGGCTTCCCTGCACAAAGAGAAAAAATACTTTCTCTCACTGATAGATGAAGTTCCCCGTTATTAAGTATCCATTCCTTTGGTTTAAGCCTTAACCATGACAGGCTGAGAATATTCATAGCACTTGGCTATTACAGTGAAAATGGTTTAATTGCACTAAGGATTCTTTTAACTCTCTCAGTCAACTGGAAAACAAAAATACCACCCATAGTTCTTTTGCATTGCCCTTGTTCCTTTGTCAAAGATGAGTTGACTCTATTATGAGGGATCTATTTCCAGGCTCCCTATTCTGTTCCATTGATCTATTTGTCTGTTCTTTCACCAATACCACAGTCTTGATTACTGTAGTTTTATAGTAAGTGTTAAAGTCAATTAGCACCAATCTTCAAAATTTTGTACTTCTCCTTCAAGATTATAACTATTCTTGGTCTTTTGCTTCTCCTTATAAACTATAGAACAGGGACTTCACTGGCAGTCCAATGGGTTAAGACTCCATGCTTCCACTGCAAGGGGCACAGGTTTGATCTCTGGTCAGGAAACTCAGATCCTGCATGCTGCACAGTGTGACCAAATAAATAAAATAAGAAAATGAAATAAACTGTAGAATCAGTTTGTCAATTTTCATAAAATAACTTGCTGGAATTTGGGGGGACAGCATTGAATCTATAGATCAACTAAATTTGGAAGAACTGACATCTTGACAATATTGAGTCTTTCCTCTCAATGAACATGGAATATTTCTTGATATATGTAGCTATTCTTTGATTTCATTCATTAGTTTTTTAGTTCTCATATAGATCTTGTACATATATTGTTAGCTTCATACCTATTTCATTCTGCTTGGTGCTAATGTAACCAGAATTTTGCTTTTAATTTCAGATACCATTTGTCCATTATTGGTATATAGGAAAATAATTGAGTTCTGTATGTTAACCTTGTATTTTGCAACCTGCTATAATCACTTATTAGCTCCGGAGTGGGGTGTTTATCTGGGGTTTTTTCTTTTTTTGTCTTTTTCCCCCCAAACTGTATACCTTTTATCTCCTTTTCTCATCTTACTGTACAAGCAAGGACTTACAGTATGACACTGAAAAGGAGTAGTGAAAGAAGACATTGTCGTACCTGATCTTAGTGGGCAGATTTGAATTTCTCACCATTAAGTATAATGCTACTGCAGGATTTTTGTAGTATTTTTCAAGTTAAGGAAGTTTCTCTGTATTGCTAGCTTTCTGAATTTTTCATAAATTTCATAATTTATCATAAATCAGTGTCAGATTTTTGTCAAATGCCTTTTCATCATCTATTAATACTATCATGTGGTTTTTCTTTTTTAGTGTATTAATGTGATGGATTACATTGATTTTTCCCACACTTTCTTAAAGGTAGTGTCTGAATGCAAATTTTTTCCAATTAGATATCTCATGTGAGAATTGAATGGCAGAGCCAGACAGTTCTGTTTTCCTGTTCTTCTGTTTCCTGCTGGTGAGCAGCCAAGAAACCAGGGGTTTGACATCAGCATTCCAGGGCCCAACATTTCATGGCTGTTGAAAGGTAGCTGTGGCAGCACCAGGGGCAGTGTCCCAGTCCCTGGATCACAGGCTCCATGGGATTTTCTTCATGTCTGCAGTTCAAGTGTATGGACTTCCAAATCCCCATCTCTTGGTTACCGTAACTCCAGCATCTTCCAGAACTACACGGTATTTTTTACTATCTTGTTCCCTGTTTGAAATGCCTTTCTGCTTAAAATACCTCGAGTTGATTCTGTTTCTAAAACTGACCAGGGACTATCACAGATGTGGATAAGCATGCTTATTGGAGAAAATGGGTGAAGCAATGGGAAGGAATAAAATTTCTCATGAGGACATGAGCTCTAAAACATAGAAAACAAGGAATCAGTCCCATTTCATATTTGACTTCCTTGAAGACAGCATACTTCAGAAGTATTTACAAGATAACGCAAGCTGGCCTTGTTCACAAAATTAAAATACAAAAATCATTGGGACTTCCCTGGCAGTCCAGTGGTTAAGAATCCACACTTCCAATGCAGGGGGCACTGGTTTGATCCCTGGTGGGGGAACTAAGATCCTGTATTCCACACAGTGCAACCAAAAAAAAAAATAATAATTAAAAAAATTTTAATATATATATGTTTTAAAAATACATAATTATCAATGTCTCTCAACTAACCTCCAACTAAATCTCATTGCTATCATATAATGTTCATCATTTCTTCTTTGTTCTTCTATACCTACCTCCTTCACTCCTTCCACCCCCTTTAAATAAAATAAAAGAATAAGATTGGAAGGTGCCTCACAGCTATTTTAGTTAAATGGTACTACTTTATAGGCTTATAAAGAGGCCAAATCAGCAGAATGACTTTCCTAACATTAGCTATACATGATCTAATGGCCACATGTAACCCAACATTACCCCACACAGAGCTGGACTGCAGAGAAGTAAACAAATATCAGAGGGTCACTCTAGACATTTAATGCTCAATATATATGACAGAAGTAGAAATGAATTTTCTCAAAACTCCAAGTATCATGCCTCATCCCCTGCAGGACTTGACATCTTTGTCTTCCTACAGACAGAACAGCAAGGATTTCATAGAAGTACTGCAGCCAATGAAAATTCCTGAATCTCTAAGCCAAAAGGAACACTACATCCCTGACTGACCACAAGGCAAGGCAGGAAAAGGAGAAACCAACCTTTTTAACCCATGGTCTTTGCTCAGCCCTTGGGCTCTTTGGGGAGCCCATTCTTTACATTCTCACTTTAACTGGAAGTTTGCTGTTGTTACTGAACAGGGTCTTAGCCTCCTTAATCAATAGAAATTGATCAGAGGCCAGACAAGAAATTCAGGCAAGGCTTTATTGGGCTGCCTGCTGCAGCAGGGCGGGGGCGGGGGGGGGGGTAGAATAAACAACAGATCCCTTTGCTTGCTCACTCCCTGAGGGCAAGCTTGTTCTTTATATGGGATAAGGGTGGTGGTGTGTCCAGAGGTCAGGCCAGAGGGGTGGCTTAGGTGGTTTGCCCACCCGTTAGGGGGTGGTGTGTGCACGGGGCATGAGCATATCCCACTTTTGCTTCCAGCCCCTTGGATCTTCAAAAGTGGCAGTTGGGTTTTTTGGTCTCCTTGTATCTTTTGTCCAGAATTTGCCTCAACTGCACATGAATGCAGTTATTTTTAGTCCCATACAGTTTCTTTGTATTTTGTGTTCGAAAAGAGGTGTGTCCTGTTGTAAACATCGCAGCACGGCAGGAAAGGGTCCCAGGTCCCAGCCTGTCTCACTGTGATGGCAATTATTAGTGCTAAAGAGAAGTCAGGCATTGATTGCTTAAGCCTGTTTGACTACTGGTTGAAGGTGTGCTGAGGACAACTGACCCTGGGCTAAGGGGTTCCTAAAGGACCTTTAAGATCCTACAGATTTTTTATGCCAATGGGAGACTTTGATCTGGATGTGTGAAAGCTGACTGATCTTGCATCAGCTCCAAGAACCAATTACATATTTGCCTGGAAATGAAATTTCTGCTCATGTTTTCAGAGCCCCATTATCCAGGGACACACTCCTCATAAGATTGCAGCCTGGAACACGGAGCCCTTCCCACATCACAGACTTTGTCTTGTCTTCACTATGATGATGCCTCTTGAAAGAAACTACAAAACACTCACTCATCATGTGTCTTGACTAATGACTTCCTTTAAAACAGACAAAACTGAGACGAAGAAACCAAGAAAATAGCCTCTAGATAACTGAAATAGGCCTCACAATGGATCATTACTGCTGTCCTGACCATTATCAAGTTCTCACTCAGTGTCTGTAGCTCTTCATTCACACCCAGCTCTAATCGTTTGGCTGTTTTCTGTTTTTCCCCTGAGCATGTGTTAGTTGAAACTGTTGTTACAAAGACCATAAAATTCCTGATCATTACTCATAAATGCTCAGTTGGTTTCTATTTCTTCTGTGTTTACACATAAATTGGACAAGCTTTCTTTCTGTTCACTTCAGTGCAGATTAGTTAAGTAAAGGTTGTAAAAGATGCTTTTATAGTTTGTAATGTACATATAATATACAACAATAAATTTATAAAATATACATTACATAAAGTAAATGTACATAATGAAAATACAAATATATAGCTACATTTACAAGTTTGCACTGTCTATAGTCAGGCTCTTCATTCACATGCCATTCTACCAAGCTTGGTTTTTGTTATTATTGTTTTGTTGTTAATTTCATTGCATACCCAGTGAAAAAAGGGGTGAGTGTATTGTTGCAAAAGGCAGCTACAATGGCATCAGCAAGAAGTAATATTAATAACTGCCAAACTGATGAGATGAAATAAACACATAATTATATGGCTATTTTACCTCAAAAAAGAAAGACAGTGTGATATCATGTAATTCATGCCTATTGGCCTTACACGCCTTGAAAGTAGACAATTTAATCCCCAACACACTAAGTGATGTTCTTGTGATGGTACTGATAAATCTTCAAGAAAAGATTTAAACTACATTCAGTATACTCTTATTGGGACCCATGTCTTCCTGAGTTTGAATGATGGATCAGTCATTGGTGACCTTGAGCAAGTTATTTTCCTCAGTTACCTCCTATGAACTAAGTCAAAATAGTTCCTATTTCCCTGAACAACAATAAGATTAAATGAGATTATGTACATAAACTGTTCAGTATAGTGTCTGGTACACAGTATTCAATAAATGTTGGATACTATAAATAAATAAATTCAATACTGTATACTCTTTTAAAGAATCTTTAAGTGTATGCAATGCATTTTATCTAATTTTCCAAACAAGTTGATATAATTTGGCACTTAAAGGGGTAAGCTCTTGTAATAATGACAATAATAGTCACCATCTTTGAGTGCCTCCAGGTCAAGCAATGCACCAGGTGTTTAATATCACATTATAATCCTGCTGGGCAATGATGGTGCAACATTTCCAGGTGTGGATCTGAGAAGTTTGGAGAAGACAGATTTATTCTGTACTGGCCTTGGTGATTGATTTTAGTTTGAGAATTAAAGACTTACAGAGTGCGTTCTTCTTAAGAAAGCAGAGGAATGTGCAATGATTTCCTTTAGGTTACTGTATTAAGCCAACACCATTTGGAACTAGAAGGAATAAACTTAAAAAAAAAAAAAAACTGTTTATTTTGTATTGGAGTATAGGAGAAGACTCTTGAGAGTCCCTTGGACTGCAAGGAGATCCAACCAGTCCATTCTAAAGGAGATCAGTCCTGGGTGTTCTTTGGAAGGAATGATGCTAAAGCTGAAACTCCAGTACTTTGATCACCTCATGCAAAGAGCTGACTCATTGGAAAAGACTCTGATGCTGGGAAGGATTATGGGCAGGAGGAGAAGGGGACAACAGAGGATGAGATGGCTGGATGGCATCACCAACTCAATGGATGTGAGTTTGAGTGAACTCCGGGAGATGATGATGGACAGGGAGGCCTGGTGTGCTGCGATTCATGGGGTCGCAAAGAGTTGGACACGACTGAGCGGCTGAACTGAACTGATAGCCAATTAACGATATTCTGACAGTTTCAGGTAGACAGCCAAGGGACTCACCCATACATATACACATGCATCCATTCTCCCCTAAACTCCCCTCCCAGCCAGGCTGCCGCATAACATTGAGCAGAGTCCCATGTGCTATATAGTATGTCCTTGTTGGTTATCCATTTTAAATATAGCAGTGTGTACACGTCAATCTAGAAAGGATACGATTTGTTAGAAGAAGGAGGAGCAGGAAGAGGAGAAGGGGAGGAGGAGAGAGAGAAGGAGGAAAGGAAAAAGATAGCATTCTTAAGTATTTGACCCATGACAAGTAATGTGTCCGGTCTTTAACATGAATTATCTTTATTCCTGCCAGGTAGTTATTATCATCCCCAATTTAGATGTGGATAAACTGTAGTTCAGGGAAATCATTATCTGCTCAGGGACAAAAAGTAAGTAATAAAGTCAAGATTCCAATCCAGTTGCATCCCAGGTGACTCTAGTTATAGAGGAAATTCCCTATATGCACGTTATGGCTCCCTGAAAGTATCCATAAAGGAGTCATCCCTGTAAGGAACTTTCTAGTACAACAGGAACCCATCAAGAGTAACTCCTTGACAAGAGCAGTTGAATCTGTCCATCTCTCAGACTGACCAGCCTGGTCCTCCTCAACCACACACTCACTCAGTTCTTGCCCTGGAAGCAAAATCATGTCCTAAAAATAATCTTTTGACCTAGGAAGGAATCTCTCCTGGTGCCTACAGCAAGCAGGAGCCTTTGGGGTTGGGAAAAGCAGTCCAAAGGGCAAGACAACTCAGCTCTGCAGGGAAACCAGCTAAACCCTCTCCTTTTCCAAGAATTATAGGCCAGGAAGGCCCCACAGACATGATACCCCATTTCTTCCTTCTGCCACAGATGCCCTTCTCATTCTTTGCCTAACCTAAAATCCACTATTGGTTTTAGGCTCTAACAGCAGCTGCTGTGTTTCGCTGAAGGGACAGAGAATCATACATCAAAGCTCTGCAAGCCTGAAATGTTGTTTCTTGAGTACAGGGACATATTAGAAAGTATCCCCAAGCTTGGATAATGGAAAGTCCCAGCAGTGGAGGGGGCTGGTGGTGTGACATCCATTTTTCTTGTTTTAACAATTCCCTATTTAACAACTGCCTACCCAAACTATATGCATCATTAAATATTTGATACAGGGGGCTCCTGCTCAGCCTGTTCTCCTGAGGAGCCCTGGGAGCGGAGGCAGCCCCTCTGCCCCTGTCCCGGGGCCTCGGTTTCCTCATTTGCAAGGAGGAGGTTGCATTCAGGGGGAGCGTGTTCCCCCATATCCCCGGAGGGGACATGACCACAGGGGAGCTCTTCCTGGGACCTGTAGGGGGCAGGTCCAGGCCTGAGCCCCTGGGAAGGGGTGAGATGGGGGAGGCGAGCAGGGCTGGGAGTGACCTCAGGGAGACCCAGGTGTAACCATTCATTAGCAATATAATCAGTGACTTGTCCAGTGCTGGGGACTCAGGGTCCAGGAGGAGGGACTCCAGGGGCCTACTGGCCACCAGGGAACGCTCACCAGCCTTCCGATTCCGAGGAGCCGGGGACTGGCTCCCCCCCGAAGCCACCTACCACCCACTGGAGGGAACAGGTGACTATTTGGCAGGCCTGGGAGGGGCAGCCGTCGGGGCTGCAGGTTCCTTGACCCTCCCTGTCCAGTGGCCCATCTGCCCGACTGTTTACCCAGTGCCCGGCCCCCTCTAGGGCGATGCGGGGCTGGTGGCCCACCCTTCCCTGGGTGTGAATGTTGTGAGCCAGGGACTGGCTGGGGATGCCGAGTGAGTGTCCTTCCTCCCCGGGGGGCATGGTCAGGGCCACTGATTAGGTGGAGCTCAGGCTGCTTGTGGGATGCGGCCAGACGATGAGAAATAAAGCCATAACAAACCACACACAAAAAAATAAATAAATAAATCAAGCGAGCTTTTTCAGGTGGATTTTAATCTGGTGGTGGTTTAGTCACTAAGTCATGTCTGAGTCTTATGATCACATGGACTGTAGCCTGCCAGGTTCCTCTGTCTATGGGATTCTCCAAGCAAGAATACTGGGGTGGGTAGCCATTCCCTTCTTCAGGGGATCTTCCTGACCCAGATTCAGAAATTGAACCTGAATCTCCTGCATTGCAGGCAGATTTCTTATCATCTGAACCACCAGGGAAGCCCTCAGGGGGACACAATTAAAAATCTCTTTGGTCATGGTCAAAGGAGTCTAGCAGAGGTATCTAAGACATGGGACTCAATGTCTAAGCACCAACTTCAGGATTTAATTGCATCATAATATCTGTCAAGACCTGGAGTTATGTGATACAAAGATGTCCATTTCCTATCTCTACTAGAGTTTCAAACTAAATTGGCACCAATTTGCTCAATAGTTCCGCATTTTATGCAGCATATCTGAAAAAGAATATTGATGGATACATGACAAATCAAAAGCTGGTAAGGGAAGAACATTTTATGCTTGAGATTTCATGATTCCTAGACACGACTGTCAGGGAAGTGAATGCAGCCAGCCATACAGGTGGTAGATTTGGGTGGGGGTGGGGGTGCCATTCCCAGCAGAAGAGGCACAGAGGATGGCCTGTGATATAAAGAGTGATCTCCTCGCCCCCACCCAACACCCCATCAGATGCAGTCCCTTTACAGGCACTCTGTTGCTGCTGCTGCTAAGTCATTTCAGTCGTGTCCGACTCTGTGTGACCCCATAGACGGCAGCCCACCAAGGTTCCCCGTCCCTGGGATTCTCCAGGCAAGAACACTGGAGTGGGTTGCCATTTCCTTCTCCAATGCATGAAAGTGAAAAGTGAAAGTGAAGTCTCTCAGTCGAGTCCGACTCTAGCGACCCCATGGACTGCAGCCTACCAGGCTCCTCCGTCCATGGGATTTTCCAGGCAAAAGTACTGGAGTGGGGACAGGCACTCTGTTACTTCCCCTCCATTTAGCCACTTTCTGGCTCTGGCCCACCTGCCCTAGACTTCCTCAGTGCTTCCCTTCTCAAAGCCCCAGCACTTACTGCCCCTGCAAATCAGCCCAGCATCTACTTATTGCGGTAGGTAGAGTAAAGAACGTCCTCACTCCCAGAAGTCTACATCCTTGGAAATGCAAATATGTTACTTTACATGGCAAAAGAGACTTTGAAGATGTGATTCAATTAAGGACCTGGAGATGAAGACATTGGCCTGGATAATAAGTGCTGTGCTGTGCTTAGTCGCTCAAGGGAACAATTGCTTTGCAATTCCATGCACTATAGCCTGCCAGGCTCCTCTGTCCATGGGAATTCTCCAGGTAAGAAGAATACTGGAGTGGATTGCCATGTCCTCCTCCAGGGGATCTTCCCAACCCAGGGATTGAACCCAGGTCTCCCACACTGCAGGCAGATTCTTTACAGTCTGAGCCACCAGGAAGTCAAATGGTGAGTGACCTGCTATTAGGAACCATATTGTAATCTGGCAGAAAGTTTAAAGCACATTTATGGAATATCAGAATTAGAAAGGAAGTTCAGAATCTCTCAGTCCAATAAATTTGTTCACAAAAGTGGAAACAGACATCCAAATGTTTTATTTAAGTCACACCTTTTGAGTTAGGGGGTAGGAATTAGAATCCTAAATCAAGACCGGGAGCTGACTGTGGCTCAGATCATGAACTCCTTATTGCCAAATTCAGACTTAAATTGAAAGTAGGGAAAACCACTAGACCATTCAGGTATGAACTAAATCAAATCCCTTACGATTATACAGTGCAAGTGACAAATAGATTCAAGGGATTAGATCTGATAGAGTGCCTTAAGAACTATGGATGGAGGTTCATGACACTGTAGAGGAGCCAGTGATCAAAACCATCCCCAAGGGAAAAAAAAAAAAAAAAACGCATAAAGGCAAAACGGTTGTCTGATGAGGCCTTACAAATATCTGAGAAAAGAAGAAAAGCTAAAGGCAAAGGAGAAAAGGAAAGTTATATCCATTTGAATGCAGAGTTCCAAAGAATAGTAAGGAGAGATAAGAAAGCCCTCCTCAGTGATCAATGCAAAGAAATAGAGGAAAACAATAGAATGGCAAAGACTAGAGATTTCTTTAAGAAAATGAGAGATACCAAGGGAACATTTCATGCGAAGATAGGCACAATAAAGGACAGAAATGATATGGACCTAACGGAAGCAGAAGATATTAAGAAGAGGTGGCAAGAATACACAGAAGAACTATACAAAAAAGATCTTCATGACCCAGATAACCATGATGGTTAGAGCCTGGCTAAGGCCAGACATCCTAGAATGTGAAGTCAAGTGGGCCTTCAGAAGCATCACTACGAACAAAGCTAGAGGAGGAGACGGAATTCCAGTTGAGCTATAGAAAATCCTAAAAGATGATGCTGTGAAAGTGCTGCACTCAATATGCCAGCAAATTTGGAAAACTCAGCAGTGGCCACAGGACTGGAAAAGGTCAGTTTTCATTCCAATCCCAAAGAAAGGCAATGCCAAAGAATGCTCAAACTACTGCACAATTGCACTCATCTCACACGCTAGTAAAGTAATGCTCAAAATTCTCCAAGCCAGGCCTCAGCAATTCGTGAACTGTGAACTTCCTGATGTTCAAGCTGGTTTTAGAAAAGGCAGAGGAACCAGAGATCAAAGTGCCAACATCCGCTGGATCATGGAAAAAGCAAGAGAGTTCCAGAAAAACATCTATTTCTGCTTTCTTGACTATGCCAAAGCCTTTGACTGTGTGGATCACAATAAACTGTGGAAAATTCTGAAAGAGATGGGAATATCAGACCACCTGACCTGCCTCTTGAGAAACCT
>NW_011495071.1:16449535-16454509 GCF_000754665.1 Bison bison bison
TGCCAGGAGAAATATCAATAATCTCAGATATGCAGATGACACCACCCTTACGGAAGAAAGTGAAGAGGAACTAAAGAGCCTCTTGATGAAAGTGAAAGAGGACAGTGAAAAAGTTGGCTTAAAACTCAACATTCAAAAACCTAAGATCATGGCATCCAGTCCCATCATTTCATGGCAAATAGATGGGAAACAATGCAAACAGTGAGAGAGTTTATTTTCTTGGGCTTGAAAATCACTGAAGATGGTGATTGTAGTCATTAAATTAAAAGATGCTTGCTCCTTGGAAGAAAAGCTAGGACAAACCTAGACAGCACATTAAAAAGCAGAGCCATGACTTTGCTGACAAAGGTCCATCTAGTCAAAACTATGGTTTTTCCAGTAGTCATGTATGGATGTGAGAGTTGAACTATAAAGAAAGCTGAGTGCCAAAAAATTCATGTTTTTGGACTGGGATGTTGGAGAAGACTCTTGAGAGTCCCTTGGACAGCAAGGAGATCCAACCAGTCCATCCTAAAGGAGATACTGTTGGATATTCATTGGAAGGACCGATGCTGAAGCTTAAACTCCAATACTTTGGCCACCTGATGATGAGAACTGACTCATTAGAAAAGACCCTGATGCTGGGAAAGATAGAAGGCAGGAACAGGGGACGACAGAGGATGAGATGGTTGGATGGCATCACCTACTTGATAGACATGAGTTTAAGCAAGCTTCAAAAGTTGGTGATGGACAGGGAAGACTGGCGTGCTGCAGTCAATGGGGTTGCAAAGAGTCGGACATGGCTGAGTGACTGAACTGAACTGAATCTTGACTCCAAGCACACTTTTCACTATCCCCTCCCCTGACTGCAACCACTGGCAAAGTAAAACAATCTACAAAACCAACCTCGATGTAAGATAAGGTGAAACAATGAGTAATGCAAAACTGAAGAAATTTACTCATCTGGATTGGTTTAGGTTTGGGCTTTATTCTTTAGCAGTCTACCTATCTTAAATGACAGCACCAATGTGTAATTTCCTTCTGCAAAACTGTCAATCTTCTAAATGTTGGGCCAGTAATTGTATATGATGCCTGGTCATTGAGCCTCACTACAAATCACATTAGCCCTGAAGCAAGCATACATGTCCATGTTGTCCTCTGAGTCCTCAGGGGACCAGACCTCTCATCAGATGTAGCAGATACAAGCCGTGTTCAGGTACCTCAAGCCTCAGTGGCACCTGGGAATATAACAAAGTCAAGCCAAATACTCTTATTATGTTCTTGCCAATAAAACAAAGAAACTACAGTCCATTTTTAAACTGTTGGGGCTATGAGAGATATTGCATACATAGTGCCTGGCACACAGCTGAAACTCAATTGATGACATCGTATTTATATATTTTTCCTTTGTTTTATACATAACTTTTCATATCCACTGCACATGCAACATCTTTTAGATAATTTTATATCCAGGTTATTAATAAAACATTGATGCTCCCTTTCTCTGGTATTTACATAGATCCACTTGTTCTGAAGGTCTCAGCAAGGGGCTTCCATAGCAGCTTAGTGGTAAAGAATCTGCCTACCAGTGTAGAAGACACAGGTTCAATTCCTGGTCTGGGATGATTCCACATGCTACAGTGCAACTAAATCCATGAGCCACAACTACACAGCCAAAAATAAACAAATACAGTTAAAAAGAAAATAAAGATCTTAGCAAAATCCCCACCAGGATTTACATCCTGCCTGTCTTTGGCAACCACTTCTGTTCTTGCTCCCCTAATAGTGGTTTTTTAAAACTCTAAACATGCTTTAGGGAAATTATTCAGAAGCTTTGTATCTCTTCCCATGTTGATTAACATAAAAAAGTTTTGGTTCATGCCCTTCTTTATACGACACAATCAACTTATTAAGGCTTTTTTTTTTAGAGACATTTTCAGTTCACAAGGAAGTCCAGGGGAAGGTACAGAGACTTTCCATATGCCTCCTGCATTGACACATTCATAGCCTCCCCCAGTATCAAGAACACCCACCAGAGTGATATATATGTTACAACAACACTGACATCACAGTCACTCAAAGTCCATATTTAACCTTAGAGTTAACGCTCACTGTTGTACATGCTATGGGTTTGGACAAATACGTAAGGACATGTATCTATCACTAGAGTAACATACAAAGTATTTTCACTGTCTTAAAAAAATCCTCTCTTCTCTACCTATTCATCCCTCTTTATGGTTCTTTGGATTTCCATCTCTCTGCTTACATTTTTGCCCATCTGTTCTTACATGCTGTCTGCCTGACAGTCCTTAGCATATTAATTATGGTTGTTTTAAATTCCCAGTCTAAGGCCAAAACCGTGCCATGTCTGCTTCTGATCTTTGCTCTGACTACTCATGTTGTGTTTTTTTGCCCCTTAGCATGTCTTGTAATTTTTTTTCTTGCTAGCTGGACATTATGTATAGGATAAGAGAAACTGCTGTAAATAGGCTGTGAGTAAGGTGGCAGTGAAGTCTGTGCACAGGGGGCGATTTCCATAGTCCTATAATTAGGTCTTGGTCTTTTGGTGAGCCTAAGCTTCCAGACTGTGAACTTCACAGGTGTTTCTCAGTCTTTTGTTTCCTCCCCTCTTAGGCAAAGGAAGTAACTAGAGTGTCCTGGAGTTGAATATTTCCCTTCTCCTACTTGCAAGACTAGAATTGAAGTTAGCTGGAAATTTCCCATGCCCCCAGGTTACTTAGGCTCTGATAGTATTCCAGCAAGTTAGGCTCTGGGTAACTAGTTTCTCCTGAAGGCAGACCTTGTTAAGAAAAATGGATGCTCTGGTATATTTCAAAATGGTTCCTTTTCTTCTTCCCTTCCTAGAATGAGGAAACTTTTCTCCCATATTTAGTGTGAGAACATGGGCTCCTGGAGGTAAATCTCAGACAATTGCTGGGCAGGAAGGTGGGTTTTCAACTTTCAGAGTTTTTTACACTGAGCCTCCAGCAATTTGTCAGTTATAGTTCACGTTTTCCTACTCTGTCTGGTACTAATTTCAAGTGAGTCTGCCCTTGTGTCTCGTAAGTATTCATCTGTATATCATGCCAATCTTGGGGGCAGAAATTTGCCCTTTTGGTCTTTACTTCTTCTAGGGATCCTTGAAGAGTTGTTGATTTTTTAGTCTGCTCAGCTTTTTATTTGTATTTATGACTTCTAAACTTCTCTGTGGCATTTTCAGTTGAAATTTTTCAGTTAATTTGATAGCTACAAATTTCTCCCAGACTGAAGCGAAAAAAATTTGTGTTGTTGCTACTGCTGCTAGGGGCTTCCCAGGTGGCACCAGTTGTAAAGAATCCACCTGCCAACACTGGAGATGCAAGAGAGGAGGTTTGACCCCTGGGTGGGGAAGATCCCCAGGAGAAGGAAATGGCAATCCACTCCAACACTCTTGCCTGGGAAATCCCATGGAGGAGCCTGGCAGACTACAGTCTATGGAGCAGTAAAGAGTCAGATACACACGACTGAGCACACACACACACACTGCTGCTAAGGTTGTTAACTGTTGTGATTTTGTTGTTGTTGTTGAATCTGTATTATACATGAATTGTAAAGAATTACAGGAATAAGTTTTTAGGTGTAAACCTTTTGACTGCATGGAAACTCACGTAAGAATTTTCAACTATTAATACATTGAGTCTCTGGCTCACCCTGATAAACCATCTTTTTAAAAAAATTTTAAGTCAAAAAGCACAGAAATCTAATTTTAAAGAATGGAAATAGGCATTAAAGTGAGAGGTTATTATAGTGTTAAATCTTTTCTTTTTTTTTTACAAACCAGATTGTTTCTAACTGATCCTGATTTTCAAGTTTAAAAGTTATGAAATAAGGTTATAAAATCAAGAACCTAATAGTCAATGACTATTTTTAAATTAGCATTTTCCTTGGCACCTTTGCAAGATCGTTCTCTCTTTACTGTTGTCCTGAGATGGTTCAGGCAGGGCTGGACACAATCACAAACAATTCATGATCAATCGTGGAGGTATAAAATTCCCAAAGTTCACTTCATAAATCAGAAATGCATTCAGAGGAGAATGGTTTTGTATCCCACACTAGGAGATCCTAGATTTTAGAGGACACCCTAGGGGAAACTGTTATTTACCTGTCTCATTCCTAGAAACTTCTATCAGGAAACTGTATGTATCAAATAAAATAAAAGAAGTCTGACTGAAATGTTTGCACTCACAAATTGGGAATCTCTAACTAGGTCCAGTTTATCTGCAGCCTGGGATTAGAGATTTGTCATAGAGATTGGCTGGTGAATTTGCCCCAATGAATTAATTTCCATTCACTCAATAAACATCTGCCGAGTGCTGACTAGTGAGCCAGATGTGTTACATGACAAAGAAAAGGACAGTTTTTAATAAACCTTAATACTCAGCTGATCTCCAGTAGCATATTGGGCACCTACTGACCTGGGGAGGTCCTCTTTCAGTATCCTATCATTTTGCCTTTTCATACTGTCCCAGAAAGAATGAAGGGATGGAGCCAAAGCAGAAACAATACCCAGTTGTGGATGTAACTGGTGACAGAAGTAAGGTCCAATGCTGTAAAGAGCAATATTGCATAGGAACCTGGAAAGTTAGGTCCATGAATCAAGGCAAATTGGAAGTGGTCAAACAGGAGATGGCAAGAGTTAACATCGACATTCTAGGAATCAGCGAACTGAAATGGACTGGAATGGGTGAATTTAACTCAGATGACCATTATATCTACTACTGTGGGCAGGAATCCCTTAGAAGAAATGGAATAGCCATTATGGTCAACAAAAGAGTTGGAAATGCAGTACTTGGATGCAATCTCAAAAACGACAGAATGATCTCTGTTCGTTTCTAAGGCAAATCATTCAATATCACAGCAATCCAAGTCTATGCCCCAACCAGTAATGCTGAAGAAGCTGAAGTTGAACAGTTCTATGAAGACCTATAAGACCTTTTAGAACTAACACCCAAAAAA
>NW_011495071.1:16455651-16477322 GCF_000754665.1 Bison bison bison
GAACTGTGAACTTCCTGATGTTCAAGCTGGTTTTAGAAAAGGCAGAGGAACCAGAGATCAAAGTGCCAACATCCGCTGGATCATGGAAAAAGCAAGAGAGTTCCAGAAAAACATCTATTTCTGCTTTCTTGACTATGCCAAAGCCTTTGACTGTGTGGATCACAATAAACTGTGGAAAATTCTGAAAGAGATGGGAATATCAGACCACCTGACCTGCCTCTTGAGAAACCTATATGCAGGTCAGGAAGCAACAGTTAGAACTGGACATGGAACAACAGACTGGTTCCAAATAGGAAAAGGAGTACGTCAAGGCTGTATATTGTCTCCCTGATTATTTAACTTCTATGCAGAGTACATCATAAGAAACGCTGGGCTGGAAGAAGCACAAGCTGGAATCAAGATTGCCAGGAGAAATATCAATAACGTCAGATATGCAGATGACATCACCCTTACGGCAGAAAGTGAAGAGGAACTAAAAAGCCTTTTGATGAAACTGAAAGAGGAAAGTGAAAAAACTGGCTTAAAGCTCAACATTCAGAAAACTAAGATAATGGCATCTGGTCTACCACTTCATGGGAAATAGCTGGGGAAACAGTAGAAACAGTAGCAGACTTTATTTTGGGAGGCTCCAAATCATTGCAGATGGTTTTTGCAGCCATGAAATTAAAAGACACTTACTCCTTGGAAGGAAATTCATGACCAACCTGGATAGCATATTCAAAAGCAGAGACGTTAATTTGCCAACAAAGGTCCATCTAGTCTAGGCTATGGATTTTCCAGTGGTCATGTACGGATGTGAGAGTTGGACTGTGAACAAAGCTGAGCGCCAAAGAATTGGTGCTTTTGAACTGTGATGTTGGAGAAGACTCTTGAGAGTCCCTTGGACTACAAGGAGATCCAACCAATCCATTCTAAAGAAGATCAGCCCTGGGTGTTCTTTGGAAGGACTGATGCTAAAGCTGAAACTCCAGTACTTTGGCCACCTCATGTGAAGAGTTGACTCTTTGGAAAAGACTCTGATGCTGGGAGGGATTGGGGGCAGGAGGAGAAGGGGACGACAGAGGATGAGATGGCTGGATGGCATCACCGACTCGATGGACGTGAGTTTGAGTGAACTCCGGGAGATGGTGATGGACAGGGAGGCCTGATGCGCTGCAGTTCATGGGGTCGCAAAGAGTTGGACAGGGCTGAGCGACTGAACTGAACTGAACACTCAGCTCAGCTTGAGGCACTCAGAAAGTGCTTGAGGGAAGAATTAATCTCAGTCCCTCCCTATCTAGAGAGGCTTTTTAAAGTAAAGCCGGTAATAGCCAGAGGCTATGTTAGCACCCTCTACGGTGCAGACCCTGTCTCCTGCCCCAACAGCTATCCTCTGTAGCCTGCAAAGATTTCAGAGTGAGGAATGGATGTTTGCTTTGAAGAGTGAAGACATGGCAGTCATGGGTGGAGCTCCAGCCCACAAAGTAAACTAGTTACAAAATCAGCTTCTAAAGTTGTTAACCACTGCAGTCACCATCGCACTGGTGAAACCTGTGGTTCTCTCATCAGAAAAATGCAATCCAGGTAAACACATACTAACAAATGATCTCAGAAGGTTCATATATGAGAAACCTCTTTCTTTGGAAGTCATATCTGCAAGAGTATTCTAAAAGTCAGACTCAACTAAATGGCAGAGCCCAATTTATACTGCCACAACTACCTACTAAGCGCCCTTTCACCAATTTAGACTTGCAAATCTGTATGCAGGCCTAAGCCAAGGTTCGGAATCCTAACTGCTAAGCCGCCAAATTCCCATCTGGGTCTCAGCTCCAGGACACACTGAGTATGCGATTCGCCATTCTGAGCCCTCTCCTGGGTCTGCTCACCTTTCCCAGCTCTGAGCTCAAGCCAGCACACGCAACCAAGGAGTTCTTCCATTTCCGTTTCCCCTTCCCCACCCTGCCCTGCCAATTGACCCTCAGGCGACTGAGTTTTAGATACTCAGTTCCCCAGCCCCGAGATTTTTATTTTTCTTGCATCAGTGCCACTCCTGGGTTAAGAAGCAGAAAACTGGAATAAGGCCTCTTGGAAGTTAGGTGTTCTGAACCCTGAGACCACCAACCTGAAAGGGGAAGAGGTGTGGCGCGAGGGCCGTGTATCGAAGGATATACAGTGGTTTCTGAACCCTGGACTGGGACGTGGACCTGGGGCCTGGGCCACTCATCACACACCCAGGCTGGTTTCGGCTCTGCCTGGCAGACTCACCTAGCTGGGGTCCTTGCAGCCCACCGTTGGCCCACGATGTGGCAGATGGGCTCGCAGTGCTGGGGCATCTGTAGGGGAAAACAGCAGATTGCGCATGTGCAGTAGACCTCGCGCCCCTGTAGCCCGGGAGCAGCCGTCTCTATTCTCTTAGGGCCCTCGAAAAGGGCTTGGAGTCGAAAAGTCAGGCAGAAGGTTCTGCAGCTTAGTTGTGGAGGGTGTACGAAGGTCGACATGCTGCTTAATTGGGTGTTACTGCAGTCGTGTGCATAGGAACCCAAGACGCTTGAGACTGAACAAATTCAACCCACGTGGATGCCCCTGTGCACCAGTGTTGTTTTATGAGTTCCGGTGGTGTGGGAGTGGGCACACATTTAGAGACAGTAATGAGACTGTGTGTGGGAAAGAGTATGGATGGAAGTGTGAAGTGAGGAGGGTGAGAGTGCAGAGGTGGAATCACATGCCGTCAGGATATTTTGGCATGAAGCACATGGAAACTGCGGGGAAATTGGGAAATGGATGGGGCAGGTGAGAAACGAAGGATGGCTGGTTAGGAAGGGGATGGATCAGTACATGCCTTGAGGTTTAGGAAACATCTATGCCTTAAATCTCCCCGCTGAGCGCCAGCGGGGCATCCAGGCCTTCTTACCTGTATGTTTGGACCAGCCATTGCGAGTCTGGCAGAAAACGAAGTGGAAATTTCCATAGTATGGGTTGCAGTCTTACGGAATCCCTTATGTGGACCAGGAAGGTCTTCTAGATCCCCCCCTAGGAGGGAAACAGTTTCTAGCTTGACTCTCCCTCAGACACACAACTCAATCGCAAAAATGGAAGAGAGGGTGTTCAGAGCGCTGTAAGGCTAAACTGGGATCGGTTGCCTTTCGCTAGAAACGCCAGATACTAAAATAAAGATAATTTGAGTTTTTTAATTAAAAAAAAAAAAAACGTTTTCAAGATGGGAATATAGTCCCCATTTCAAAGATAAGTGTGTTGAAGCACTGATAATTTGCTCTGATCTTACTAGCTTATATTGGCACAGCTGGTACTGACTTCAGGTCTGACAAAGTCCTTGCCCCTCCATTTCTTGATTCCCAGAAGCCCCATCCCTCTGTGTATCATTCTAGCTGCCTGAATCAGACGTGTCCTCTAGTTTGGGGACAGAATCGTCCACTCTGCTGTACATTAACCCTCAAAGCATCACTTGGGATACTGTCAGACTGCAGGGCAGCCAGGATTCCTTGTAATGTTGGACGCTGCCCTACAAGATCGTCACACAGTTGGGATGGAGTAGGACGTGTTCAAAACTCGAGGAACTAACAGGTGAGATTTACCGTGACGTCAATTTGTCCTCAAATTGCTGGTCACATTTATGTGTATTCTTTTTTGGGTCCCTACCAACCCTCCCACCCCTGCCATCAGTGATCTCAATGCAAATACACTTGGGGTGGGCTTCCTGGATGCTCCAGGACGCAAATGGTGACACCATCATTCTGGGGCTTCAGGATCCTTCCCATCATTGGTTGCCTGGAGCTCTTGGACCACCCCAGACGCAGAGCTGCGGAAATAAGAGCAGCTGCTGGTGCTGGAGGCATCACAGGCAGGCATTACCAGATCGTGTCACTTCTGCAGTGCAATCGCCTACCGCCAAGGCTACTGTCACTGCTCCCTCCTCTGCTCCAAGCCGCCCAGTTCCTGTTGCCAGGTAAGTCTGGAGACTCCAGCTTAGCTGGATTCTATTCCCTCCCCCTCCCTTCCCTTTCCTCATTACTTTTTCTTACCTGATCCCCTTTCCGGTATCAAGAGTGTGGGTCCGCGTTCTCATCACACTCTGTGTCACTCCGCGGTTCTTCCCAAGGATTCCTCCACAAAGGTAACACGGAATGGTCTCAGTTCCTGTACTTCGTGCTCCACTCTCCCCTTGCTACACCGGGCTCCAGTCTCTCCCGCTTCACACGTGCTTAGGTCAATTTCTAGATTTTGGAGCTCTCCAGGTGCCACCTGCAGAGCAGGAAGCAGGAATAACTTTGTGCGGACGGAGCGCTCTCGGAGCACATCTCATGCCTAGCGGTCCGTGGGAAATGGGTTCAGAATTTGCGCCGTGGGTTCAGAACTTGGTCCAGCCAAAGCGGGTGGCAAATAGGTACAACGACTGAGGGGAGGGTAACTGTTAAACGCAAGCCCCAGTTGCAGGTTCTGGGAGCTTTTTTCCCAGTTTAAGTTCTGGGTCCCAATTTGAGACTCTCCCAGCTTTTAACAGGGTCCTCTTTGCCATAGTGTGGAGTGGCTGACCGGTAGAATTTGGTTTTTTAATTTTCAGGGATTTCAACCGCAGTGATAAGTCCTCTCTAACCCCCTTCCCCAGTGAGATATGAGGAAAAGCCCAGCACCAGCAGGACAGCTCTGGGTGGCCCAAGGGGGAAAGCTGTGGAGACAGGTACTCCCTGTCTGTCCTCCAGGAGTCCTGGCCAACAGGAAACGATGGTGAAGGGGAGTGAAATGACCAGCCTGAAACCAGGATGCAAGGGTGTTAGAAGCCGAGGTAGGGGTAGAGCCCAGGTCTCTGGGTTCACTAAACGAACTGCTGCAGGTGGTCATGTCACTTTCCCCCTTGCAGAGAGACGTCATGGGGTTTTGGAAGTTTCTGCCCTTCCTGGTCCTCAGCTTCCTGGCCGTGTACCACGCAGGCATGCTCCAGGCAGCACCATTCAGGTAAGACAGTCCCACCAGGTGTCCTCTCACCTCCCATAAGTGCTGTGTTCTCAGTTGTGCTGTGCTGAATCTTTAACAACTGGCTCCTGGTGCAGGGGATGAATGGTGGTAATGTATGAATGCAACACTTGCATAGAAAGCTTATCATGAACTTTTTATAACACAAGGACGTGTAGCACACAGTTTACAAATAGGCATAAGACAGTACTCGTTATTATAAGTTTCATATAACTCATTGAACTTCATAACATACTTTTGTTGCTTTTACCAAACATTTGTATCTTGAGCAAAGATAGCTGCTAATTTAACCATAATTTGAAAAATAGATTTCATCTTAATCTCCTAACTGCTTGGCCAATACATTTGCCATTAAGTCTGATATGTGATCTAGTCATCTAATTTCTCATCCTCATTCAAATTATATTTATTAAACTGAAACCGTTTTCAGACTCAAACTGCCATTATCATTTAATTTTTAACAATAGCTGCATTTAACACTGAGCTCATAAAGATCCAGAAAATCTAACTATCAGTTTCCAGCAAACCATTTCTTGGAGGTCACACCAGAGCCTAACTGCTGGAGAAGCAGCATTTTTGGATAGAAAATGGGTTCATTTCCTCCACTGACAGTTGGAGCAGCCACATCCTCAGGGGAAGCTGCAGAAACCAGGAAACCTGGCTGCTTACCCTGAGGGTGGAGGTAGGCAGGGACTCAGACCCAGTATTGGACTTGCTTCTTTTCCCTAGGTCAGCCTTGGAGAATGACTTTGATCCTGCTATACTCACAGAGAAGGAAATGTGCCTCCTGCTGGCTGCAATGGTGAACAATTATGTGCAGATGAAGACCAGTGAACTGAAGCAGGAGACAGAAGCCTTCCGGTAAGGCTCTGCCCTCCACTCTGCTCTTACCCTCTCCCCTGGCTTACCAGGAAGGGGTATCCTGACAGGTAGGAGAGAATATAGCTAGCCAGGCAGCCAGCAAGCTGTCATTGTTCATGCCTGGGGTCCAGCTCTTCTACAGGCTCCACTGAAGACAAAGATCATGTGAAGGGACTATGGTTGCCCACATGTAAAAAGATGCCTTTCTGAAAGCAGTGGGGGAAGCTGTGGAATCGCTCACTCTGGAAATTGTCTGGCAGTCCAGTGCTTCCCTGGTGGCTCATTGGTAAAGAGTCTGCCTGTAATGCAGGAGGTCCAGGTTCAATCCCTGGTTGGGGAAGATCCTCTGGAGAAGGAAATGGAAACCCACTCCAGTATTCTTGCCTGGAGAATACCATGGTCAGAGGAGCCTGGTGGGCTACAGTCCATGGGGTTACAAGAGTTGGACATGATTTAGTGACTAAACCTACCTACCTACTGAGGAAACCTCCCAGTATTGGAGGAGTTTAGCCTCATAAAGTAAACCCAGGGAATGAATCTCATGTATTTCAGGGGATATAGAAATGTGGCCCCTTCTCATTAACCGGTGCATGAAATTCTTTCACACCTGCAAGGCATCATCATTGCACATTTGCAAGGTGAAGCCAGAGCCCTTACAAAGGATGGGGTCAGGTAGAGCAGTGTCTGAGGTAGGTCCGGGGCCTTTAGATGTGTAGAATCTGTGGATATGTGTATGTTCTCACTGGACCAGACACCCTTCCCCATCCCCACCTCCCTGTGCACCCTGAGTTTTGAGTTCACACCAGCAGAGCCATGTATGGCACTTGCATCCACCCTGAGAACCTCTCTGCAGAGCAGGAAGGACTGAGCAGCATGTGGAATGCCAGAAAAGGTCACCCCTTCCCCACCACAGCCCTTCCCCACTCAGCAAACCTGAGTTCTCCTAGTGGAGGGTGTGTGAGCTTGCCTCCTGCCTGCCCCCTCCCACCTCTGCTCCCAGTGCCCTCTCCCTGGTCTAACCTTCTGCATGACTGCCTTCTGGGGCAGCCCTGGTGCATGATATTGTCTGGCTTGTCTTTTCCCTGCAGCCTGGATGGCTCCAGAGCTAAGCGGTGCAGTAATCTGAGTATCTATGTGCTGGGCATATACACACAGGACCTCAACAAGATTTACATATTCTACTTAACTAAAACTGGGGACAGAATGCCTGGAAAGAAATCAGTCATGGTCAGAGTTTTAGAGAAAGATCACAACACCTCACATTGCAAGTAAAAATGTTAGTTGGTCAGCCATGTCCAACTCTTTGTGATCCCATGGACTATAGCCCACCAGGCTCCTTTGTCCATGGAATTCTCCAGGCAAAGATACTGGAATGAGTAGCCATTCCTTCCTCCAGGGGATCTTCACAAACCAGGGATCAAACCCAGGTCTCCCAAATTGCAGATAGATTCTTTACCATATGAGTCACCAGGAATTAGATAAACACCATGACCCCCTCACATTGGCATGCCCCAAAGTACCTACTCCACCCATTCCTCTCCTTTCCAATTTCTTTCATCCTATAACTTGATGCATGTGATCTTCTCTGGTTGCTCTTTGGGCTGGTATCAGTGACTTTCTTTAGAGCAGTGGATGTCTGGAACATCAGATGGGAGGAGGGAGAGCAGGTCAGAAGAGAATCAGGAAGAGATCAGGAGAGAGCTGGCAGCCCCAGGAGTACCTGTGGATTTCATAGTACAGCTTCCCAGTCCTGCTTCTGAACATGCCTGTCACTGGGGGAATAAAAGCATATTTCTAAAAACACCAGAGCTGTGGTGGTTATTGCTCTAGCTACATCCCATACTAGATGGATTCAGGGACCTGTCTGGCAAGTAGCCTTAGCCCTGGGTGGCTGGAGTTAGGGCTTGACGGGTGGTCCCTGTGAGCAACCTCAGGTAGCAAAAACAGGAGCACTGAGGAGCTACATAGCACTTCTAGGACTTGATGCTACAAATTCACTTCCTTTTCCAGGGAGACAGGGGAGTTTTTCTTTTCCTAAAAACACTGAGTCCCTGAGAATGGGATGCATCCTTCAGACAGTCTTTAAGAATGAGGTTCGGTGTGGTACTGTAATCTCTCTAGTCACCTAAGCTTAGTTAAGTTTTCATTTGCATGCATGTTCAGTCATGTCTGACTCCTTGCAAGCCCATGGACTGTAGCCCGCCAGGCTCCTCTGTCCATGAGATTTTCCAGGCAAGAATGCTGGGGTGGGTTACCATTTGCTCCTCCAGGGAATTTTTCCAACCCAGGAATTTTTCCAACCCAGGAATTGAACCCACATCTACTGCATTTCCTGCATTGGATTTTTTTTTTTTTTAACCACAGAGCCACATGGGAATCCCAAGGTTTTTACTTGCACAGAAAAGATTGGCTGCTATAGTTCTGTGTTCCATGGCTTGTTGTCCAGAGAGGGTTTGGTTTTTCTGACACTCCTGGAAATGGAGAATGATTGTGGCATTTTCTCTTATGCTCTATGATTTTCTGCTGTGATTTTGTGCTTAGAAGAAATATTTAAGGTTCATTGGTGCCTCTCAGAGCAGTAATTTTACTGTGGGGTAGCACTTGCCCTCAACCTCTCACTGACAGACTCTTTTTCTCCATTCTGCAAATCAGCATCACTGCCCAGAAAAGATCCTGTAACAGGGCCACCTGTGTGATCCATAAGGTGGCAGGCTCACTAAGCAGATCTGGGAGTGAGATTAAGAGGAACTTCATGTCCACCAACGCCTTTGACCGCGCCGCAGGGACCTTCAGGACTAAGCAGTGAAATGACTCCAGGAAGAAAGGTGAGCATGCTAATACCTCAGATAGCAGGGCAAGTGGCTGGGTATTGCAGGGGTACAGCCCACACTCTAACACTTCCTCTATCATAAAAAAATCCACAGCAGAGTTGCTGGCCCCAGTGTCTAGATATAGAACAGAGAGTCTGAATATCTGAAACCCCTCTATTCATTTCTGTTTTCCAGTGTCTTATTGTGACACTGAGAGGAAATATAGATCCTATTCATTTAAAATACTGTTCTTTGTAGTTATAATTGTAAGTATTCTAGTTTTTTACTTTGAAAGGCAGAGAGCCTTCCCTTTGGAGTAAGCCCTACAATGTCATGTACATCTGAATTCAGAGTATAGACTTGGGTTCAAATATTGTGTTTGCCTTACTATGTAACCATGGAGCAGACCCAGTTACCCCATGAGCCTCGGTTTCCCCATATAACTTGAAGGCAACAATCGTACCCACCTTTCATCATTAATATAAAAAGTAATTGAGATAGTACATGACAAGAGCCTCATTATTAATAAGTACTAATATTCTATTCTTTTTTTTCCTCCTAGGTCACCAAGAAGCTGAACTCCATTTCTTTTAATTTGCATGAAAGCAACTTATTAGAAAAAAAAAATTGAATGGAAGACACATATATATGCATGCCTCTTGATACTGAAAACATTTCTTTTTGCTTGAAATAAAGGCAAATGAAGAATAAAATCATTGCAATTACCCAATGTGCATCTTTTTATATTTGATTCTGTATTCAGTAAATATGACACATATCTCATTGACTTAGCTGGTAGCAAATCTGGACCCTGTCAGCCAACCTGTCAGCTGTTCTGTGAAACTTCAGGAGCACATGAGGTCGCTGACTTGTGGGTGTCTGGAGGGCACATAGTAATACCGAGCCTCAGTGGAACTCTTTTTAAAGAAATGTTTTTTTATCATAATAAACGCATATGAATGCATTATGCACTTCATCAAGATAAAAATATATTTTCAATACAGTTAAAAGGACAGTTGCTGCTATTTATGCTGCTTTTCCCATGAGAAACTCAGGGAACTGTGAACACTTTGTTGACCAGGCTGGCTCAAATCAGGCAATGATACCATGCTTGGGCTGGGTCATCAGCATCATGTACCCTCAGTGTCAAGTGAAAAACCCTTATTGGAATTAGAACCCTCAGCATCTCAAAGAGACATTCACATTTATTTTCAGGGAGTGCTCTGGTCCCCAGCCCCAGAGGTTATCTGTTCTCTTCTCCTTGACTCAGATTTCTCCTTACCCATGCCCCATTCCTGTCTTACCTCCCAACAGCCACTCTTCATACCCCCCACAGCCTGCAAAGCCCTTTAGAAGCAGTGGCTAACAATCTGAAAGGGGATCACAGACTGGTAGACCTGGAAAGATCATCAGATACCATCTAATCCAATGTTTTACTTTCTGAGGTGCAGAGAAGAAAAGTGCATTGCTCAGAGGCCTGAAATAAGTTTAACAGAGACATTGCCATGTTTAACAATCACTGAGTCTCTCCTGTAGGCTTAACACTATTTTAGCTCCAGGAAGAGCAATGAACAGAACAGACAAAAACCCCTGCATTCATGGGGCTTATATTCTAACCAGGGGAGGCTGAGGTGATCCAGCTGTAGAGTCAGAGGCATTCAGTATTAGAAGGAATCTGGGATGTCATAGGGTCTAAAGGCTTATTAAATGCAGAAATTTCCCAGCATCAACATTCTTGGTATCTGTTGGAATGCTAGATACCAGCTATTGACTGTAACTTCCAAGATGATTGGACAGCCCATTTCACTGGTGGACAGTCAGTTTTTTTTTTTTTTTAATGGATTATACTTAAAAAATATAAATATTATTTATTTATTTTTGGCTGTGCAGGGTTTTCTCTAATCGCAGTGAACGGGGGCTACTCTCTAGTTGTGGTGCACAGGCTTCTCACTGCAGTAGTTTCTCTTGTTGCAGAGCACAGGCTCTAGGTGTGCAGGCTTCAGTAATTACAGCGCATGGGCTCAGGAGTTATGGCTCCCAGGCTGTAGGGCACAGGCTCAATAGTTGTGGCACATGGGCTTAGTTGCTCAGTGGCATGTGGAACCTTCCCAGACCAGGGATCGAACCTGTGTTCCCTGCACTGGCAAGTGGATTCTTTACCACTGAGCCACCAGGGAAGCCCTAAGTGGGTTTTTTTAATTAGAACACCATTCTTACTACCTACTGATTCTACTTATTTCCTCAGAAGCTCATAGAATTACGACCCTTGTTCCCATTCATTCTTTACTCATCATAAAATTATATAAAGATAGATCAGACCATGCCTCCCTTAGGTACAGAATTCTCCACTGACTCCACATCTCAGAATAAACACTTGGGGCATTGCAGTGGTTTCTTAATCAACTCTACTTTGTCAGAGGATATGTATTAAAATTTATTTCCAAATTCAATTTGCTTGTGATTTATTTAGGATTTTGTATTACCTTTGTTAAGTCTATAACTGGGGCTACAGCAATGGTATCACCTGAATTGATAAACTTTTGAACTTTTTCTGTTTTAAGTCAGTGCAAATACTGTGGAAATTATCTCTGCCCTTAGCTTGATGTAATTCACCTGTGAAATTTTCTCAGCGTTCCTTTATAACATAGTACCTAGCAAAGTTTTCAATTTCTGCCAAGGTTACTCAATTCTATTATTATTTAGTTTTAATATATAGAATAATATATATTCTTGTTTTATATGTATTTCTGTGAAACTTTCGGGCTTCCCTGGTGGCTCAGAGCTTAAAGCGTCTGCCTGCAATGCAGGAGACCTGGGTTCAATCCCTGGGTCGGGAAGATCCCCTGGAGAAGGAAATGGCAACCCACTCCAGTACTCTTGCTTGGAGAATCCCATGGACGGAGGAGCCTGGTGGGCTACAGTCCACGGGGTCACAAAGAGTTGGACACAACTGAGCGACTTCACTTTCATGCATTAGCAAATTGGACTTTTTCATTATAATTTAAAATCTTCATATTTGAAGATTTTCATTCTGGATATAGTGTATCTGTATTTTCCTTAGTCTAAGAGGTATATGACCTGACTCTATATCATTTCTCTGATCGCCTCCTAACCCATTGCTTGCTCTACTTCCAGCTTCCTCTAGGTCTTTACATTTACTATTTTCTCTGCCTGGCATGCTATTCCCTCAATGTCTTACATGACTAACACACTCCCTTTCTTTCAGAAGTCTGCTGAAACATCACCCTCTCAGAAAAGGCTTTCTTGTATGCTTATATATGAAATGGCTCTGATCACTCTCTACCAACATTCAGCTTATTTTACTAATATAGAGCTTACCATTTTATCCACATAGAACCTATCACTGTCTAAAATGTTATATATTTAGTTAGTCTATGTACTCCCACTAGCATGTAACCCTATGAGAGAAGTTGCATGGATATTTATCTATATCCCTGGATTGCAGAAAAATTCTGAACACAGTAGCCCTTCAATAAATACCTGTTGAGTTAATAAACTATGAAACTCTATGAACTTCTGGCTTTTTCCCCCTCTGAATTCATCTTTAACCATGCATCATATCATGGTTTTGAGAAGGTTGTCATTTTAAAAATCATCTTTAATTTTTCTTTTGCTATCTACTTTAACTGAAAAGTTATTTAGTAGAGAAATTTCAAATTTAAAATAGCTTTTAAAATTACACTTCAGTTATTTAGTTCTAGACTTTTTGCATTGAGTTTTGACAAAGTGATCTCTATAATTTTTTGCTTGGAAATGTATTTAGATTTTATTTGAGGCATATCACTGTGGCCCTTTCTCACAAGTGTTATAAAGGTAACAGAAAATAAAGTACTTTCCCTGAACTTAAAATTTTCATATAGGTATCTATCTATATGTATGTCTATGGATATGTAATTAAAGGGATTAATTATATTATTCTTATCTATTATTTTTGCCTGGGTAGTTGATCAAAGACTAGGAGGGCAGTAAAGTTTCCAAGTATTATTTTGTCTCTGTGAATTATACCCTCATATTTCTAAAAACATTTACATATTATAAAGGTTTTCTTGTTTTAAAAATCTACTTTTATAAAGTATAATTTATATAATATAAAATTATATAGATGAATTATATTTCCATGATTTTTACCAAAAGTATACCACACAACCTATGTAACCATCATAATAGAAGGTATGGAATATTTCCATCATTTCAGAATGTTCTTTATATTACTGTGAAGTCAATATCCTCTGAACCCCTACCTCTTATAATCACTGATTATATAATTATATAATTTCCGTCACTGTGGACTCATTTTTCAATAGATATATGCTATGTACTCTTTATTATCTAGCTTTTTTTCACTCAGCATTTTGAGAGATTTATTTATATAGTTGCATATATCCAGATGTTCAAGCTGGATTTAGAAAAGGCAGAGGAACCAGAGATCAAATTGCCAACATCCACTGGATCACTGAAAAAGTGAGAGAGTTCCAGAAATACATCTATTTCTGCTTTATGGACTATGCCAAAGCCTTTGACTGTGTGGATCAAAATAAACTGGAAAATTATTAAAGAGATGGAAATATCAGATCACCTGACCTGCCTCCTGAGAAATCTGTATGCAGGTCAAGAAGCAACAGAACTGGACAGGGAACAACAGACTGGTTCCAAATCCAAATATATGTCAAGGCTGTATATTGTCACCCTGCTTATTTAACTAATATGCAGAGTACATCATGAGAAATGCCAGGCTGAATGAAGCACAAGCTGAAATCAAGATTGCCAGGAGAAATATCAATAACCTCAGATATACAGATGACACCACCCTTATGGCAGAAAGCGATGAAGAACTAAAGAGTCTCTTGATGAAAGTGAAAGAGGAGAGTGAAAAAGTTGGCTTAAAACTCAGCATTCAGAAAACTAAGATAATGGCATCTGGTCTCATCACTTCATGGCAAGTAGATGGGGAAACAATGGAAACAGTGATAGACTTTATTTTCTTGGGCGGCAGATGGCGACTGCAGCCATGAAATTAAAAGACGCTTGCTCCTTGGAAGAAAAGTTATGACCAATCTAGACAGCATATTAAAAAACAGAGACGCTACTTTGCTTTGTTCGTCTAATCAAAGCTATGGTTTTTCCAGTAGTCATGTATGGATGTGAGAGTTGGACTCTAAAGAAAGCTGAGCGCCAAAGAATTGATGCTTTTGAACTGTGGTGTTGGAGAAGACTCTTGAGAGTCCTTTGGACAGCAAGGAGACCCAACCAGTCCATCCTAAAGGAAAGCAGTCCTGAGTGTTTATTGGAAGGACTGATGCTGAAGCTGAAACCCCAATACTTTGGCCACCTGATATGAATAACTGACTCATTAGAAAAGACTTTGATGCTGGGAAAGATTGAAGGTGGGAGGAGAAGGGGATGACAGAGGAGATGGTTGGTTGGCATCACCGGCTCAATGGACATGAATTTGAGTAAGTTCCAAGAGCTGGTGATGGACACGGAAGCCTGGCATGCTGCAGTCCATGGGGTCGCAAATAGTCGGACATAACTGAGCTACTGAACTGAACTAAATATATTAGTATGGGCTCCCCTGATAGTTCAGTTGGTATAGAATTCGCCTGCAGTGCAGGAGACCCTGGTTCAATTCCTCAGTCGGGAAGATTCACTGAAGAAGGGATAGGCTACCCACTCAAGTATTCTTGGGCTTCTCTTGTGGCTCAGCTGGTAAAGAATCCGCCTACAATGAGGGAGACCTGGGTTCGATCCCTGGGTTGGGAAGATCCCATGGAGAAGGGAAAGACTACCCACTCCAGTATCCTGACCTGCAGAATTCCATGGAATGTATAGTCCATGGGGTCGCAAAGAGTCAGACACATCTGAGTGAATTTCACTTTCACTTTCATGTGTCAGTACATAATTATTTGGGAAACTAATGGGACGTTAGTTGAGTATTAATTCTCAAGAGTTGGAATGAAGAAATTCAGTAGCATTCCACTGCATACCAAAATTTGTTGGACAAACAGATATATTATTTTCAGTTTTGGTTATTATACATCACACTCTTAGGAACATTCATGTATAAATATTTCTAGGAATAGCTTAAGTCATTTCTCTTGGATAAATAGCTAAAAGTTGTATTGTAAATGTTTGTTATAACTAAACTGACTAAGCCAGTTTACAAATGGCTCTGTCATTTTACACTCCCAGCATAAATTTTAGATCATTTAACTTGCTGCATACAACCTTGACAATGATTGGTATTTTCGGCCTTTATAATTTTAGCCATGCTCGTGATACTGTAGCAGATTCTCATTGTGAGTTTTAATTTTTATCTCCCTAATAACTCCTGATAATTGAATAGCCTTTCATGAGCCTATTGGCCATTTGTTTATATTCTTTTGTGAAGTTCTTTTTTCACTATTTTTCCCATTTTTACTTGGACACCTTATCTTCTTACTAATATAGTTATAAAAGATCTTAATATTACTCTAGATATGAATCCTGCTTCTTTTAGGGAATTATTTCACTTACCTGCTCACATTTCTCTTCCTGTTAAGTAACTTCTTTTGTGGGAGGCCAGATGCCATGAAATGAGGCTGTTCAAGCAGGCTATGGAGAAGTCTGCTTAACATAGCTGCGTGTTAAGAAATGCATGTCTCCATGTGTACCCCAGTGTTCATCGCAGCACTGTTTACAATAGCTAGGACATGGAAGCAACCTGGATGTCCACTGGCAGACGAATGGATAAGAAAGCTGTGGTACATATACACAATGGAATATTACTCAGCTATTGAAAAGAATGCACTTGAATCAGTTCTAATGAGGTGGATGAAACTGGAGCCTATTGTATAATAGAGTGAAGTCAGAAAGAAAATCACCAATACAGTATATTAATGCATATATATGGAATTTAGAAAGATGGTAACAATGACACTATACAAGAGACAGAAAAAGAGACAGAGATAAAGAACTCTGTGAGTTGGACTCTGTGAGTCTCTTTGGACTCTGTGAGAGAAGGCGAGGGTGGGATGATTTGAAAGAATAGCACTGAAACATGTATATTACCATATGTGAAATAGATCACCAGTCCAAGTTCGATGCATGAAACAGAGTGCTCAAAGCCAGTGCCCTGGGACAACCCTGAGGGATGGGATGGGGAGGGAGGTGGAAGTAGGGTTCAGGATGGGGGACACATGTACACTCATGGCTGATTCTTGTCAGTGTATGTCAAAAACCACTACAATATTGTAAAGTAATTAGCCTCCAATTAAAATAAATTAATTAATTAAAAAAAAAAGAAATGCATGTCTCCGACCAATAGCCAGCAAGGAATGGAGGCCTGTCAACAACCAAATGAATGAGTTTGGAAGTGGATTCTCCAACTGTCTTTGAGCCTGGATTTGATTATAGACATAGCTGAGAGATGGACAACAACCTCAAGAGAGACCCTGAATCAGAACCACCCAGCTGAGCCTCTCTCAGATAACCTACCCTCATAAACTGTGAAGAAAACAGATATTTGTTCTTCTGAACTACTCGACTGAGCATGCACACACACACACACACAATTTTGAGAAAATTTGATACACAGCAATAGATAACTAATATCCATCCAAACTATGATAATGTTAGTGCTTCCCTGGAAAACACATTCAAGGGAAGTTGGCTAGATGAGCAGACCTGAGTTTAAATTGGAAGTCACAGTTCCTGAAAAGGATGCATTGTCAGATTTCTTTCCCCTGGTCCCCAAACCCAGATCATATCAGGTGCAATTTCCCAAGTGGCTTGCACTCGAAACAAAATTAAATCTTTCTGTTCCTCCTTATTGGGCTTCCCTCGTGGCTCAGCTGGTAAAGAATCCACCTGCAATGCAGGAGACTTGGGTATTGAATGTTTTTTACCAGCAGCCTCTTTCTTTCTCTGAGTTCTCAATGTTCTCTGTCCTGTAGCTACTCTTCCACATTGTACTTTCTGCCCCTAAGGTTCTCCTGGTGAGAAGAAACCATTAAGATCACATAGCCCAACCTTCACGCTTGAATTACTCTATAATTCCCCCAACTGGTCTTCTAGCTTACTTTTAAAAATTTGATTCACAATCTACTGATGTGACATTTTATCTTTGGATCATTCTGACTCTTAGAAAATTTCTCCAACATTGAGCACAGTGAGAATTCACTTTCTCTCCTCTCCTGCTTCACTGGGTTCTTAAGAAATTCATTCTTTGGCAAAATACCCAGGGAGAATTAGCTGTGACTTAAGACCACACATCTGAAGATACTAATCATATGGGGATTTAAAGTAAATCATATTTTCTTTACTATGAAGTCTGTCTGGACTTGGTTTTCTATTAGCCATCTCATTAGCTATATTCATCTTAGATAATCACCTATTTATTTTCGAGAATGTATCTAGGGTGGGGAGAAATTTCTTCCATTATTTGGATCCTCAGAAATTTCTACTCTTGGTGAAAGATTTCAGGGTATTCCTGTAGCAACAGCTGTACATAAATGATTGGTAGAACTAAAAAATGCCTTGCCCTTTTCCCGTGGAGTGCCTGAGCCAAGCACTATAAAGCTGGGCCTCTTCTCTTCCTCTCAGGCTTGCCAGGACAAAGATAAGATTGTTTCCATAAAGACCGGCATTCTAGAGACTTCCTGAAGAGTCTGGCTAAACTGTGGATCTAGGAAGGTTGTAGGAGTGGTCTTCATGAAGATAGTCAACTATCTGCCACGCCCTGTATAAA
This sequence comes from Bison bison bison, assembly GCF_000754665.1. Taxonomy (NCBI): domain Eukaryota; kingdom Metazoa; phylum Chordata; class Mammalia; order Artiodactyla; family Bovidae; genus Bison; species Bison bison. Next base: position 16,473,037 of record NW_011495071.1, read on the forward strand.
ACCGTTAAGATAGTCCCCAAAGCTACACACGCTGTGAAACCTGACTATTGTTCCAGCCTCGTTTCTCAGGATGCTCCTCGTCCCACTCTGAGTTCTAATTACACTGGTATTCTTTCAATTTGTAAAAATCTGCACGTTCTTCCTACATGGAAGAATTATTTTGTTCCATGGAAGAAATTATTGAAACTCATGGAAGAATTTATTGTCTCTGTTCCCAGTTAACTCTACCTTTTGGATCTCAGCTAAACGTTGTTTCCTCCTGAAAGCCTTCCCAGGGACCACTCCCTGAGTTTAGGCTACATTCCTTTCTTATCTGACTTCAAAGATTCAAAGATACCTTTCTTTCAACTCACTGTTTCAGTTTTAGTTTATACATTCAGGCTTATTATCTCATTAGTATCTGTTTCCTTTTAGACTGCGAGTCCCATTCACACAGGAACCACATCCATTTTGCTCTCTGTTGCAGCACTTAATATAATGTCAGATAAGGTAAGTCTTTGCAGCATTTAGGAAAGAAGCAATTAGAACCCATTGAGATAAATGTTATCCTTGAAGTAGGCACAGGAGGACTATAATCTAACCTGATCTAGATTTTTTAAAACTTCCTAGAGGATGTGATATCATATCACATCTCTAAAAATGAACAAAATTTTCTCAAGTGAACAAAGTAACTAGGCCTGAATAAGTTGATTACTCATTGGATCTAAGTTGACAAATGATTTCCCCTTTACAAATGAGAACTAAGTCTTTGTTGCCACATGGGCTTTTCTCCAGTTGTGGCACGCAGGGGCTACACTCTAGTTGCGGTGCACAGCCTTGTCATGGCAGTGGCTTCTCTTGTTGCGGAGCATGGGCTCTGGGGCATGCAAGCTTCAGAAGTTGCAGCACATGGGCTCAGTAGTTGTGGCTCCTAGTCTCTAGAGCACAGGCTCAATAGTTGTGGTGCAAGGGCTTAGTCGCTCCGCTGCAAGTGGGATTTTCCTGAATCAGTGATCCAACACCTGCATTGGCAGGTAGATTCTTTTATCACTGAGCCACCAGGGAAGCCTAAGAACTATATTTTATTTTATGGATTTGCTGAGGACCTAAATCTAGAAGACACACTTTCAGAAAATGCTGACATACTACTCCAAAGAGGTAAGGGAGAGGCCAGCATATAATAGGAGTTTTTTCTTAGACATAAACATAGGCAGAACACTCTCTGACAAAAATCTCAGCAAGATCTTTTTTGATTCACCTCCTAGAATAATGAAAATAAAAACAAAAATAAACAAATGGGAATTAATGAAAGTTAAAAGTCTTTACACAGCAAAGGAAACTGTAAATAAGACAAAAATAACTCTCAGAATGGGAGAAAATATTTGCAAATAAAGCAACTGACAAGGGATTAATCTCCTAAATATACAAACAGCTCATGAAGCTCAATATAGAAACAAACAACACAATCAAAAAATGGGCAAAAGATCTAAATAGACATTTCTCCAAAGAAGACATGCAGATGGCCAAGAGGCACATAAAAAGATGTTCAACATCACTAATTAGAGAAATGCAAATCAAAACTATAACGAGGTATCACCTCACACCACTCAGAATGGTCATCATCAAAAAATTTACAAACAAAAATTGCTCGAGAGGGTGTAGAGAAAAGGGAACCCTCCTACACACTAGTAGGAATGTAAATTCGTACAGCCATTATGGAGAACAGTATGGAGGTTCCTTAAAAAACTAAAAATAGGCCTACCATATGATCCAATTCCAATCCTGGGCATATATCAGGAGAAAACCATAATTCAAAAAGATATATGTACCCCAACATTCATTACAGCACTATTTACAACAGCCAGGACATGGAAGCAACCCAAATGTCCATCAACAGAGAAATGGATAAAGATGTGGTACATATATATAACACACATATATATAAAAGAATGAAATAATGCCATTTGCAGCAACATGGATGAACCTATAAATTATCATACTGAGTGAAGTTAGAAAAAGATAATATCATATGATATCACTTATATGTAGAATCTTAAAAAATGGTACAACTGAACCTATTTACAAAACTATAGACATAGAGTTACAGATGCAGAAAACAAACTGTGGTTACTAAGGGAGAAAGGCAGGGAGGGATAAACTGGGAGGCTGGGATCAATACTATAAAATAGGTAACTAAAGAGAACCTACTGTACAGTACAGGGAGATCTACTCAGTAATCTGTAAATGACCTATATGCGAATAGAATCTAGAAGAGTGGATATATGTATCAGTTCAGTTCAGTCGCTCAGTCGTGTCCGACTCTTTGCGACCCTGTGAATCGCAGCACGCCAGGCCTCCCTGTCCATCACCATCTCCCAGAGTTCACTCAGACTCACATCCATTGAGTCAGTGATGCCATCCAGCCATCTCATCCTCCGTTGTCCCCTTCTCCTCCTGCCCCCAAACCCTCCCAGCATCAGAGTCTTTTCCAATGAGTCAACTTTTCCCATCAGGTGGCCTAAGTACTGGAGTTTCAGCTTTAGCATCATTCCTTCCAAAGAAATCCCAGGGCTGATCTCCTTCAGAATGGACTGGTTGGATCTCCTTGCAGTTCAAGGGACTCTCAAGAGTATTCTCCAACAACACAGTTCAAAAGCATCAATTCTTCGGTGCTCAGCTTTCTTCACAGTCTAACTCTCACATCCATACATGACACTGGAAAAACCATAGCCTTGACTAGACGGACCTTTGTTGGCAAAGTAATGTCTCTGATTTTCAATATGCTATCTAGGTTGGTCATAACTTTTCTGTCAAGGAGTAAGCGTCTTTTAATTTCATGGCTGCAGTCACCATCTGCAGTGATTTTGGAGCCCAAAAAAATAAAGTCTGACACTGTTTCCACTGCTTCCCCCATCTATTTCCCAGGAAGTGATAGGACCAGATGCCATGATCTTCGTTTTCTGAATGTTGAGCTTTAAGCCAACTTTTTCACTCTCCACGTTCACTTTCATCAAGAGGCTTTTTAGTTCCTCTTCACTTTCTGCCAGAAGGGTGGTGTCATCTGCACATCTGAGTTTATTGATATTTCTCCCGGCAATCTTGATTCCAGCTTCTGCTTCTTCCAGCCCAGCGTTTCTCATGATGTACTCTGCTGCTGCTGCCAAGTCGCTTCAGTCGTGTCCGACTCTGTGCAACACCAGACACAGCAGCCCACCAGGCTCTCCCGTCCCTGGGATTCTCCAGGCAAGAACACTGGAGTGGGTTGCCATTTCCTTCTCCAATGCATGAAAGTGAAAAGTGAAAGTGAAGTTGCTCAGTCGTATCCTACTCTTAGCAACCCCATGGACTGCAGCCCACCAGGCTCCTCCTTCCATGGGATTTTCCAGGCAAGAGTACTGGAGTAGGGTGCCATTACTCTGCATATAAGTTAAATAAGCAGGGTGACAATATACAGCCTTGAAGTACTCCTTTTCCTATTTGCAACCAGTCTGTTGCTCCACGTCCAGTTCTAACTGTTGCTTCCTGACCTGCATATAGGTTTCTCAAGAGGCAGGTCAGGTGGTCTGGTATTCCCATCTCTTTCAGAATTTTCCACAGTGTATTGTGATCCACACAGTCAAAGGCTTTGGCATAGTCAATAAAGCAGAAATAGATGTTTTTCTGGAACTCTCTTGCTTTTTTGATGATCCAGCGGATGTTGGCAAGTTGATTTCTGGTTCCTCTGCCTTTTCTAGAACCAGCTTGAACATCTGGAAGTCCATGGTTCACGTATTGCTGAAGCCTGGCTTGGAGAATTTTGAGCATTACTTTACTAGTGTGTGAGATAAGTGCAATTGTGCAGTAGTTTGAGCATTCTTTGGCATTGCCTTTCTTTGGGATTGGAATGAAAACTGACCTTTTCCAGTCCTGTGGTCACTGCTGAGTTTTCCAAATTTGCTAGCATTTTGAGTGCAGCACTTTCACAGCATCATCTTTCAGGATTTGAAATAGCTCAACTGCAATTCCATCACCTCCACTAGCTTTGTTTGTGCTTTCTAAGGCCCACTTGACTTCACATTCCAGGATGTCTGGCTCTAGGTCAGTGATCACACCATCATGATTATCTGGGTCGTGAAGATCTTTTTTGTACAGTTCTTCTGTGTATTCTTGCCACCTCTTCTTAGTATCTTCTGCTTCTGTTAGGTCCATACCATTTCTGTCCTTTATCAAGCCCATCTTTGCATTAAATGTTCCTTTGGTATCTCTGATTTTCTTGAAGAGACCTCTAGTCTTTCCCATTCTGTTGTTTTCCTCTATTTCTTTGCATT
>NW_011495071.1:16477422-16503141 GCF_000754665.1 Bison bison bison
TTTCCTCTATTTCTTTGCATTGATCGCTGAGGAAGGCTTTCTTATCTCTTCTTGCTATTCTTTGGAACTCTGCATTCAGATGCTTATATCTTTCCTTTTCTCCTTTGCTTTTCACTTCTCTTCTTTTCACAGCTATTTGTAAGGCGTCCTCAGACAGCCATTTTGCCTTTTTGCATTTCTTTTCCATGGGGATGGTCTTGATCCCTGTCTCCTATACAATGTCACAAACCTCAGTCCATAGTTCATCAGGCACTCTATCTCAGATCTAGTCCTTTAAATCTATTTCTCACTTCCAGTGTATATGTATAACTAATTCACTTTGCTGTACATCTGAAACTAACAATGCATTGTAAATCAAATATACTCCAATAAAAATCAATTTTAAAAAGTAGTTTTTGCAACAAAAACCAGGTAGTCAGAAGAATACTGCTAATTAAAGAAAAACAGACATCTCAAGTTAATGAATTCAGTGCTTTTCTGTGTATAGGAAGATGCAATAATCTGGGCTCATTAAAAGTATTCCTTTGATATGCACCTTAGCTATCTAGGGCCAGCATTCCGCTTTTTTGCATCCTAAATCCCCTCAGGGCAACAGGGGCAACTGCAATGGCTCCTGACTTGATGGCCCTAACATTCTTTGCTGATTGATACGGCAGGTGACAGAGGAGCCTGGAGGGCTACAGTCCACGGGGTCACAAAATGTCAGACATGACCAAGCAGCTAACACACACACACACATACACACACACACACACACACACACACACACACACACAGAGCAGGTGACATTCTTTGACCACAATTGAAAGGATCTGTGAGATGCACTCTGAATCTCTTGAAAGAATCCTTAGTGTAGCTAAATACTCTAACTTTTGATCTTCAAGACATTTTTGCAAAATGTATATTAACGGCCTCAGCCTTTTCTCTAGAGCATGATTTCCCAACAGTGAATCCATTTATATCTTTTGCCATCTGGAGAGGCTGATTTTCCAAAATCATTAGGTCCTGTTTTGTTCTTCCCGCATGTTATTGCTCTCCTCTCCCATGTTTTATAAATGACAGGAATAAATCAGGTGGCATCTTCTACACTTTTTATGGAAATCTCCTTAGCTATAAAAGCTAAAGTTCATCACTTATAATTTTTTTTCTTTTCACATAGCTGATAGTTTCTGTCATTATGTAACAAGGATTTTCCTTCCCCAGGTTCCAATACATTTTCCTCACTTTCTTTGGTGTCCCCACCATGGGCATCCAGAAAGTCCAGATTTCTACTAAAGTCTGTTCAAGTAAATTTGCACTTTCTCATGTACGCTTTTCAAAACACTTCCAGTCACTGCCTATTCTCTAGTTTCATTACTGCTCTCACATTCTTAAATATTTCTGGATCCCAGTTCCAGGTAGTAAAATGTGAGCTAGTTATCTATTGCTGGATAACAAATTCATACAAACTTGAGTTCAAAGTATCTACAATTCTCACAACCATTGTCTTAGTTCCAGCTCTTATTTCATGCCTGGATTATTGCAATAACTCCCTCCTGGCTTCTTGCTGTGGTCTGGCTTTCTCCCATTCAATCTACCTTCTTCATTCCAATGAGACAGATATGATCTTATTGCTCTTCCACTCAAAGAACCTCTGGAACCCCCGTTTTCTACTGTCTTTTTCATAGCATAAAAGATTTCTCAGACTTGCCTGGCGGTCCGGTGGTTAAGATGTCACACTTCCAATGCAGGGAGCACTAGTTCAATCCTTTGTTGAAGAACTAAAATCCAACATGCCATGTGGCATGGCCAAAAAATTAAAATAAAAAGATTTCTCAAAATATAGTCCCAGGCTGTATTTTCAAATTCATCCATTTTTCCAATACAATTACTACTTGCCATTCTCCAACATACTGTTCATGCCCCTATGTCTTTATTTGTGTTATCTCCTCTCCCTGTTCATCCATCTGTCCTCTCCCCAGATCTGCTAAGCAAAGTTTTCTCTTTCTGGGGTGATTTCAGTGACATCTTCACCACTTCCCTCAGCTAGGCAGGATTATCCTTCTCTTTGTACAGCCTCATGTCTCAAGGTATGATTCATGCACCAGCAGCACTGGTATCCCCAGGTGTCTCATGTGTACATTATATTAAAATATAGGTTCTAATTCAGTAGGTTGAGGCTAGGGCAAGAGATTCTGCAATTCTTACAAACTCCGCAATGACACTAATGCTGTTCAATTGAAGGCCACACTTCAAACAGCAAGGTTGACAACACTATGATTATAGCTCTGAATACATGATAATATTTTGTGGTCTTTTAATGGACCGGAACCTGGTGGTCCAGAGTCTATGATAAGAAAGTGAAAGAGAGAAAGAAGCTAGTATTCCCTGGTTTACGCAGAAAACCAATAAAACCCTAGAACGGGGCTTGCACTGCTCACGAAGGCACAGGGCATCCTCTCAAGGAGGTCTTGAAAGCCCGGGCAGGAGAGTGAGCTCGGTAGGTCTCCACACTCCAGAGAATTAGCCGGAGGGAGAGAGAGAGAGAGAGAGAGAGAGAGAGAGAAAGAGAGAGAGAGAGAGAGAGAAACACAGGGACCCAAGTCTCTGGTGGAGAAAGGGTGCTTTAATGATCTTTCTGTGAGGATATGTAGGCTGTTGTACAAGGAATTTCTTTCGACAATGATAAAGATCAGAAAACCAGACGTACAGCAACTGTTATCAAGGAAACAAGGAATTAACAATGGTCATAATGTCAGAAGACAATTCACATCTCAAGAAAGAGGGTCATGACTAAGCAGTTTTGTCGTAAGGAGAATGTTTACTGAAGGAAATCCATGCATGCATTTTATCTCATGACCTCAGTCCTGGGAGCAGTGTGCCGCTCCACTCGTTACCAGGAACTGATAAGGAACAGAGGATTTATGAGAGACAAAAACAGTACACAGGAATCCTCCTGTTAAACGTTCCCTGACAATAATATACTTGGTTAACATTTCTTTCACCTCTCTTAAAATCTAAGGATCTTAAAAATAGGGATTATTTATCTATTTTTTTCCTTTGCAGTCTCCAGAGTACCTCATATAGATAGCACTCAGTACTTGGAGGATGCTAGTAACTTATTACCTATGTTTTACATAAAAGAATGAAAAACAGATCCCTTACACAAGCTGTTTAAATTAAGATCCCTTACACAAGCTGTTTAAATTAAGTGTACCTGTTTGAGACTGCACAGTGAGGAGAACTTAGGGGATTATGCTTTGAACTTGGAAGGAGAGAAGGTAAGGGATTAAAAAGGATCAGGGACAAGAAAAGCAGTCTAAGGCCAATACCTTTCACTAAGTTTCAGTTAAGAGCCAAGATCATGAAACATTGTAGAGGGAGAAACAAGGAGGTAGGTATATGTTCCCAGAGAAGGAACATGAGATTCCATAATCCCCCAAGTCACCTCCGGAGCCAGAATGAGAAGCCTTTCTTGGGGGAGATGCTGCATGCTTGCCAGACAAAATTCCTGAGGATCTCTTCAGTTCGAATCTGGACATTGCATCCCTCTACCTGAGTCAGCTGGCACCTTCATCTTGAACTCCCCAGAAACTAGAATTTTGAGAAAATAAACTCCTGTCATATAAGCCACCCAACCTGAGTATTTTGTTATGGTATCCCAAGCTGACTGATAAAGCTTCTAACATCATTTGTTAATTTATTTAACAATGTTGGACAAGTTTGTTTTGAAACAAAAACTTCCTGTATATGCATTATTTGTGGGTCTGATTTTTCAGTTTCTTACTTCTGATCACTCTTACCTATGATGACTTCTTCCATGGGTATTTTTGTGATTTTTCAACTTTTAGTTTGTGTTCATTGGTACTTAATCAATGGATTTTTATTGGTCTGGGCTTAAATCTCTAAGACATAATTTACATTTGTTTCTATTTGATGTCTGAGACCATGACCAGTTAATGATAATTTTATACTGAATTTCCTGTTTTAATTAAGGGAAATTTTTCTCTTTTTATTCAGCTTGGCAACTCTTTTCTAACTTGCTGAGGTCCCTCATATCTTGGATGGTTGTTTTATTGTTGATATATATATACATTAAATGACTAACATTAAATAGTGTTAGAAACTAATGTTTTATCCCCCAGTAAGTATATAGATCAGGGCTTCCCTGGTGGCTCAGCGGTAAAGAATCTGCCTGCCAAGCAGGAAACATGGGTTCAGTCCCTGGGTAAGGAAGATCACCTGGAGAAGGAAATGCTGCTCCAGTATTGTTGTCTGGGAAATTCCATGGACAGAAGAGCTTGGAGGGTTACTGTTCATGGGGTCACAAAAGAGTCAGACACGACTTAGTGACTAAACAACAACAAAAAGTATATAGGTCACTATTTGATTTACTTGGAAGGGGAAGGCATCTCTAAGTACCACATTGACTGTACACTATCAAGTTTAAAGAAGGGGCAGGCATGGACCCACAGGTAGATTTTAGATTTTCCAACAAGGTGCTCCAATGGGCCTCATAACATTAGAACTGAAATTGAAATTGTGAAAGTCTGAAGTTTCAGATCATTTGTCTTTCATCTTTTTTTTGGAGCCACAGAAATCTTCCCAGTCTAGATCCTTTTCATGATTCACAAAGGGGAATAGATTCTCAAGTATATTCTCTGTATGTGATTTACAAAACATGATACACATCCAAATTCTCTCTAGATTAAACTTACTCAATTTAGTCTAATGGCCCTTATATTGAAGTTATATCTATTCATAGCAGATACTACCTGTGAGCTCGATGTACAGTTCTGGTCAATTTTCATCACTAAAGACTTGGAATTAGTGAGGAAGGCCTTTGAATTTTGCTCTATCCTAAAATGACTGTCCCTCATATTAGAAAATTATAAGGATACACAAACTATTTCTCTTATAAGAAAACTGCAAAGGAGTGAGCTGATCATGAGTGATGATCCAAAATGGCTCCACACTGGTCAGTCTACACCCTGTGATCTCTTTTCCCTATTCTATCACTGTTTATTGTGTCAAGGGTACCTGCATGAAAAACAAACTTTCTTGCTTAAACTCACTCATAAGTATTATGATACTTGGGGCTACTAAGCTATAGCTACTCTAGAACACCAAATTAGAAGAAGGATTAGAAGAAGGTGGGTTTGACTGAAACGTGTTTACAGTTTCTGCCCAAAGGCACTCCCTTTCCCTAAACTGAAGAATAAACTAGTAGGTATCCTACAGTGTTAGATTATGACCCACTTTTAGGACTGTGCTGAGTCAGGCAGCTTGTATTCTAGCTTCACTAAGCACTCCTAGTTGCCAGATCACCCTACCAGAGTACCAAGTCTTTCTGTACCCTGTTTCCTGCCTCTGTCTCCATTCCTCTTAAACTCTCTCTGCAGCATGGTCAAAGTATTCTGGTGCTGGAATGGAACATTAAAACTGGTGTCATGTTTCTTTGAAGTAACTTACCAACACAATGCAACTTCAACAGGGATTTTTACTATAATAAACAGAGAGGTGCTAACATTCTTGACCACTTTGAAAATAAGTGGCCAAGACGTTTAAAAAGAATTCTGGGATATAAATCACCTCTAACAATATTAGAACATATTTTTAAAACAATAGCTGTTCTGCTATATAGCACAGGAACTATTTTTAATATCCTGTGATAAACTGTGAAGGAAAAGAATATGAAAGAGAAAAAAAAATATATATATACACACATACATATCTGAATCACTTTTCTGTACAGTAGAAAATAACACAACATTGTAACCAACTATATGCCAATAAAATATATTTTAAAAAATTAAAAAATAATGATTGTTGAAATACTGTGATCTGATATGGATAGAAATGTGTATCTCAGAAACTGAATGAAAAGGCAAGAAGTAGACCCAATTATTTAGGCAGATGGTTAGATAGATATGATAGATAAATAGACAGATGATTGATATAGTTAATCAGTTAGTAAGGGGTGGCTTTGGGACACGGTTGACTCATTTATTAGATATAATAGGCATAGTTTAGTGGTCTACAAAGATAAGTTTAACATTGAAAATAAGAAAAAATGAAAATCAATAATATTAATAATCATATAAAAATGAATCCAGCCTAAGTTATATTCATCTTTACAACAAAGCAGTTACATAAGATACTTTTTAGTATTTTTTCTCTGAACGAAAGAGACCACAAAAGCAAAAATGCTCAGAGCCCCCAAAAATCAAAAAGTAGTCTTGACCTGGAGAGCTTTAGCCTTTGTCTGTTTATCTCTTTTGTAGTCAGTATCAGTCAAAACAATGTGTCTGCTGTAGAAATGCAAATCCAAGACAAGGAATCCACCCTCCCTTTTAATGAGTATGCTGTGTGTATGTGTGTGTGCTCAGTCGCTCAGTCATGTTCGACTCTTTGTGACCCTAAGGACTGCAGCCCACCAGGCTCCTCTGTCCATGGTACTCTCCAGGCAAGAATATTACAGTGGTTTACCATTTCCTCCTATAGGGGATCTTCTCTACTGCTGCTAAGTCGCTTCAGTCGTATCCGACTCTGTGCGACCCCATAGATGGCAGCCCATTAGGCTCCTCTGTCCCTGGGATTCTCCAGGCAAGAACACTGGAGTGGGTTGCCATTTCCTTCTCCAATGCAGGAAAGTGAAAAGTGAAAGTGAAGTTGCTCAGTCGTGCCCGACTCTTAGCGACCCCATGGACTGCAGACTACCAGGCTTCTCCATCCATGGGATTTTCCAGGCAACAGTACTGGAATGGGGTGCCATGGGGATCTTCTCTAACCAGGGATCAAATCCAAGTCTCCTGCATCTCCTGCATTGGCAGGCAGATTCTTTACTATTGAGCCACCTGGGAAGACTCACTTTTAATGAGATTTCTCCTTAAATCTCTCTCTTATAGAATCTACGTTGCCACTGTGTTACCAGTTTGGGGAAACATCAAGTTATAACCAAATTTTATATTTAAATATTGCAAATTTATTAAATAATTTAATTTCATAAATTGCACAAAATAGAATTGAGAACCTTTATGTCATTTAGATAATAGTGACTGATCTTTGAAAGAATTCATAAAGGAAAAGATCAATATATAACTTCAGTTATATATTGAACCAACAAATCAGTGAAATGAAAACAAAAGGAAAAATATTTGTCTTAAATGTTAGAATAATGAATTATTATGTATAATATATAAAAGTTTATTCTAATATATAAGTGCCCCCTAATAGAAAATGACATAAACAACAAAATGTAGATAGTAGACAAACAGGGGGAATTATTCAGGCTATAGCAAACTTCAAATTAAACAATGAAGTATGTTTTTGTTTTTTGTTTTTGTTTTTTGTTTTTTATTTTTTCCCTCCCCATACCATCCCTCTGGGTCGTCCCAGTGCACCAGCCCCAAGCATCCAGTATCGTGCATCGAACCTGGACTGGCAACTTGTTTCATACATGATATTATACATGCTTCAATGCCATTCTCCCAAATCTTCCCACCCTCTCCCTCTCCCACAGAGTCCATAAGACTGTTCTATACATCAGTGTCTCTTTTGCTGTCTCGTACACAGGGTTATGTTTTTATATCAATTAACTTGGCAAAGAAGATATAATAATAGCACCATTGTTTACAGTGAAACTGATAAGTACCTTTGTCCAGCAAATATAAAGCAGGAACACAGTGTACGTACTGAGAATCATAAAAGTGTTCATACCTTTGACCTTGTGATATGATTCACTGTAATTTAAACTGAGGAGATAATTCAAAGGGAGGGCAAATCCCCATGTATGAGGCTCTTCATTGTAGCTTTCTCCAAAACAGCAGAAAATGAAAATACCTAAATGTTCAACAATAGGAACAGTGAAAACAGTGAAGTAAATTGTAGTACATTAACTAGACAGAGTATTTTGCAGCTCTCACAATAATAATTATGGTGAATATGAGATACAGCAAGAACACTGTTGTTCGAAATGCTGTTTCATAAAATAAAATATTCAGTTATATAGATGTTTTGATGCTTTGTAAAATATATCATAATGTAGATCATGACCATAAAGGAGGAGAGAAAAATAGATTATGTTTGCTCCTGCTCCTTCTCTTCAAAACACAAAGTTGGTAAAGTTTCTTTTTAAAAAAAGAACTTTACCAAGTGTACGTCAAGGGCATCAACATACCCCTTTACCTGCTTGGTTCCCTCTCGTTTTCATAGCTCTTTCTTACTAATTTACTGAGTGGATTCATGCTGCTTCAAGGTACCATATGTCATTTAGAAAGAAAGGCAACAGGTAAGTTTATTCATTAATTATGCAGCCTTTATTTTGTGTTGAGTACTCAGATACAATAGTGAGTAAGACCTCTCCTCTCTGTTCACTGAACTCACAGTTTGCATATAGGATGGATAAGGAGATATTTATAATATAGTATAGAAGTTCCCAAAGTGATAGGGAAAAATGAAGCATGATGAGAACTAGAATCCTTAGGAGTCACATATTTGATCTCTTCAAAAGGGATTTTACTTTAAGGGGGCTCAGGGAATTTGCTTCTTTACTTATTCCACTTTCTTCCACATTACATATTTCCCTCTTTATGGCTCCTGTCTCAGAGACACAAAAATTCTCAAGTCTCTTTTCCACGGCAAAAATTAAGTTTTGACTCCATAATGCCCTCTTATCATATGTTCTGTAACTCTCCTTCCTTTTTACTCATAATTCCATAATTCCTGTTTCTAATTCCGAACTGACTAGTCACTGCTTAGCCCTCTATTCAAGTTGGTTGTGACCATTAAAACCACAAGAAAAGAAAGACTGCACAGGAAGATGTAGGGCTTGTTCAAGCCACTTGGAAGAGATAGAAATTGCAAAGGGAATACCTACCATGGACAGAGGAGCCTGGTGGGGCTATCGTCCAGAGAGTGGCAAAGTTGAACACAACTGAGCGACTGAGCACACACACACAGCACACTCATTAAAAGGGAAGGTGGATTCCTTGTCTCAGAGCTGCATTTCTACAGCAGGCACATTGTTTTCACTGATGCTGCATGCTGTGAGGTAACATTATGATGGTTATGACCACGAAAAAGATTATAAACAGAGAAAGGCTAAAGCTCTTAAGGTCAAGACTGCTTTTTGATTTGGGGGGGCTCTGAGCATTTTTGCCTTTGTGGTCTCCTTCTTTCATAGAAAAAATATTAAAAACTATATTGTGTAACTGCTTTGTTGTTTAAAAAAAAAAGACAACAGATAAATTTGTTCATTAATTATGGAGGCTTTATTTTGTATTTAGCACTGGGATACAACCATAATTAGATCTCTCCCCTCTACCAGTGAGCTCACAGTTGACACACGGGTGGAAAGGAGACATTTGTAGTACACCACAGAAGGCACAAAGTGGTCAGGAAAAAAAAAAAAAAAACTAAGTAGAAACCAGAATCCTAAGGAGTTGATATTTTCTCTCTTTAAGGGACTTTTACATTTAAGAGGGGCTTAGGGAATTTATTTTAGTTATCCCACTTTCCTCCACATCTTAGATTTCCATTTTTGTCTCCTCCCTGAGAGACATACATGTGTTCAATCTCTCCTCCATGGCAAAAATTTGTTTTGACTGCACACCCCCTTCTTATTATCTGTTCTATAACTCTCCTTCCATTTTACTCACAACTCCATACTTCTTGTTTCTAATTCCATACTGACCAGTCACTGCTTTACCCATGGCCATTTGAGTTATTTGTGACAAAACCACAAGAAAAGATAGATTACAAAGGAAAATATATGGCTCATGCAATCAGGTGGAGGAGACAGAAATTGCACATGAGATGATGGACTCAGTGTGTCCCAGACCAGAGAGCAAGCCAGTGTGTCTAGAGCATGGTGAACACGGTGAGGAATGGCAGGAGTTGAACTTAAAAACATAGGCAGGGATCCCACCATGTGGGGTCTGTAGATCTCAATAGAATTTATAGTTTATCTATGTGCAGTGGAAAGCCATGGGATGGGGGTCAGGGGATGTTTTGAAAAGACCACCCTGGTTGCAGTGTGGAGAATGGGTTGATAGGTCCAAGGACAGAAGCAGGCTATTGACGTAATCCATAGGAAAGATATTGATGGTTTAAGATAATAATAGAGATGGCTAGAAATAAAAGGATATGGGATATATTTTAGAAGTAAAGCAATTTGTTGATGACTTGCAAAGCTTAGGACTAAGAAAAGAGAGTAATCAAAAAAGATGGAATCAAATTCCTAGATGTTTGTCTTGAGCATCTATCTGAATGACTATTTGTGCAATTTATTGAAATGTGCAGTACTGAGTTGAAATAGGTATGATGTGAGGTCTTCTGAGGTTCTCCTAAAAATTGAAACTCACAAGACTACCATCAGTCTCACCTGGCACAGGTCTTTTTAAGCATGTGCTGTGCTTAATCGCTCAGTCATGTCCAACTCTGCAACCCACCAGGTTCCTCTGTCCACAGGGATTCTCCAGGCAAGAATACTAGAATGGGTTGCCATGCCCTCCCCCAGGGGATCTTCCCAACCTAGGGATTGAACCCAGGTATCCCACATGGCAGGCGGATTCTTTACCATCTGAGCCACCAGGGAAGCCCTTTGAGAAGCATTCAGGATAGAATTCCTAGTTGTTCAGCAGGGCACATCACAAAGTTCCTCTCCTCTTACGGTCCTCAAAAAGTCCAACAGCAGCCCATTCAAATGTCCAAAAACTACCTTCTTGCCAGGTAACAGTCCAGATGCAAGAATTCCAGATCTATATCAGTCAGGTGCAGGGGCTTACTTAGCTCAATAGCCTCTTTGCCTAAAGGAGCCAGTATCTCTGTAACCACTCTAAGGACATAGCTTCTAGTTTCCCTGGAAGGCTCATGGCAATTACAAGAATCACTACACATGGGGGAAGCGTTAGAGCATGCATTCCCATCAGGTATTTACAGTTCATTTATACTTCCTCCCACTCCAGGTTTAGGTTACCAAACAAGGGTCATTTTTACTATGAGATGTTGCTTAGCAACACAGTTGATGTTTTTATCCTTTGCAAGTCATTAGAACAGAGCTACACTTTGAACATCAGGTTCTTATGCAGAACGAAAAAGAGTTTTGCTAGCTATTTACCCACAGAATTAAAAATCAAAATTTCTCTTTTTGTCGTGTGGAGTAATAAGTGGAGGTGTGAAATGAACAATTTAACTTAATATACAAGTCTGCAGCTCAACTGGGTAACTACATTACCATAATATCAGCATATTTAAAGCCCTGGCAGCAAAGAGGCTCACGGAGAGAAAGAGAGGAAGGGGAGGGGGCAAGTGGGGTATGGGGCTTGGGTAGAGCCCTAGGACTCTTTACGGTTTAGAGGTGTAGAAAAGAAAGAGAAACCAGGATAGGAAATTAAGAAAAACAGGCAAGTGAGGTGGGAGGGAAATGTGATAAAAATGGAGTCATTAGAAGACAAGGAGCTCAAATAAAAGGAGAAAGATCAGCTAGGTCAAAAAATGCTAGATATACCAAGTAAGAAGAGACCAGAAATTTAACCCCCAGATTTGGCAACAAGGAGACCATGAGTGACCTTTTCAAGTGCTATTTCCCTGGCCTGATAGAGTGGATTGAGAATGAAAAGGGAGAAAGTGGGAAAAGCGACTGAAGACAAGTTTTCTATGAAGTAGAAGGAGTAAAGTGAGAGGTCAAGGAGGGTTTACCAATGTGGGTAGCAGGCACGGTTGTGTGCTGACTGGCATGATTCCATGTAAAGGGGAAAATAAGGCAAGAATGAAAAATAAGGGTAGGAGAGGATAAATCCAGACTCTAGAGTGATTGGCTTTGGGAAGCAGTTGGTGCATATCCTGTCACACAGCAGAAATCCTGAAAGCAGCTCATGTATTTCAGAGCATCCACCCAGTTCCTGAGTCAGAATCCTGGTGACATCTGTATTTTTAAATTATTTAACCCACAGCCAATAAGTACTATGGAATTCCAAAACAAGGCAAAGTTTTATGAGGTCAGGAACCATGCTTTATTTCACTCTGTACTTGCAGCACTAGGATGGTGCTGGCATGACAAGAAACACAAAGGAACAAGGCTCTAATGGTAAGTAGCACCAGGGAAGGATGAGAGATACTAGGGGACAGGCCACATGCTTTCCCTCTGTCACCTGAGGAAAACATGTCCTCTGGTTGCTCCTGCTACCCAGAAAATACTCCCCCCCAACCTCCTTCTTCCGTATTGAGATAATGTTCAGGGCTTGGCCTCAAAACGAACTTTTTACCCTATTCAGGAAAAATAATGGCAGTCTTCTCTGATAAAGAAGGATGGCCTTCTCCAACCTTGATCAATAAGTTTAGAAACTTTGTTCCTCAAGCCTCACAACCCTCGAGCTGGGTCAGTGTAGACATTCCCCCTATGACCGAGGAGAGGGTCACATCAACGAAGTCTGATTTCTGTGTTGGTACAGCCCCAAGCCAGCAAGACATAAACTCATTTATAGTTTTAATATTGAAGGTATAAATTTAATAAGTTCCTACGGTGGTCTGCTCTGGTGGCTCAGATGGTAAAGAATCCACCTGCAATGCAGGAGACCCCAGCTCAACCCCTGGGTTGGGAAGATCCTCTGGAGAAGGGAATGGCAACCTACTCCAGTATTCTCACCTGGAGAATTCCATGGACAGAGGAACCTGAAAGTCTACAGTCCACGGGGTCACAAAGAGTCAGACATGACTGAGCAACTAACACTAACACTATGGAGGGAAAAGGCGTTGTAATTTCTAAATATCTCTGTGGAAGTAAGTTTTCATTTGAAATTATTGGGTTGGGTTGGATTGGCCCAAAAGTTTGTTTGAGTTTTCCATACCATCTTACAGAAAAACCCAAACAAACAATCTAACTTTTTGGCCCATGCAATAGTTCAACTCAAAGAGACATTAGGAAAAAAAGGAGGAAGCCTTGTACTAGAAAAGATAGCTCAAAGTTCTGTGACCCAGGAGACTGATGCTCTCTGCAGGCCAGGTTCTTTGTGAGGGGTAATGAGAGAAGCCCTGTGAAGGGACTCTACAAATTATAAAGAGCTATGCAAATCAAAAGAAACACTTTGGCTAATAGCTAAGTACAGATAGTTAATGGACAGAGAGACAGAACAAGAGACTGACATCCAGGAAAGATGAGTTATATCTATGTCACAGCAAGAAAAACACCAAATGGAAGCCAGACTCAAGAATGGGAAGTGCCTTGGAGGAGGAAACGGCAACCCACTCCAGTATTCTTGCTTGGAAAATCCCATGGACAGAAGAGCCTGGCGGGCTACAGTCCATGGGGTTACAAAGAGTTGGACACAACTTAGCAACTAAACAACAACAAAAAAGTGATGATGCATATCTATATTCATTTACACAAGGGTATAAAAGTCCAGGACATATTACTGAGAAAAAGAAGTTGTTAAATATCTCCATGTGTATGTGAATCCATTTATTTAAAATTATGTGTGTGTATGTATGTGTAAAAAGAGAATGAAAAAATGTTTGTTAAGGTAGTAATTATTATCTCTAGCTGATGGAATTTCAGATGATTTTTACTTTTTCCTTTGTACTTTTCTGGATTTTTTTTTTCAAATTTACAGTGTATCTGCTAAAAATCATTCATGTTAATAAAAATAAGAACAAAGATAACTATAAATACTATAGAGCAAAAAAAAAAAGAAAGAATGTGAGGTAGGTGAAGGACGGAACAAGACTACGTGGGGAGCCAGAAGCAGGGCACAGACCAGGCAGGGAGCAGAGAGAGATACCTTCTGAGTATTTAGGCCACAATAACTCTTGAGCTGGTCTACTTTCAATGCCCCCTTTAACAAGTGAGAAAAGACAGAAGTCCAGGGAGCAAGAGTGACTTGCATAGGATCACACAGCCCATTAGTGGCAAAAACAAGCCACAGAAGGACATTTTCCTAACACTAGCCTGTACTTGGGCAAGTGAACAGACATCCAAAGCCTGTCTCCTCAGCTATATTCAGCTAGATTCTTCTCTGTCTTGATGCTCCAGACTTGCCACCACTCTCCTGTCTGAAATCACAGGATTTCCAGTTCTAATAATACCTGCTCCATAATAAAGGATGCTGCAATTTCTGGGAGACAGAATATGCAGAAGAGAGAAGACACTAGTATTACCAAAACTCTAGACACAACATGGAGACCTTAGACACTTGCAGCAAAGATGGCAGCCTCGCATGCAACCCCAGTTAAGTCTATAGGACAGCCCTCCATCCAATCTGTGAAGCCAAAATACTACCAATTCCCCTGTAGCCATTTCGGGAGGTATCCAGGGTTTCGAGAGCTCTTCCTAACGTTGTCTTGACATGAACTGCAAGTCAGTGATGCTCCTCTGCTGCCCATGCACTGTCCTGGGGAGGATGAGGTCCCAGAGTGTAGGGACCTCCACTACACTGGAGGTCTTGCCATCCTGGGCCAGACTGAGACACCCCTCTGCTGGGACAAGTGCTGCCCTGCAGGGTGGAATAAAATCTGTAGCCCAGGCTGGTGTGCAAAGGATGTACCATGAACCTCCATGAGCTCTGACTTCTGACTGTCATAGCCAGGGTCACTGGGCTCCTGTGCAATCTTAACCTCATGGCTGCCTTGGGATCCAGTCCTGACCTAATTGCTAGTCTCAGCCTAGAAGTAGCTTGCTTTTTTTCTCACTAGTCCTATCTGGCCTGAGGAGTCCATGCCCATGATGGCTCTTGATCCCAAACCAGTCTGCCACCAACTGTATACTGACCAGGCCTCTGTGGCTGTTGATGATATTCTCCAGTGGACTGCTTTGCTCCTACCTCTAACAATCTCCAATTTATTTTTTCTCCTCATGTCTGATTCTTCTCCTTATAGGCACAGGCAGATCAGAAGAGGGAAGTTGAGCTCAAGGCAATACCACTTGTTCCTATCCTGGTAAGTGAGCTCACACACAAACCCATTAGCATCTTCTCTGGGACTATCTTCAAGGTGTTCTGGGCATGGAAATTAAGTAAGCAAAGCAATACATAACTTCACAGAGTAACTTCCAAGCCATGTTGCAAAGATTCTAGTCTTTTAACTCATCACACAGAGCATATCAGTTATCATTTACAGATAAGCCCTGCTTAGGGCAGGGCTCCAAACTGTAATAAATTCATTTCTAAAGTCTGCTCCAATATAGGAGGAAGGAAGGAAGGAAGGAAAGAAGACAGGGAAGAAGGAAGGTGGAGGGAGGGAAGAACTAATACAGGCTCTACAAGAGAATGACTTAGTCACTTGGGCTAAGTTGGATTTCCCTTTGGAATTATTAAGGCTGAACAGAAAGTGTGACTGATGGTGGAACATGTTTGTTTAAGACTGCTTATTGGTTGATACTGTAGTTTTCAGGGGTCTGGTCATTATTTTAGGAGTTTGAGGAAGGTTCTTTCTGGAAAAGAGAACAAGAGAGCTGGGAAGTATTGCCTCATATGACTAAGACTATAAGAAGCCAAGACTCCATGCAATCATTAATCCAACAACATTACTGACAGTGAATGAGGGATGTATGAGCTCTGGTCGAGGTGACTACTAAAGACAAAGGCAAGAGTAGCAGAAGATTCATGGGCCATCAGCTCCCTAGAGGACAAATGAGACTAGATTTAACCCCATCTAGGGAGAGATGGAGCCTGACCAGGGATTTCACAACATTCTGAACAAATTTTATTGTAGGTTCTTGGGGAAGAGGGTACAGTATAGAAAGCATTGAAAATCTATATTTCACATACTTCTATCTTATCACCATCATTTAGACAATATCTTCTAAAGTTCCTCACCTAAAGACATATCTCTGCTGTTTCTTCTCTCCCCACTAAATGGTTTGCACAGCATTTTTATGAATTCCAGTCCTCAAGTCAATAATAGGAAATAAGTAGATTAGGTGATGACATCTATTTTGCAGGTGAGGAAACAGAGACATGACTGAGACCACATGACTGGTAAGAGAAAGAAGAGTGGTAAGTAGAAAAATTAATTGGCCTGGGAACTCAAGGTTCTATTTGTCCATTTGTCACTATTTCTATTTGTCACTAAATCAGACAGGTGACCTTTCCTTCTTTTCCTGATGCTTCACCTGAGAAGCTCTGCTCTGTAGGTATCCTTCTAGTTGCCCACTATGAAACGATAAAATCATTTTTTCCAGTGTAAGGGAGAATGTAAGATCAAGGTGCCTGATTCCACCTAGCACAAGTGCCTGCCTGGGAAACAGGACTCTGAGGAGTCATCCACCAAAGGACATTTTCCATGTCCCTGACTTCTCAAGAGGGATGCTACACAGCGGTTATCTTGTTTATTTATCCATTATTCACATGCTCATTCAAGAAATATTTATTTTCAACACAAACAAGGTGAATCCCACATTTCTAACACAGGTTGTGTTCAACCCAGCAGCAGAGATGAATATGTGCACGTGGCAGGACAGATACCATGGAGACTGCACTGACAAGATCCTCTCGTCAGAATACTCAAGTGCGTGTTCACTGGGCCACTGGAGACCACGTCGGCTGCAAGAAGGCAATTTCTGGGAAGAAAGAGAATTGAGCAGTGGCCATTCCCCTGGTTGATGTGCAAAGACATTGGACAGACTGGGGCTGTCCTGGTTGTGACCAGAAAGCAAGCAAAAAAAAAAAAAGCCATTAGCAATGAGAATTGTGTGTGAGCACCTAGGAGAAGACAGGGCCCCAAGGATTTGGGCTACAGGAAGAAAACTGTTGCTTCTGGGAATTGTGTACTTCTGGAAACAGGAAAATTCCAAACTAGCAGTATATGCACAGTGGGGGAAATGAAGAAAAGTGGCGAATATAACTCAGAGCTGTTACAGGAGCATCTTAAGACTGAATTTCAGAGCAGAACTGTCTCTTGCACTTGGGAACAAGATGTCAGTGGCTTCCCAGTGCCTGGAACTGTGTTACAATCAAGGCAGCCCCATTTCCCAAGAGGAAGGTGCATACAGCCCTCCTAGGAAACATGATTCATGCTTAACCTTCAGGTTGAGAAAAACAGCCATGGTGACTCACTTTTAAGTCAGGTTTCCTAATGAGAATGCATCAGAATCATGTTGTCACAGAAACAAGGTAAAAACCACCAGCTAAAAGAGAAAGCCCACTTAGCAAGGCATCCAGAGCCTCTCACAATTAATTTCAATCTACCTTTTAGCCTCATCTGCAGCCTCTGGCCAGTTTTCTCCCTAATGTCCATTCTGTTCAGGAGCTCTGTGATTTGGGTGAAAGTGATTCCCCCTCCCCCAGCTGTAAGGGTGGGTTTGATGATTCTAAATTATTACAGATTCTTTTTTTAATTTAAATTTATTTATTTTAATTGGAGGCTAATTACTTTACAATATTGTATTGGTTTTGCCATATTACATATTACAAATTCTTACAGATCTTCCCATTAAGAGGTGGGAACTTGCTTTGACTAATATAATGTGACAGAAATTATGTCGCACAGGTCTCAAGTTTGGACGTCAAGGGCCTTGAGCCTCTGTTCTCACACTCAGGAGGTGCTCTGTGCATGAGAACATACCCCAGCTGCCTGGATGGAGAGAACACACAGAAGAGAACCGAGGCAGCCCAGACAACCAGCAGACGTAGGACTGACACCTTCCAGGACTGTCTGGCCCCGAGCTGATCTGCCAAGTGACCGTAAATGTATGAATGAGCCTGACCAACACCACATGGAAGACAGTGCACCATCCCACCTGAGGCCTGCCCAAATCCTGACCCACAGACTCAAGAACTAATAAACTGTTGTGGCTTGGAGACACTAAATTTTTGAGAGAATGAATTCTCATGCTCTCTTACCCAATTCTGCCTGCATGACCATCCTGTCACTAAAATCTGTGGCCAGAGAACAGGGTCACACTAGTCTGAATCAGACTAGATGTACTGCTAGAAAGCCAAGATCTTATGTACTCCAAATCAGGCAATTTTCCCTGCTCCCCTCACCTCACTCCATGTAGATGGATGCTGCAGTCAAGCCTTGTGTGGAATTTTTTTTCAACTCTTTATTTTGAAATAATTTAGATTTTCAGATGAGATGCAAAGATAGGTAGTATAGAGAACATACCCCAGTAAGAGAACATACCCCTGTTGGCTGGGTGGAGAGAACACACAGAAGAGAACCAAGGCAGCCCAGACAATCAGTAGACGTAGGACCAACACCTTCAAGGACTGTCTGGCCTTATACTCTCATTCAGCTTTTCTTGGTGTTAACATAACCATGGCACATATATCAGAATCAAGAAATTAATATCAGAACAATGAAATTAACTAAATTATAGAATTTATCCAGATTTCATTGGTTTTTCCACTAATATTCTTCTATTCCAGGATACCATGTTGCACTTAGCTGTCATGTCTCATTCTCTTTTGATTCTTTAACTGCTTCTCAATTTCCCTATCTCTTTCATCACCTTGACACATTTAAATACACTAGTCCCAATATTTCCTTCACTGCCCCCCAATTTAGGTTATCTGATATTTTCTCATGATTAGGTAGAATTTACAGGTCTCATAGAACAATATCCCCAAAGAGAGATGTATTTCTCATTGCATCATGTCAGGGAGTCTATAATGTCAACATATATTACTGGTGATATTAATCTTGATCACTAGGTAAAAGGAGCATCTGTCAGGTTTCTCCTGTTATTATAGTTACTATTTTTCCCTTTCCATATTTTGTCTGTTAGATGAGAGTCACTAAGTTCAGTCTGCATTTACAGCCACTCAACACTTCATTATTTTCTGGTACTACATAATATTCCAAACTCATCTTGTATTTCCTCCAAAAATTTCCTGCTTCATTTTATTGGAGAATGTTATATAGAAACCAAGATCTATGATCAGCTTAAAGAACACAGCTATTATCATAAATTTGTGATTTATTTCCTCATCTCTTTATTCCCAATCTTTCCATTGAATAAGATCCTACCTCGAATCTTTCCAACACATCTTCATTTATTCACTCACCCACTCACTCATTCATTATTCAGTATCAAGCTCCTATCATGTCAGGTACTCTTGTATTTGATACTGAGAATGCAGCTGTCATCTTGATAGTGTATGTACACATGGTCTAAAGCAATACCCTGCTGAGATGAAAAAGATAGATAGGAATTAGTTGGGCAAAGGGAAAAACGTGGAGGGTGAGGTTAAAAAACAAAACAAAACAGGAAAATGTGCTGTCCAGAGCAGGTGCCCAGAGGGACACTTTAAAAGTTGGGAGAGTTATTTTTTTAATTCTATTATTAATTGGATAATATCATTTTATATCTGAAAGTAGCTCCACTCTCTCAGTAGTTATACTCAGTTTGAAAGAGTGGGTAGGGAATATATAAAATCTCCAATTTCATGTAAAATAAACTAATGACCAAAAGAATAAAACAGCAAAACTAATGAGAAATGCTAATCAACTATGTGTCCTAGAGCAATTCTGTGTTCATTCAAATCAACTAATATATAGAGAGAAACCGCTACGTGTTGTTTACAGTGCTGTGGGCTGAGAATAGAGAAGCAAACATAAAAGTCACGGCTCTGCTTTCAAGTGACTTCAGTCTGGTGTGATAAGCACCACAGAAGGGAAGTGTGTGGCGTTACAGAGCATACAGTGAGGGATTTAACCAGTTTGGTGTTTTTAAAGCATTCTAGAGTGTGGCACTAACACTGAGGCTTGAAGGAAGAGCAGGAACTGCTGAAGAGAAGAAACCAAGATCTGGGTGCTGGACATGCTACCTCTTGTGATCAGCTTAAACCTCAAAGAACTCATGTATCATCATAGTTTTGTGATTAATTCCATAATGTCTTTATCTACTCTCAATCTTTCCACTGAACAGGATTCTATGCTTGCTTCAATATCCCTTCATTCATTAATTCATTCACTCATTCAATATTTATTGAGAAGAGAGGAAGGAAAAGCATTCTGGATTTGAGAACAGCCTGTGGGAAGGCCAGGCTGGAAAAGGGCATGGTGTGTGTTTAAGCAGCTGAAATAAATGCATTTTACCAAGAGAGAAAAGAGTAGGAGAAAGAGAGGCAAGAAATGAGGCTGGAGATTTGGGGAAACACCAGTTCCCTTAGCTCCTTCAAAGTCAGTTGAGAGTTTGGGACATTATTCCAAGTGCAGTGGAGAGTCATGGAAAGCTGCTGAGCCAATGAGTGATCAGACCAGGTCACCTGCCTGCAGTAGGGAATATAGGTAGGAAGCGAGTAAAGTATTAACCTCTGTAAGGCTTAGTAAGGTTAGTTTTTTTCTGCTTTACAGAATTGGAGTAAGGAATAAACAAGGGAACATATACAAATTTCTGGAATGGTATTTGTCACATGACAGGCAATCAGAAAATTTTAGTACCTTCTCTAGTCCTGCAATGTTGTTTCTCATCTACTCTCGGTTTTCTCTTTTTATTCCTATATTTTAGGGGGAGGATTAACCATTAAAGCTTTTTGCAGCAATTAAACTTGATTACTGAGCCAAACACAGTGAACAAATATGACTAGGACCTGAGTTGTTCCTTAAGACATAATCACAATGAACCATAACATTCTGTGATATGATCTACACTGATGACATGAGCTCAGAGGGAAGAATGATATCTTTAACCTCTCTGTCCTTAACACCAGGCAATATGTGTGGCACAGAGGACTTCAACACAGATTTCTTGACCAAATGAATGCATTCTCTGGGAGCTTAGAAGATGAAGTAAGAGGCTTGGGTGCACTGAAAATTCAATCTCTTAGTATTTAATATAAGCTCATTGAGGACTATGGCTTTCTTTCTATTCTATTGATTAGTATTTGGAATTATCATTAATATGCTTTATTTTTATTAAAGTTTTTCTGAATGATTAGTCACGTTTTCAAATCAAAACTTTCCTATCATGAAACGCTGCGTAATAACATGAAAATATCAAATCTATACTGCAATGTTGGCTTGATAACACTGAATTCCTAATTATCTTTGTTATTTTCATCTGAGTCACAGAAAATGAGACAAATTTCATTCTCTGTTGTTGACTTTCCTACCACCTACCTGCACGCTGGCCACCTAACCTAACCCCTAGCTGATGTGTGTTTAGATAATCAAATTATTTTTATTATAGTGTGAGCAATACATCAGTCACTTTTATGAGAATCATGTAATGTCAGTAAAGTAAATGGCTGTGGGGTTAAAACTAACACTGCTCCCTCTAATTAATATATGTAGTTCTCCCAGTTTCTATGCTAATGTATTTTATTTTTGAAGCAAGCTGAAAAATGAGGTGAGTAATCATAAAGGCTTTGAGAACACTTAGTATTATTGTAGGAAAGTTAAAAGCTAAAGCTGTTTCATTCCTGTGTTTACAGTTCTTCAGAGTCTTCTGGCAGAACTGACCTTGGTCAAATTGCTTACTTTTTCTTAAAGAATTTTAACTATTTCAGATGAAAGACATGACTGCCTACTCTTAATGCATTAAAGTCTGAGTCAGTGGCTCCATGAGTGACAGCTGTCATGCACTGGTATGATCACTGAGGGAGAACAAATGTGCTTCGAACACCTACACATGCCCCTTGGGGAAGAAACTGTTTTAAAGAGAAAACTTGAAAAGTAATTCTGATACTGTTAGGGAAACATTTTTGTTTTTATGAATTTGAAAGTACTTTTGTTATAAATCCCAAACTCAAACTAAAAGATTTAAAAGTATGTGGATCTTTAAAAAATATTTAAAAGAGAATATGGAAAAGAAAACAGAAGTCCTTGTTTCCCAATTCAATTTCATAACTCCATATCCCACAATTTGTCCGTTAACAGTTTCTTCTTTTTTAATTAATTTATTTTAATTGGAGAATAATTACAGTATGTAAAGAATAGACTTTTGGTCTCCGTGGGAGACGGTGAGGGTGGGATTATTCGAGAAAATAGCATTGAAACATGTATATTAACATATGTAAAATAGATGAATAGTGCAATTTCAATGCATGAAGCTGGGCACTCCAAGCCAGTGCTCTAGGACAACTCAGACGGATTAGGTGGGGAGGGAGGTGGGAGGGGGGTTCAGGATGGGGGAACAGTTTCTTCTTAATTTCTCCTTCCAGAAATGTTTCTCCTCATAAAACTCTATATGTGAAGTATCTATTATGTATTTTAACACAAATAGGATCATCCTATACCCAATTTTGTAATTTTCATTTTTCATTTTAAATTAAGTCAATACATTTAGATCTTCATCTTCCTTTTAGTGCCTGAATAGAATTACATATGGAGAAGGCAATGGCACTCCACTCCAGTACTCTTGCCTGGAAAATCCCATGGATGGAGGAGCCCGGTAGGCTGCAGTCCATGGGGTTGCTAAGAGTCGGACATGACTGAGCGACTTCACTTTCACTTTTCCCTTTCATGCACTGGAGAAGGAAATGGCAACCCACTCCAGTGTTCTTGCCTGGAGAATCCCAGGGACGGGGGAGCCTGGTGGGCTGCCATCTCTAGGGTCGCACAGAGTCAGACACGACTGAAGCAACTTAGCAGTAGCAGCAGCAGCAGCATTACATATACAGATGAGCCATAATTTACTTTACCTACTAATGAACATTTACATTGTTGCCTTTCTTTCTTCTTGCTATTAGAAATAGCACTGTGATGAACACCTTTCAATATACATTTTTTTTCAACTTAAGCAAATACATTCATTTTATAAATTCCAAGCAGGAATCCTAACATTGTTTTGAAAAACATTCTTCAGTTGAATCAGATGCCCAAATGTTCCGTTCTAACAACTCACAGATTAAGAAAGGGTGATGTGATGTTGATATAACATATTCTATTGAATAAGGCAATTTTCTATTAATCTATTGCTACGTAACAAACTACTCCAAAACTTTATGGCTTAAAACAAAAACATTTATTTAGTTCAGAAATCTGTGACTTGTTCAGGGCTGGTCTAGGAAGGCTTATGTCTGCTCCACACAGCATCAGGCGGGCATGGCTTGGCTAAGGGATGAGACCCAGTTAAGATGACTCACTCAATTGGTTGGAGCTGGTTTTCAGTCTGAAGGTCAGCTTGGCCTGAGGGATGGGAATACTCGTTTTCTCTCCATAAGGATGGAGCTAGGTGAAAGCTGTTACTTTTTACAACCTGGTCTCAGAAGTCTCAGAGTGTCCCATCTGCTGTACTATATTCATTAAACTAGTCACAAAAGGTCTTCCAGGGCTTAAGAGGACATTTGATGGAAATATGGTAAGGTTTTTTTAAAAAGCAAGTGGATTGGGAAATATTATTACAGCCACAGTCAAAAACACCTTCTTCAACTCTAGATAAACAAATAGTTCAAAATATTATATGTTTACTTTTGGAACAAGGACATCTAAGTTTTACTGTTTTTCCTTTTCCTTTGATTAGGAAAAACTATTCTGCCAGAACCATCAGATTGTTTCCTTTATAGATATGTAATATTTATGATAGTCTCAACTATGACTAAAAACTCTGGTAAACCAATTTTTCTTTAATTGATGAGAAGCTATTTTGCTTTTCCATTCCCCTCTACTTAGCATAGTACCTAGCCATAGTAGTAATCATTATTATATATTATCACTTGACTGATAAGGAAATCTATGTGTGAAAAGGTAAAGCACCTTTTCTAAAATCATAGAAGTGGTACAGCTAGGAATGAATCTAGATCATTGTACTAACCCTAGGTTCTTACTGCTAATTAAACTCTCTAAAGCATTGGGTCAAAAGTTTTGTTACATCAGGCTTATTGGTAGGAAAATCTTTAGTCATGGTTGTCATTCTGTCTAAAAGACTTGTTTGAACTAATAGAATAAAATAGGATACAAAGAGACAATGTGAGAAGAACTAAAATATTGTGTTGCTTCTTCTCCATTCTTCTCCTAGTTCAATTACATGGTTCTATAATGTAACACACACTGATTAAATGTCATATTAAGATAAGAAGTTAGTAGATAGAAGGAACCACATAAATCTTGCCAATGAATAAAAGAAACCACAGAAAGCTTCTTGTAGGAAGCTGATCTTGCCCAATGAAATGAAGGAAAGATCTTTTGTGAAGACTCTGACAGAGTTAGTTCCCAAAACTGGTTGTGCATCAAAGTCACCTGAGCAGCTTAGTACTCAGTACTCAGACCTGACTGAAGGAGACTCAGATTCAATTGGAAGAAAGTAGGGCCTGGGAATATGATGTATCACATCAGATAAATCTGATGTAATAAGCCTTCAGACCTCTTTTGGAAAACAACCTTAGGGCACTCTTCATGGGTTTTCTGTTTTGTTTTTTTCTTTAACATTTTTTTTTTAATTTTGATGTCTTCCTCTCTTGTCATCAGGTTTTTTCTCTGGCTTCCTTTTTTAACATATACAAGGTAATACCTGTTCTTTAATAGAAGCCAAGACTCTGATTCATTCTTTAGCAATTATCATATTAGGTTATTATAATATCTTTTATGCCAAATAAGATGAAAATCTATTTTTGATGTTTTTGGGGAAATGAAAATGGATAAGCCTCCTACAGTATATGACTTTTTTCTTCCTGGCTTCCTTTTTTTAGAATACAGTACTTACAAGGTGATGGCTACTCAACAGAAACCGATATCTTACTCTTTTTTTTTTTTCTTGGTAATCATTATATTAACTTATTGTAGTGTCTTTAGTGCCAAATCAGATAAAACGCTATTTCTGTATTTTAATTAACATTTCCAGTTACCAGTGAGATGAAGCACCTTTTCATATGTTTATTTGACATTCAGGTTTTCTCCTCTATAGACTGCCTGTTTTTAACCTTGCACATTATGGGTAGTTTTCTTTTCCTTATTGATTACATATGACTTGGATATTACCAGAAATTCTTTGTCTTTTTAAGCACTGCAGATACATCTCCCAGAGAACATCAGTCCAAACTGGGAGGCACTTTGTAGACTACAGTTTCAGGTGAGTGCAAGGGAGCCTCGTTTAATCAGAGAGTGCTGGGGTGACCTCAGTGCCAGGCTCAAGTCTCACTTGGAGGACAGAGCCCTCATACTGAGCATGAACAACAGGGGCACAGGAAAGGAAAGGGGAAGAGACAGCCCACCTCACAAAGCACTGTATTTTTTTTTTAACAATTCAAATAAATGACAGAAGAGGGAGCTCCGGAATCCTGAAGCTAGAAAACCTACACTAGTATAGGCAAACTCAACTCGCTAAAATATGAGCAATAAGGAAGAAAAGTAGTCAAACCCACTTATTGGAAAATTATGAACAGAATAACATTCTTTCAAGCAGTGAAAACATGCCATAGCAACATGCCTACAAAGTAAAGAAAAACTATATCTACTATTTGAAACAAATAAGCTTAAAGAAATTGAGAAGATGATAGAGGTTTAACATAATAACTTAAATTAGAATCAAAATAACTCAGAAATAGTATTATTAGAAAAAAGAAAAGAAAAAGATTTGAAAATGGAACTTACAAAAACAAGGAATGTATTAGAAATTTTAAAATATATATCTTTAGAAATGAAGGTTAAACTAAAAATAATACATTGGTGAATAAATGGAAAGGAGGAAAATTTTTATTTAAAAAGGACTTAAGGGAATTCCCTGGCCATCCAGTGGTTAGGACTCTGCACTTTCACTGCTGAGGGTCAGGTTCAATTCCCTAGCTGGGGAACTAAGGTGCATAGCACAGCCAGAAAAAAAAAAAAAAAAACAGATTTAAGAGCAAGTAACACAGAACATTGGAG
>NW_011495071.1:16503241-16506425 GCF_000754665.1 Bison bison bison
CTCCAGTACTTTTGCCTGGAGAATCCCATGGACGCAGGAGCCTGGTAGGGTGCAGTCCATGGGGTCGCTAAGAGTTGGACACGACTGAATGACTTCACTTTCACTTTTCACTTTAATGCACTGGAGAAGGAAGTGGCAACCCACTCCAGTATTCTTGCCTGGAGAATCCCAGGGATGGCGGAGCCTGGGGGCCTGCCTTCCATGGGGTCGCACAGAGTCGGACACGACTGAAGTGACTCAGCAGCAGCAGCAGCAACACAGAACATTAGCAAACTGTGTGTGTGTGTGTGTGTGTGTGTGTGTGTGTGTAATTCTCCAAAGAAGAAAGCCAAAGCAATTGAAAAGAACAAATACTACAAAAACAACCATTGAAGAAAATCTTCTGAAATAAAAGTTAACTCAAAATTACATACTGAAAAGATACAATGCATATTCTGGAAAATCAACCCAGAATGACTGATATCAAGGCACATTATAGTAGAATAATTAGCATTCAAAGATAAAGACAAATGCATTAAAAATAGATATTCAATAACAAAGAATTCTAAAGCCTCTTTCAGTTAGAAAATTTAAAATTATGCTATCACAAACCCTTGGATTAAAGTACAAACACAAAAACAATCAGAAAAAAATGTTAAAGAACATTAGTGAAAACAATATTTCAGAATCCATGGGATATAGCCATTGACTCAGTTATCTGAGTCAAATTACAGCCTGAAGTATCTATATCAATTCAAAGAAAAGTGAGAATTTAATAAATCATATTAGAAGTTATAGCCAATTCAATAATACAAAATGAAGCAACTAGAGGATTAAGAATTTTAAAGAAAGACATAAACGTACCTCTGTTTGCAGATTACAAAATTAAGTATCTGGAAACCCAGAACAGCAAAAGGACTATGCTTTAATACAATCACAAATTAATGGTAAAGTCAATGTAGAAAACAAATAATCTCTATAGTAGTTTCAACAAAATGTAGTTAAGAGACATGATGGATGAGAAAAATCCAAATAAAATAGGGAGGAAGAAGAGATATGGAAAAGGAAAAAAGAGAAAAATAAGAAAAAGAAATAACCACAGCCTAGTAAGTAACCAAAGAATTTCAAATGAATGGAAACTTTTCTTCCTTCTTGAGTTGAAAAACCTCACATTAAATCTATGGCAGTTTTCCCAACCTGACTTCAGACTATACTACAAAGCTACAGTCATAAAAACAGTATGGTTCTGGCACAAAGACAGAAATATAGATCAATGGAACAAAATAGAAAGCCCAGAGATAAATCCACACACCTATGGACACATTATCTTTGACAAAGGAGGCAAGAATATACAATGGAGAAAAGACAATCTCATTAACAAGTGGTCAACCACTTGTAAAAGAATGAAACTAGAACACTTTCTAACACCATACACAAAAATAAACTCAAAATGGATTAAAGATCTAAACGTAAGACCAGAAACTATAAAACTTCTAGAGGAAAACATAGGCAAAACACTCTCTGACATAAATCACAGCAAGATCCTCTATGACCCACCTCCCAGAGTAATGGAAATAAAAGCAAAAACAAACAAATGGGACCTAATTAAACTTAAAAGCTTTTGCACAACAAAGGAAACTATAAGCAAAGTGAAAAGACAGCCTTCATAATGGGAAAAAATAATAGCAAATGAAACAACTGACAAAGAATTAATCTCAAAAATATTTACAAGCAGCTCCTGTAGCTCAATTCCAGAAAAAAAAAAAAACAACCCAATCAAAAAATGGGCCAAAGAACTAAACAGACATTTCTCCAAGGAAGACATACAGATGGCTAACAAGCACATGAAAAGATGCTCAACATCACTTGTTATCAGAGAAACACAAATCAAAACCACAATGAGGAACCATCTCAGACTGGTCAGAATGGCTGCTATCCAAAAGTCTAAAAACAATAAATGCTGGAGAGGGTGTGGAGAAAAGGGAACCCTCTTACACTGTTGGTGGGAATGCAAACTAGTACAGCCACTATGGAGAACAGTGTGGAGATTCCTTAAAAAGCTGGAAATAGAACTGCCATACAACCCAGCAATCCCACTGCTGGGCATACACACCCAGCAGAGAGACACATGTACCCCAGTGGTCATTGCAGCACTGTTTACAATAGCCAAGACATGGAAGCAACCTAGATGTCCATTGGCAGACAAATGGATAAGAAAGCTGTGGTACATATACACAATGGAATATTACTCAGTTATATAAAAAAATGCATTTGAATCAGTTCTAATGAGGTGGATGAAACTTGAGCCTATTATACAGACTGAAGTAAGTCAGAAAGAAAAACACTAATATAGTATATTAAGGCATATATATGGAATTTAGAAAGATGGTAACAATGACCCTATATGCAAGACAGAAAAAGAGACACAGATGTAAAGAACAGACTTTTGACTCTGTGAGAGAAGGTGAGGGTGGGATGATTTGAGAAAATAGCATTGAAACATGTATATTATCATATGTGAAATAGATCGCCAGTCCAGGTTTGATGCATGAGACAGGGCGCTCAGGGTTGGTGCACTAGGATGACCCCGAGGGATGGGATGAGGAGGGAGGTGGGAGGGGGGTTCAGGATGGAAAACACATGTACACACATGGCTGATTCATGTTAATGTATCACAAAAACTACTACAATATTGCAAAGTAATTAGTGTCCAATTTAAATAAATTAATTTTTTTAAATCTATGGCAGTTTTCCCTAAATTAATTTATAAATTTCCAATTAAAATATCAGCATATGATTTACAAGCTAGACAAGTTTACTATAAAGCTAATTTGGTAGAATCAAGAAATACCAGAAACCAGAAAACCCAATAAAAGAATAGTAAGTGGGGGCTGGCCCTATCAGATATAAAAATACATTTAAAAGCCTCTAAAATAGTAAGTTCAAACTACCACACAATTGCAGTCATCTTACATGCTAGCAAACTAATGCTCAAATTTCTCCAAGCCAGGTTTCAACAAAGCATGAACTTCCAGATGTTCAAGCTGGATTTAGAAAAGGCAGAGGAACCAGAGATCAAATTGCCAACATCCATTGGATCATTGAAAACGCAAAGGAGTTCCAGAAAAACATCTACTTCTGCTTTATTGACTATGCCAAAGCCTTTGACTGTGTGGATCACAACAAACTGTGGAAAACTCTTCAA
>NW_011495071.1:16506525-16507506 GCF_000754665.1 Bison bison bison
AGAGATGACACTACCCTTATGGCAGAAAGTGAAGAAGAACTGAAGAGCCTCTTGATGAAAGTAAAAGAGGAGAGTGAAAAGGCTGGCTTAAAACTAAACATTCAGAAAACTAAGATCATAGCAGCCCCATGGCTTTGTGGCAAATACATGGGGAAACAATGGAAACGGTGACAGACTTTATTTTCTTGGGCTCCAAAATCACTACAGATGGTGACTGCAGCTGTGAAATTAAAAGACACTTGCTCCTTGGAAGAAAAGCTATGACAAACCTAGACAACATACTAAAAAGCAGAGACATTACTTTGCCAACAAAGATCCATCTAGTCAAAGCTATGATTTTTCTAGTAGTCACATATGGATGTGAGAGTTGGACCATAAAGGAAAAGCTGAGTGCCGAAGAATTGATGGCTTTGAACTGTGGTGCTGGAGATGACTCTTGAGAGTCCCTTGAACTACAAGATCAAACCAGTCAATCCCAAAAGAAATCAGTCCTGAACATTCATTGGAAGGACTGATGCTGAAGCTGAAACCCTGATACTTTGGCTACTTGATGCAAAGAACTGATTATTTGGAAAAGACCCTGATGCTGGGAAGGATTGATGGCAGGAAGAGAAGGGGACGACTGAGAATGAGATGGTTGGACGGCATCACAGACTCAATAGATTTGAGCAAGCCCCAAGAGTTGGTGAAGGACAGGGAAGCCTGGCGTGCTGCAGTCCATGGGGTCACAAAGAGTTGGACACGACTGAGCAACTGAACTGAACTGAACATAGTAAGTATAGTATTGATGCACAGATAATCAGTCTGATAATATTAACAGAAAATACAAAATACAAAAATAGATCCAATAGAATATGGTAATTTGTTTGACAAAAGCAGTAATTCAATAAGTAGAGAAAAGTTTTTTTTTTTTTTTTAATGTGGTATTGAGGTAACTGGATAGCTTAACAGAAAAAGATAAAGTTGGATTCATTTCTCATG
>NW_011495071.1:16507606-16508100 GCF_000754665.1 Bison bison bison
TCAAGCTGGATTTAGAAAAGGCAGAGGAACCAGAGATCAAATTGCCAACATCCATTGGATCATTGAAAACGCAAAGGAGTTCCAGAAAAACATCTACTTCTGCTTTATTGACTATGCCAAAGCCTTTGACTGTGTGGATCACAACAAACTGTGGAAAACTCTTCAAGAGATGGGAATACCAGACCACCTGACCTGCCTCCTGAGAAATCTGTATGCAGGTCAAGAAGCAACAGTTAGAACTAGACATGGAACAACAGACTGGTTCCAAATGGGGAAAGGAGTACGTCAAAGCTGTATCTTGTCACCCTGCTTATTTAACTTCTCTGCACAGTACATCATGCAAAATGCCAGGCTGGATGAAGCACAAGCTGGAATCAATATTGCCAGGGGAAATATCAATAACCTCAGATACGTAGATGACACTACCCTTATGGCAGAAAGTGAAGAAGAACTGAAGAGCCTCTTGATGAAAGTAAAAGAAGAGAGTGAAAAAG
>NW_011495071.1:16508200-16517641 GCF_000754665.1 Bison bison bison
ATAGAATATGGTAATTTGTTTGACAAAAGCAGTAATTCAATAAGTAGAGAAAAGTTTTTTTTTTTTTTTTAATGTGGTATTGAGGTAACTGGATAGCTTAACAGAAAAAGATAAAGTTGGATTCATTTCTCATGCTATAAGCTCCAAATAGATCAAATGTCTAAATAGAAATTACACCATATAAATATTAATATTAGAGGAAAGTTGAAGTGACTTCCTCTATAGCTGCAAGGAGAAAAATCTTTCATTAGTATGACTAAAAATTCAGAGAAAAAATGAGAAAAGACTGAGATATCTGATATTGTATAAACAAAACTTTTATATGAGGGAAAAAAATCATGAACGCAAGGTTTTTTAAAAAGTAGAAAGCTAGGGGAAAGTTTATAACTTACATCACAGATAAAGAGTTGATACCCTTAATACAGAGTATCAAAAAATAAAGAACTTCAAAATTGCAACTCGCTACTGAACAACCATCAATAGGAGAATGTTGGATCCCACCAAAAAAGATACCCCATGTCCAAGGGCAAAGGAGAAGCCCCAACAAGAGACTAGGAAGGGCAAAATCACATTTAGAATCAAACCCCATACCTGCCAGAGATGCTCAGAGGGCTTAAACAAAACCTTGTGTGCACCAGGACCCAGGGACCCCACAGAGACTGAGCCAGACCTGTGTTTGAGTGTTTGAGTGTCTCCTGAGGAGGCACAGGTCAGCAGTGACCTGCCACGGGGACAGGGGCTCTGGCTGCAGCAGACTTGAGTCACACAGCATGTGGCATAAGCCCTCTTGGAGGAGGTTGCCATTAGCCCCACTATAGAGCCACCAAGAAGACGATCCACAAACTGTAAAACAATTATGCCAAAGAAATTCTTGCACTGTTAAGAAAGTTCTTGGACCCACAACAGATTTCCCAATCTGGGGATCTGGCAAAGGGACTGAGAATCCCCAGGGAATTTGACTTTGGAGGTAGGTGGGATTTGATTACAGAACTTCCACAGGACTGGGGAAACAGACCCTTAGAGGGCACAAACAAAACCTTGTGTGCAGCAGGAGCCAGGAGAAAGGAGCAGTGTCCATACAAAAGATTGACCCAGACTTGCCTGTGAGTCTCCAGGAGTCTCCAGCGGAGGCATGGGTCGACAGCAGCCTGCTGTGGAGTCAGGGGCACTGAATACAACAGTCCATGCCTAAGTCCTTTTGAAGGAGATCTCCATTACCATCATTACTCCTACCAAAGTTTGGCCTCAGGCCAAACAACAGAGAGGGAACACAGCCCCACCCATGAAGAGAAAATTGGATTAAAGATTTACTGAGCATGGCCCTGCCCATCAGAACTAGATCCAGATTACCCCACGGTCAGTCTCTCCCATCAGGAAGCTTCCACAAGCCTCTTTTCCTTATCCATCAGAGGGCAGACAGAATGAAAACCCAAATCACAGAAAACTAACAAACTGATCACATGGGTCACAGCCTTGTCTAACTCAATGAAACTATGACCCAGGCCATGTAGGGCCACCCAAGATGGACGGGTCATGGTGGAGAGTTCTGACAAAACATGGTCCATTGGAGAAGGGAATGGCAAACCACTTTAGTCCTCTTGCCTTGAGAACTCCATAAACAGTATGAAAAGGCAAAAAGATATAATACTGAAAGATGAACTCCCCAGGTCGGAAGGTACCCAATATGCTACTGGAAAAGAGTAGAGAAACAACTCCACAAAGAATGAAGAGATGGAGCCAAAGCACAAATAACGCCCAATTGTGGATATACTGGTGATGGAAGTAAAGTCCAATGCTGCAAAGAACAATACTGCATAGGAACTTGGAATATTAGGTCCATGTATCAAGGTTAATTGGAAGCAGTCAAACAGGAGATGGCAAGAGTGAACTTTAATATTTTAGAATCAGTGAGCTAAAATAAACCACAATGGGTGAATTTAATTCAGATGACAATTATATCTACTACTGTAGGCAAGAATCCCTTAGAAGGAATGGAGTAGCCCTCATAGTCAACGGAAGAGTCTGAAATGCAGTGCTGTGCTGTGCTGTGCTTAGTTGCTCAGTCGTGTCCCAATCTTTGTGACCCCCTGGACTACAGCCCTCCAGACTCCTCAGTTCATGGGTATTCTCTACGCAAGAATAGTGGAGGGGGTTTGAACCCAGGTCTCCAGTATTGCAGGTGGCTTCTTTACCATCTGAGCCACCAGGGAAGCCCCTGAAATGCAGTACTTGGGTGCAATCTTAAAAATGACAGAATGATCTCAATTCATTTCAAAAACAAATCATTCAATATCACGTAATCCAAGTCTATGCCCCAACCACTAATGCCAAAGAAGCTGAAGTTGAAGGGTTTTATGATTACCTACAAGATCTTCTAGAACGAACATCAAAAAAGATGTCCTTTTCATCATAGGGGACCAGAATGCCAAAGTAGGAAGTCAAGAGATACCTGGCGTAACAGGTAAGTTTGGACTTGGAGTGCAAAATGAAGCAGGGCAAAGGCCAACAGAGTTTTCCAAGAGAACTCACTGGTCATAGCAAACACCCTGTTCCAACAACACAACAGATGACTCTACCCATAGACATCACCAGGTGGTCAATAGCAAAATCAGATTGATTATATTCTTTGCAGCTAAAGATGGAGTAGCTCTCTGTACAGTCAGCAAAAACAAGACCGGGAGTTGACTGTAGCTCAGATCATGAACTTCTTATTGTAAACTTCAGACTTAAATTGAAGAAAGTAGGGAAACCACTGACCATTCAGGAATGACCTAAATCAAATCCCTTATGATTACACAGTAGAAGTGCCAAATAGACTCAAGGGATTAGGTCTGATAGACTAAGTGCCTGATGAACTATAGACAGAGGTTTGTGACATTGTACAGGAGATAGGGATCAAGAACATCCCCAAGAAAAAGAAATGCAAAAAAGCAAAACAGTTGTCTGAGGAGGTCTTACAAATAGCTGAGAAAAGGAGAAAAGCTAAAGGCAAAGGAGAAAAGGAAAGATATACCCATCTGAATGCAGAGTTCCAAAGAATAGCAAGGAGAGATAAGAAAGCCCTCCTCAGTGATCAATGCAAAGAAATAGAGGAAAACAATAAAATGGGTAAGACTAGAGATCTCTTCAAGAAAATGAGAGATACCAAGGGAACACTTCATGCAAAGATGGGCACAATAAAGGAAAGATATGGTATGGACCTAAGAGAAGTAAAAGATATTAAGAAGAGGTGGCAAGAATACACAGAAGAACTACACAAAAAAGATTTTCATGACCCAGATAATGACGATGGTGTGATCACTCACCTAGAGCCAGACATCCTGGAATGCAAAGTCAAGTGGGCCTTAGAAAGCATCACTGCGAACAAAACAGGTGGAGGTGATGGAATTCCAGTTGACCTATTGAAAATCCTAAAAGACGATGCTGTGAAAGTGCTGCACTCAATATGCCAGCAAATTTGGAAACTCAGCAGTGGCCACAGGACTAGAAAAGGTCAGTTTTCATTCCACTCCCGAAGAAAGACAATGCCAAAGAATGTTCAAACTACCACACAATTGTACTCGTCTCACATGCTAGCCAAATAATGCTCAAAATTCTCCAAGCTAGGCTTTAACAGTACATAAACCGAGAACTTCCAGATGTTCAAGCTGAATTTAGAAAAGGCAGAGGAACCAGAGATCAAATTGCCAACATCTGCTGGATCATCGAAAAAGCAAGAGAGTTCCAGAAAAACATCTACTTCTGCTTTACTGACCACACCAAAGCCTTTGACTGTGTGGATCACAATAAACTATGGAGAATTCTTAAAAAGATGGGAATACCAGACCACCTGACCTGCCTCCTGAGAAATCTGTATGCAGGTCAAGTAGCAACAGTTAGAACCAGACATGAAATGACAGACTGGTTCAAAATTGGGAAAGAAATATGTCAAGGCTGTATATTGTTACCCTACTTATTTAACTTATATGCAGAGTTTATCATGCAAAATACCAGACTGGATGAAGCACAAGCTGGAATCAAGATTGCCTGGAGAAAAATCATGATCAGATATGCAGATGACACCATCATTATGGCAGAAAGTGAAGAGCCTCTTGATGAAAGTAAAAGAGGAGAGTGAAAAAGCTGGCTTAAAACTCAGCATTCAAAAAACTGAGAACATGGCATCTGGTCCCATCACTTCATGGCAAATACATGGGGAAACAATGGAAACAGTAACAGACTTTATTTTCTTGGGCTCCAAAATCACTGCAGATGGTGACTGCAGTCATGAAATTAAGACACTTGCTCCTTGGAAGAAAAGCTATGACCAACCTAGACAGCATACTAAAAGGCAGAGACATTACTTTGCCAACAAAGGTCTGTATAGTCAAAGCTATGGTTTTTCCAGTAGTCATATATGGATGTGAGAGAAGGACCATAAAGAAAGCTTAGTGCTGAAGAATTGATGCTTTTGTATAGTGGTGTTGGAAAAGACTCTAGAGTCCCTTGGACTGCAAGGAGATCAAATCAGGCAATCCTAAAGGCAATCAGTCTTGAATATTCATTGGAAGGACTGATGCTGAAGCTGAAGCTCTAATACTTTGGTCACCTGATGCAAAGCACTGACTCATTCGAAAAGACCCTGATGCTGGGAACGATTGAAGGCAGGAGGAGAAGGGGATGACAGAGGATGAGATGGTTGGATGGCATCACTGACTTGATGGACATGAGTTTGAGTAAGCTTGGGAGTTGGTGATAGACAGGGAAGGCTGGCATGCTTCAGCCCATGGGGTCGCAAAGAGTTGGAAACGACTGAGTGACTGAATTGAAAAATAAAGAATTTTGATCCACTTCCTAGAGTAATTAAAAATAAATAAATAAGCAATTCGGACCCAATGACACAGCAAAGGGAACTCTAAACAAAACAATAAGATAACCCTCAGAATGGGAGAAAACATTTGCAAAGGAAGAAACTGACAAGGGATTAATCTTCAAAATATACAAACTGTTCATGCAGCACAATATCAAAAAATCCCAAATAATCCAATCAAAAAATGGACAGAAGATCTAAATAGACATTTCTCCAAAGAAGACTTACAGATGGCCAAAAAGTACATGAAAAGATGCTTAACATCATTATTCATTAGAGTAATACAAATCAAAACTACAAAAAGTTATCACCTCAGACCAGTCAGAATTGCCATATTCAAAAAAATCTACTAACAATAGATCCAAGAGAAAATATGGAGAAAAGAGAATCTTCCTACACTGTTGGTGGGAATGTAAACTGGTATATCTACTATGGAGAAGAGTATGAAAGATCCTCAAAAAATTAAAAATAGAACTACCATATGACCCAGCAATCCCACTCCTGGGCATATACCCAGAAAAAAACATAATTCAACAAGATACATTTACCCACAATGTAAATAGTGCTTCACTGAAGCACTATTTACAATAGCCAGGACATGGAAGCAGAATAAATGTCCATTAACAAAGGAATGGATAGATATGTGGTACATATATACAATGGAATATTAATCAGCTATTAAAAAGAAGAAAATAATGCCATTTGCAGCAACATGGATGGACATAAAGATTGTTATACTGAGTGAACTAAGTAATAGAAAGACAAATATCATATGATATCACTAACATGTGGAATCTAAAACACAAGGTACAAACGAACTTACTACAAAACAGAAGTAGAGTCATGGATGTAGAAAAGAAACTTGCACTTGCCAGGGGATGGTCCGGGAAGGGATAAACAGAGAGACTGGGATTGACATATACACACTACTATATATAAAATGGGGCTTCCCAGGTGGTGCTTGTGGTAAAGAACCCACCAGCCAAGGCAGGAGATGCAGAAAACTCAGGTTCGATCCCCTGGGTCGGGAAGATCCCCTGGAGGAGGGTATGGCAACCCACTCCAGTATTCTTGCCTGGAGAACCCCATGGACACAGAAGCCTGGCAGGCTGTAGTCCGTAGGGTCGCAAAGAGTCAGACACGACTGAAACGACTTAGCATGCACGCACACATATATAAAAGAGATAACTAATAAGAACCAGCTGTATAGCACAGGGAACTCTACTCAGTATTCTGCAATGGCCCATGTGGGATAAGAATCTTAAAAAAAATAGTGGGTATATGTATATGTATAACTGATTAAGCTAACATAACACGGTAAATCAACTATTGTTCAGTGGTTAAGTCATGTCTGACTCTTTGCAACTGCATAAACTGCAGCAATACAAACTTCCCTGTCCTTCACTATCTCCCTGAGTTTGTGCAAACTCATGTCCATTGAGTCAGTGATACCATCCAACCATCTCATACTCTGTCGCCCCCTTTTCCTCTTGCCCTCAATCTTTCCCAACACCAGGTGACCAAAGTATTGGAGCTTCAGCTTCAGTATCAATCCTTCCAATGAATATTCTGGGTTTATTTCCTATAGGATTGACTGTTTTGATCTCCTTGCAGTACAAGGGACTCTCAAGAGTCTTCTCCAGCACCACAGTTTGAAAGCATCAATTCTTCAGCTCTCAGCCTTCTTTATGGTCCAACTATCACATCTGTTAGTGATGACTAGATAAACCATAGCTTTGACCATATGGACATTTGTTGGCAAAGTAAGGTCTCTGTTTTTCAATACACTGTGTAGGTTTGTCATTGTTTTTCTTCTAAAGAGCAGTGTCTTTTAATTTCATGGCTGCAGTCACCATCCACAGTGATTTTGGATTCCAAGAAAATAAAATCTGTCACTGTTTCTACTTTTTCCCCATCTGTTTGCCATGAAATGATGGGACCAGATGCCATGATCTTAGTTTTCTGAATGTTGAGTTTTAAGCCACCCTTTTCATTCTCCTCTTTCACCTTCAGCAAGAGGCTCTTTAGTTCCTCTTCACTTTCTGCCGTCTATACCCCAGTAAAAAAATTTTAAATAAACAAAAATTAAGAAGAAATCAGTGGCTCAGTAAAGAATCCTCCCTGCAATGCAAGGGGCAGGGTTCAATCCCTGATCCAAGAAGATCCCATGAGGGCACAGCAACTAGGTCCATGTGCCGCAACTATTGAGCCTGTGCTCTAGAACCTGCCATTATTGAGCCCACTTGCCCTTGAGCCCATGCTCTGCAACAAGAGAAGTCACCACAATGAGAAGCCAGCATATAGCAACTAAAAAAGTAGCACTCACTGCAATTAGAGAAAAACCTTCACAGCAACAAAGATCCAGCACAGCCAAAAATAAATATATAACATTTTTAAAAAGAAGAAAACCAACAATTCTTGAGAAGAATGAGCTGAAGTAGACAACTCTCAGGGAAATAAATACAAATGGATCTTAACAGATGAAAGGTTCTTAGCCTGACTCACACACAAAAAAGTACAAATTAAAAATCTACTGAGAGAATACTGTTCACCCATCAAATTTCAAAGTTTTATAGCATATTCTGTTGTCTAGGCTAAGCAGAACAAGCAGTCTCATTCATTGTTAGGAAAGTTTCCTAGCCAACAAAGAATGACCTATAATACAGACAACAAAATTGATGCATCTGACAAAAATATACTGAGTACAATAAGCAAGACACTACATCAATATCCTGTGATAAGCCATAATGGAAAAGAATATAAAAAAGAATGTGTATGTATGTGTGTGTGTGTGTGTGTGTGTGTGTGTATATATATATATATATATATATATATATATATAGTACATCAAAGCTGTATATTGTCACCCTGCTTATTTAACTTCTCTGCACAGTACATCATGCGAAATGCCAGGCTGGATGAAGCACAAGCTGGAATCAATATTGCCAGGGGAAATATCAATAACCTCAGATACGTAGATGACACTACCCTTATGGCAGAAAGTGAAGAAGAACTGAAGAGCCTCTTGATGAAAGTAAAAGAAGAGAGTGAAAAAGTTGGCTTAAAACTAAACATTCAGAAAACTAAGATCATAGCAGCCCCATGGCTTTGTGGCAAATAGATGGGGAAACAATGGAAACGGTGACAGACTTTATTTTCTTGGGCTCCAAAATCACTACAGATAGTGACTGCAGCTGTGAAATTAAAAGACGTTTGCTCCTTGGAAGAAAAGCTACCTAGATAGCATACAAAATAGCAGAGACATTACTTTGCCAACAAAGATCCATCTAGTCAAAGCTATTTTTCCAGTAGTCACATATGGATGTGAGAGTTAGACCATAAAGGAAAAGCTGAGTGCCGAAGAATCAATGGTTTTGAACTGTGGTGCTGAGATGACTCTTGAGAGTCCTTGAACTATAAGATCAAACCAGTCAATCCTAAAGGAAATCAGTCCTGAATATCCACTGGAAGGACTGATGCTGAAGCTGAAACTCTGATACTTTGGCTACTTGATGCAAAGAACTGATTCTTTGGAAAAGACCCTGATGCTGGGAAAGATTGATGGCAGGAGGAGAAGGGGACGACAGAGGATGAGATGGCTAGATGGCATCACAGACTCAATGGACATGAGTCTGAGAAAGCCCCAAGAGTTGATGAAGGACAGTGAAGCCTGGCTTGCTGCAGTCCATGGGGTCGCAAAGAGTTGGACACGACTGAGCAACTGAACTGAACTGAACTGAACTGAAAATAGTAAGTATAGTGTTGGTGCACAGATAATCGTCTAATAATATTAACAAAAAATACAAAATACAAAAATAGGTCCAAATGAACTGTGGTGTTGGAGAAGACTCTTGAGAGTCCCTTGGACTGCAAGGAGATCCAACCAGTCCATTCTGAAGGAGATCAGCCCTGGGATTCCTTTGGAAGGAATGATGCTAAAGCTGAAACTCCGGTACTTTGGCCACCTCATGCGAAGAGTTGACTCATTGGAAAAGACTCTGATGCTGGGAGGGATTGGGGGCAGGAGGAGAAGGGGACGACAGAGGATGAGATGGCTGGATGGCATCACTGACTCGATGGACGTGAGTCTGAGTGAACTCCAGGAGTTGGTGTTGGACAGGGAGGCCTGGCGTGCTGCAATTCATGGGGTCGCAAAGAGTTGGACACGACTGAGCAACTGATCTGATCTGATCTGATATGGTAATTTGTTTGACAAAAGCAATAATTCAATAAGTAGAGAAAAGATTTTTTTTTTAATGTGGTATTGAGGTAACTGGATAGCTTAACAGAAAAAGATAAAGTTGGATTCATTTCTCATGCCATAAGCTCCAAATGGATCAAATGTCTAAATGGAAATTATACCATATAAATATTAATATTAGAGGAAAGTTGAAGTGACTTCCTCTATAGCTGCAAGGAGAAAAATCTTTCATTAGTATGACTAAAAATTCAGAGAAAAAATGAGAAAAGACTGAGATATCTGATATTGTATAAACAAAACTTTTATATGAGGGAAAAAAATCATGAACGCAAGGTTTTCTAAAAAGTAGAGAGCTAGGGGAAAGTTTATAACTTACATCACAGATAAAGGG
>NW_011495071.1:16517745-16529659 GCF_000754665.1 Bison bison bison
TAGGAGGAGCAAAATCACATTTAGAATCAAACCCCATACCTGCCAGAGATGCTCAGAGGGCTTAAACAAAACCTTGTGTGCACCAGGACCCAGGGACCCCACAGAGACTGAGCCAGACCTGTGTTTGAGTGTTTGAGTGTCTCCTGAGGAGGCACAGGTCAGCAGTGACCTGCCACGGGGACAGGGGCTCTGGCTGCAGCAGACTTGAGTCACACAGCATGTGGCATAAGCCCTCTTGGAGGAGGTTGCCATTAGCCCCACTATAGAGCCACCAAGAAGACGATCCACAAACTGTAA
This sequence comes from Bison bison bison, assembly GCF_000754665.1. Lineage (NCBI taxonomy): Eukaryota > Metazoa > Chordata > Mammalia > Artiodactyla > Bovidae > Bison > Bison bison. The sequence continues at coordinate 16,518,043 of NW_011495071.1, forward strand.
AACAATTATGCCAAGGAAATTCTTGCACTGTTAAGAAAGTTCTTGGACCCACAACAGATTTCCCAATCTGGGGATCTGGCAAAGGGACTGAGAATCCCCAGGGAATTTGACTTTGGAGGTATGTGGGATTTGATTACATAACTTCTATCTTATATGATTCCATTTATGTAAAATACTAAAACTGGTAAAACAAAACTATAGAGAAAAAAAGTAGATCAAGGATTGACAGTTCTGGGAATTAACTGCAAGAGAACACAAATCAAGAGCTAAGAAAGTAATCTATACCTTGACTGAAATGGTGGTTGTATTTGTCAAAACTTGTCAAATTATAAAATGAATGCATTTAATTTTATATAAATTATACATCAATAAAGTTGATGTTTTTAGAAAAAACTATTAGAAGAGTTACAAAGAAAGGAAGCGAAGGGAAAGGGAAGGGAGAGGAGGGAGGGAGAAACAAACAAACAAACTTCGTTCATACAAAACAGAAAAATAAAAAAGGAACAAAGATCAGATGGACAAAAAAAGAGAAGACAGAAGAACAACAGACTGGTTCCAAATTGGGAAAGGAGTACGTCAAGGCTTGTTCACCCTGCTTATTTAACTCATATGCAGACTACATTATGAGAAACACTGGGCTGGAGTATATACCATTATTCAATAACAGAAACCAAGACTCCTTCCAGAAAGGACTGATTCTAGGGCTGGGACAGGGAAAATAAGCAACATAAAGCTGGAGTATATTGTCATGCCAGATAGCAAGGAAATACTCAAAAAACAGAGGCATGCCAACAGGACACAGGAGCCCACCTGAAAGAGCTCACAATGGCCAAAGCTGGAACAATTTGAGCAACAACGTAAGTGATACAATATTATACAGTAAATGACTTCATACTGATATAAATGATTCAATAAATATAGAAGAGACAAATATTTTTTACAGAAGAATTCCAAACTATATATCTAAATACTAATGTCGGAAAAAGCAATCTCATGCATGTAATCCATCCACCCCCGCTGGGCCACTAAGACTGGGTCTTGGGCCTGAAACACTTCCTTAGTAATGGTAAAGGGCCCACATAGCTGTGCCAGGCTTATTGCCTTGTGTGAGAATATTTCTCCCAGTCTCAGGCTCAATGAGTGTTTCTTTTTTCTGCTTAAGCATGCATATCGATAGCCAACACCTCTAGTTTTCAGTATTTCAGACTCCATAGGAGAGGTGGGGGAATCCTTCTGTGGCAGCAGAGGGGTCACTTGCCCCAAGTTGGCTAGGGGCACTGACTAGCTGTGAGAGATCAAGGCATAGTACTGGAGCTGATCTTGTTTGGTCTCTCCTCTATGTGAGTAAAGTGTGGTCCTGTCCAGTGCTTGACTGTGTTGTATTTTCCTCTGTGAGTCTGTTACACAGTTGCAGTGGGCAGAAGTGTTTGGACTTTCATTCCTGGAGGCTGGCATTGTGATGATCTTTGCTGTTCTTCTTAGTTGGGGTCCTGCCCTGAGATTTGTCCAGTACACAGTATTCTGGGCTTCCCTGGTGGCTGAGGTTAAAGCATCTGCCTGCAATCCAGGAGACCTGGGTTCAATCCCTGGATCAGGAAGATCCCCTGGAGAAGGAAATGGCACCCCACTTCACTATTCTTGCCTGGAGAATCCCATGGGCAGAGGAGCTTGGTGGGCTACAGTCCACGGGGTCGCAAAGAGTCGGACATGACTGAGCAACTTCACTTTCACTTTCACACAGGATTCTGCTCAACAACCACCCCCTCTAGGAGACGGAGCTTAATTTCCCTACTTTCGTGTGGGATGGACTTCCAAAGAAAGGGAAAGGGAACAACAGTAACTTTACAAGGAAGAGACCTGGCAGACACTACTTGGATGAAGTGATCAAGATTAACATACTAGTGACAGCTCATGTTGACAGGGTTAATACAGCGCACACTGATATAATTTGATGAGAAGCGCACTTCACTTCTATGATATTCTTCCCCAAATCCTAAAGATCTGATAGAAACCTGAGGAAAGCATTAGACAAATCCAAATTGAGGGGCATTCTACCAAATGTTGACTAGAACTCTTCAAAATTCTCAAAGTCTCTAAAAAAAGACAAAATAAAAACAAAAGTCAAAAAAGAAAAAAAGAATAAGAAATGGTCCACAACATTGTAAATCAACTATACCCCAATAAAATTTGTTAAAAAAATAATATATGAACTTAAAAGCCAATCAAAACTGAAGCAAATAATTTATAATTTAATAAAAAAAATTTTTAAAGAAAGAAACTGTCATAGACCAGAGGAGACTAAGGAAATTTAATGTAGCATCATGGATTGTATCTTGGAATGGAAAAAGGACACTACCAAAAAAAAAACTGGTGAAATTTGAAAAATATCTAGAATTTAGTTAGTAGTAACATACCAATATAATATCTTAGTTATAACTAATGTAACCTGGTTATGTAAGATGAAAAACTAGGCAAAAAGGGGAGAAAAGTACACAGGAACTCTCTGTACTATCTTTGTAACTTTGCAATGAATCTAAAATTATTCCAAAATAAAAAGTTTATTTTCAAAGTTAATTTTATTAAAAAAAATAAAAGTTTATTTTAAAAAGTTTATTTACAGAAGAACTGGAATGAGCTTATTTTGCATAGTTTTAGAGCAAAAAGAAACTTTTCAATGTCAAAAAAGAGTGTAGCATGCATATTTTCCACAAAAGTTTTCTAATTTACAATGCTTCCCTTATAAATCAAAGAAGTGGCAAGTTCAGTTTCACCACAACCTAAAAGAAAATCATGAACATGTAATCAAGGATTGGATCATGTCTCACACCTGAATGACTGCAATTATTTTTTTTAAATGACCTATGTTTTAGATTAACTTCATTGAAATGTCTTCAATGGATGAACTCAGAATCACAGAAGAAAATCAGACTGGCCCATCTTCTCTCTCTACAACACACATAATAATACGGCCCCACATCTAGTGGGCTCAATATGTCGGCCTTTACCCTGATTTAACCTGTCTCTTCTTCATGACCATGAAACACGTCACTTCTTCCTGAGGTGTCTAAAGACCTCTGAAGTCCTTGGAGTCCAGCTAAAGACTCTGGAGCCCATTGGTAGGCACAAAGTTTCTCTACCCTCCCCACCCTAACTGCTCAGATACTGGCCAGCAGGTAGCCAGGGTCACACAAAGGCAGTTTTGTGGGTTCTCTTCTGGGCAGTGACATTGATTTACAGGATGAAAAAGAGAAAGGACTGTGAGTTTCTGAGATTAGCAGAATTCAGGGGAGAACAGTCTATCTCAAGGGAGCTTCATAAAAAGAATATAAGGTTCTAGGTTGTACCACTTAACCGGTTAAGTGTTTCTAAACATAATCATCAAGACAGAAGATCACAGGAGCCATTAGAGGAAATTATCATGCCAATCTTTGCTGGGAGCCCTCCCCAAAGAATGTCATAGAAAACCCAGAACCCAGTGAGATCCCTCATTCCTAACTGTGGGGCACACACTCCACGGATTCTTCCCTCCTCTTCCTGCCCCTCACAGTCAATCCCTTTGGTGCCAGGAAGGGGGCGACTGACAAAGTCCAAAAGGACCTCAGTGAATGTGGGGGTTACTCCCAGTCCCACTCTGAGGTACACAGGGAGTCTCTCAGAGGTCACACCCCAAGGACAAGCATCAAACAAACCTCTACAGGAAAGTCTAAAAATCCCAGTCTTACTTGGAAAAGGCCCAAAAAACTGGCTTTACAACATTCTCTTTCAAAGTATTTATTTGCACTTTAGCAGAGCTGTTCTTCCTACTTGAGCTGGACTAAGGGAACATCTGCCAAATCCTGGGTGATGTCATCCTGGATTACCCCTACTTCTAAACATTCCTTTAAGGTCTGAGACCTGGACAGATCAATGACCACCACAGATCAGGGCCTTTTAGACCCATCCCCACCCCTCAGCAAAATAAATGCATTCCCCCGCTCCAGGCCTCTTTCCTCTGCAGTTGAAGTTTAATGGGGATGGTTGTTGTTCAGTCTCTCAGGTGTGTCCAACTCTTTGCGACCCCATGGACTACAGCACACCAGTCTTTCCTGTCCTTCACCATCTCCCTGAGTTTGTTCAAACTTATGTCTATTGAGTCAGTGATGCATCCAACTGTCTCATCCTCTGTCACTCCCTCCTCCTCCTGCCTTCAATCTTTCCCAGCATCAGGGTCTTTTCCAGTGAGTCAGCTCTTAATATCAGATGGCCAAAGTATTGGAGCTTCAGCTTCAGAATCAGTCCTTCCAATGAGTTGACAGGGTTTATTTCTTTTAGGATTGACTGGTTTGACCTCCTTGCAGTACAAGAGACTCTCCAGAGTCTTTTCCAGCACCACAGTTCGAAAGCACCAGTTCTTCAGCGCTCAGCTCTTTTGATAGCCCAATTCTCACATCCACACATGACTAGTGGAAAAACCATAGCTTTGACTAGACGGACCTTTGTTGGCAAAGTAATGTCTCTGCTTTTTAGTATGCTGTCTAGGTTGGTCATAGCTTTCCTTCCAAGGAGCAAGTGTCTTAATTTCATAGCTGCAATCACCATCTGCAGTGCTTTTTGAGCCCAAGAAAATAAAGTCTGTCATTGTTTCCATTGTTTCCCCATGTATTTGCCATGAAGTGATGGGACTGTATGCCATGATCTTCGTTTTTTGAATGTTGAGGTTTAAGCCAGCCTTTTTACTCTCCTCTTTCACCTTCATCAAGAGGCTCTTTAGTTCCTCTTCGATTTCTGCCATAAGGGTAGTGTCATTTGCTATCTGAGGTTGTTGATATTTCTCCCGGCAATCTTAATTACACCTTGAGCATCATCCAGTATGGCATTTCACACGAAGTACTCTGCATACAAGTTAAATAAGCAGAGTGACAATCTACAGCCTTGATGTTCTCCTTTTCCTATTTGAAACCAGTCTGTTGCTCCATGTCCCGTTCTAACTGCTGTTTCTTGGCCTGCATACAGGTTTCTCAGGAGGCAGGTAAGGTGGTCTGGTATTCCTATCTCATTAAGAATTTTCTACAGTTTGCTTTGATCCACACAGTAAAAGGCTTTTGTGTAGTCAATGAAGCAGAAATAGATGTTTTTCTGGAATTCTCTTGCTTTTTCTATGGTCCAATGGATTTTGGCAATTTGATCTCTGGTTTCTCTGCCTTTTCTAAATCTGGCTCGTACATCTGGAAGTTCTCAGTTCACATACTGTTGAAGCCTAGCATGAAGGATTTTGAGTATTACTTTGCCAGCATGTTAAATGACTGTAACTGTGTGGTAGTTCAAACATTCTTTGGCATTGCCCTTCTTTGGGATTGGAATGAAAACTGACATTTTCCAGTCCTATGGCCACTGTTGAGTTTTCCAAATTTGCTGGCATATTGAATGCAGCACTTTCACAGCATTATCTTTTAGGATTTTCAACAGTTCAGCTGGAATTCCATCACCTCTACTAGCTTTGTTCATAGTAATGCTTCCTAAGGTGCACTTGACTTTGCACTCCAGGATGTCTGACTCTAGGTGAGTGATCATACCATCATGGTTATCCAGGTCATTAACTTTTTTTGTATAGTTCTTCTGGGTATTCCTTGGTGACTCAGATGGTAAAGAGTCTACCTGCAATGCAGGAAAACAGAGTTCAATCCCTGGGTTGGGAAGATCCCCTGGAGAAGGAAATGGCAACCCAGTATTCTTGCCTGGGAAATCCCACGGATGGAGGAGCCTGGCAAACTAGAGTTTATGGGGTCTCAAAGAGTCAGACGTGACTGAGTGACTTCACTTTTTTTTCTGTATATTCCTGCCACCTCTTCTAAAGATCTTTTGTTTCTATTAGGTCCATACCATTTCTATCATTTACTGTGTCCATCTTTGCCTGAAATGTTCCCTTGGTATCTCTCATTTTCTTGAAGAGATCTCTAGTCTTTCTCAATCTATTGTTTTCTCCTATTTCTTTTCATTGTTCACTAAAGAAGGCTTTCTTATCTCTCCTTGCTATTCTCTGGAACTTTGCATTCAGATGGATATATCTTTCCTTTTCTCCTTTGCCTTTCGTGTCTCTTCTTTTAGCAGCTATTTGTAAGGCCTCCTCAACCATTTTGCCTTTTTCCATTTCTTTTTCTTGGGGATGGTTTTGATCACCACCTCCTGTACAATGTCATGAACCTCCATCCACAGTTTTTCAGGCACTGTATCAGATCTAACCCCTTGAACCTATTTGTCACTTCTACTATATAATCATAAGGGTCAATTTATGACGCTTATGACCCTATAATCAATTTAGGTCATCCCTGAATGGCCCAGTCGTTTTCCTACTTTCTTCAATTTAAGTCTGAATTTTGCAATGAGGAGTTCATGATCTGAGCTATAGTCAGTCCCAGTCTTGTTTCTGCTGACTCTATAGAGCTTCTTCATCTTTGGCTGCAAAGAATATAATCAATTTGATTTTGGTATTGACCACCTGGTGATGTCCATGAGTAGAGTCGTCTCTTGTGTTGTTGGACGAGGGTATTTGCTATGACCAATGCGTTCTCTTGGAAAACTCTGTTAGCCTTTGCCCTGCTTCATTTTGCACTCAAGGCCAAACTTACCTGTTACTCCAGGTATCTCTTGACTTCCTACTTGGCATTCCAGTCTCCTACGATGAAAAGGACATCTTTTTCCTGTGTTAGTTCTAGAAGGTCTTGTAAGTCTTCATAGAACCATTCACTTCAGCTTCTTCAGCATTAGTGGTTGAGACACAGACTTGGATTACTGTGATGTTGAATGGTTTGCCTTGGAAACAGAGATCATTCTGTTGTTTTTGAGATTGCACCCAAGTACTGCATTTCGGACTCTTTTGTTGATTATGAGGGCTACTCTATTTCTTCTAAGGTATTCTTGCCCACAGTTGTAGATATAATGGTCATCTGAATTAAATTTGCCCATTCCCACCCATTTTAGTTCATTGATTCCTAAAATGTCTATGTTCACTCTTACCATCTCCTGTTTGACCACTTCCAATTTACCTTGACTCATGGACCTAGCTTTCCAGATTCCATACAATAATGTTCTTTATAGCATCAGACTTTACTTTCACCACCAGACATATACAAGGTTGGGCGTCATTTCCACTTTGACTATACCCTTTGTCAAATGACAAAATTAAAACAATTTAAAAATGATTTTAATGGGGCTTCCCTGATAGCTCAGTTGCTAAAGAATTCACCTGAAATGCAGGAGACCCCTGTTTGATTCCTGGATTGGGAAGATCTGCTAGAGAAGGGATAGGCTACCCACTCCAAGATTCTTGGGCTTCCCTTGTGGCTAAGCAGGTAAAGAATCTGCCTGCTATGTGGGAGACTTGGGTTTGATCCCTGGGTTGAGAAGATCCCCTGGAGAAGGGAAAGCTTACCCACTCCAGTATTCTGGTCTGGAGAATTACACGGACTGTATATTCCATGGGTTCACAAAGAGTCAGACATGACTGAGCGACTTTTACTCAGTTTCATTCAAGGCAAAGCCATTCATGGATTGAAAGCGTACAATCTTCACAGGTAGTGGAACACCCTTTCCATGGGGATTTGAGTAGGAATGAATTTTATGGAGTAATAGAAGAGGCAACTCAGAAATGGTTTAGTTGGCTAGGAGGTCCTATTCTCCAGTGTCAATAAAAAGATGCACAACCTGAGAGCTGAGGTTTATTTGGGGCAAAGTGAGGACTGTAGCCTAGAAGAGAGCACCTCAGATAGCTCTGAGAAACTGCTCCAAAGAGGTACTGGGGGAAGGTCAATATACAAGATTTTGGTGAAGGGGGAGTTCAATGCAATCAACATTTACTTTACTAAAGGTTTTCTGCTAGTCAGGTGGAGCTACTGTCACCATGAAGGGATTTAGTGCTTTTCTAGATATGAAGGATCTTGAAGTCAGTTTCTAAATTATCTAACTATCCAAAGACCTGTTCAACCAGTTTCCCTGGAGCACAGAGTGCCTCACTCTCCACCTTGAACTCCCTCAGGGCATACTGAAGGTCAACAGCTACAGCAGCACAGAGTTCAATCTCTGCAGAGGCAGATGGCAAATGCCCTTGGCAAGAGCCAATTTGTAGTTGACACTAGGGTAAGGTATACTATACTCCAAGCCCAAATTTGCCTGTTACTCCAGGTGTTTCTTGACTTCCTACTTTTGCATTCCAGTACCCTAAAATGAAAAGGACATCTTTTGGGGGGTGTTGATTCTAGAAAGGTCTTGTAGGTCTTCAGAGACCCGTTCAACTTCAGCTTCTTCAGCATTACTGGTCGGGGCATAGACTTGGATTACTGTTATATTTAATGGTTTGCCTTGGAAATGAACAGAGATCATTCTGTCATTTTTGAGACTGCATCCAAGTACTGCATTTTGGACTCTCTTGTTGACAATGGCTACTTCATGTCAATGTTCACTCTTGCCATCTCCTGTTTGATCACTTCCAATTTGCCTTGATTCATGGACCTAACATTCCAGGTTCCTATGCAATATTTCTCTTTACAGCATCAGACCTTGCTTCCATCACCAGTCACATCCACAACTGGGTGTTGTTTTTGCTTTGGCTCTATCTCTTCATTCTTTCTGGAGTTATTTCTCCACTGATCTCCAGTAGCATATTGGGCACATACTGACATGGGGAGTTCATCTTTCAGTGTCCTGTCTTTTTGCCCTTTCATATTGTTCATGGGGTTCTCGAGGCAGGAATACTGAAGTGGTTTGCCATTCCCTTCTCCAGTGGACCACATTTTTTCAGAACTCTCCACCATGACCCGTTCATCTTGAGTGGCCCTACACAGCATGGCTCATAGTTTCATTGAGTTAGACAAGGCTATGGTCCATGTGATTAGATTGGTTAGTTTTCTGTGATTGTGATTTTCAGTCTGTCTGCCCTCTGATGGAGAAGGATAAGAGGCTTATGAAAGCTTCCTGATAGGATAGACTGACTGAGGGGGATACTGGGTCTTGTTCTGATGAGCAGGGCCATGCTCCCTAAATCTTTAATCCAACTTTCTGTTGATTGGTGGAGCTGTGTTCTCTTCCTGCTATTTACCTGGGACCAAACTATGGTGGAGGTAATGAAGATAACAGTGACCTCCTTCAAAAGATCCCATGCATGTACTGCTACAGTCCCTGCCCCCAACCCTGCAGCAGGCCGCCGCCAACCCATGCCTTCAGCAGAGACTCTCAGACAACCACAGGCAAGTCTCCTGTGGGATCACTGTTCCTTTCTCCTGGGTCCTGGCACACAAGGTTCTGTTGTAGGAAGTCAAGAAAGTAGAAAGTCAAGAAACTCCTGGAGTAACAGGCAAATTTGGCCTTGGAGTATGGAATGAAGCAGGGCAAAGGCTAACAGAGTTCTGCCAAGGGAATGCACTGGTCATAGCAAAACACTCTCTTCCAACCACATAAAAGAAGACTCTACACATCGACATCACCAGATGGTCAACAGCGAAATCAGATTGATTATATTCTGTACAGCCAAAGATGGAAAAGCTCTATACAGTCAGCAAAAACAAGTCCAGGAGCTGACTGTGGCTCAGATCATGAACTCCTTGTTGCTAAATTCAGACTTAAACTGAAGAAAGTAGGGAAAATCACTACACCATTCAGATATGACCTAAATCAAATCCCTTATGATTATACAGTGGAAGTGAGAAATAGATTTAAGGGACTAGATCTGATAGACAGAGTGCCTGATGAACTACGGACAGAGGTTCATGACATTGTACAGGAGAAAGGGAGCAAGATCATCCCCATGAAAAATAAATGCAAAAAAGCAAAATGGCTGTCTGAGGAGGCCTAACAAATAGCTGTGAAAAGAAGAGAGCCAAAAGCAAAGGAGAAGAGGAAATATATACCCATTTGAGTGCAGAGTTCCAAAAAAAGAGCAAGGAGAGATAATAAAGCCTTCCTCAGTGATCAGTGCAAAGAAATAGAGGAAAACAACAGAATGGGAAAGACTAGAGATCTCTTCAAGAAAATGAGAGATACCAATGGAACATTTCATGCAAAGATGGACTCAATAAAGGACAGAAATGGTAGGGACCTAACAGAAACAGAACATATTAAGAAGAGGTGGCAAGAATACACAGAAGAACTGTACAAAAAAACAATCTTCACAATCCAGATAATCACGATGGTAAGATCACTCACCTAGAGCCAGACATCCTGGAATGTGAAGTCAAGTGGGCCTTAGAAAGCATCACTACGAACAAAGTTAGTGGAGGTGATGGAATTCCAGTTGAGCTATTTCAAGTCCTATAAGATGATTCTGTGAAAGTGCTGCACTCAATATGCCAGCAAATTTGGAAAACTCAGCAGTGACCACAGGACTGGAAAAGGTCAGTTTTCATTCCAATCCCAAAGAAAGGCAATGCCAAAGAATGCTCAAACTACTGCACAATTGCACTCATGTAACACACTAGTAAAGTAATGCTCAAAATTCTCCAAGCCAGACTTCAGCAATACATGAACCGTGACCTTCCAGATGTTCAAGCTGGTTTTAGAAACGGCAGAGGAACCAGAGATCAAATTGCTAACATCCGTTGGATCATTGAAAAAGCAAGAGAGTTCCAGAAAAACATCTACTTCTGCTTTATTGACTATGCCAAAGCCTTTGACTGTGTGGATCACAAGAAACTGTGGAAAATTCTGAAAGAGATGGGAATACCAGACCACCTGACCTGCCTCTTGAGAAATCTGTATGCAGGTCAGAAAGCAATAGTTAGAACTGGACATGGAACAACAGACTGGTTCCAAATAGGAAAAGCAGTACATCAAGGCTGTATATTGTCACTGTGCTTATTTAACTTTATGAAAAGTAGATCATGAGAAACGCTGGGCTGGATGAAGCACAAGCTGGAATCAAGATTGCCGAGAGAAACATCAATAACCTCAGATATGCAGATGACACTATCCGTATGGCAGAAAGTGAAGAAGAACTAAAGAGCCTCTTGATGAAAGTGAAAGAGGACAGTGAAAAAGTGGGCTTAAAGCTCAACATTCAGAAAACTAAGATCATGACATCTGGTCCCATCACTTGATGGCAAATAGATGGAGAAACAGTGGCTAACTTTATTTTTTGGGGCTCCAAAATCACTGCAGATGGTGACTGCAGCCATGAAATAAAAAGATGTTACTCCCTAGAAGAAAAGTTATGACCAACCTAGACAGCATATTAAAAAGCAAAGACATTACTTTGCCAACAAAGGTCCGTCTAGTCAAGGCTATGGCTTTTCCAGTAGTTATGTATGGATGTGAGAGTTGGACTGTAAAGAAAGCTGAGCACCAAAGAATTGATGCTTTTGTACTGTGGTGTTGGAGAAGACTCTTGAGAGTCCCTTGGACTGCAAGGAGATCCAACCAGTCCATCCTAAAGGAAATCAGTCCTGAATATTCATCAGAAGGACTGACGTTGAAGTTAAAACTCCAATATTTGGCCACCTGATGCAAAGAGCTGATTCATGTGAAAAGACCCTGATGCTGGGAAAGATTGAAGGTGGGAGGAGAAGGGATGAGGTGGTTGGATGGCATCACCAACTCAATGGACATGAGTTTGGGTAAACTCCGGGAGTTGATGATGGACAGCGAGGCCTGG
>NW_011495071.1:16529759-16534562 GCF_000754665.1 Bison bison bison
TTAGGTATCCTTGACAAGTTTTTCCTGTTAAGTGCAGGCTGAGTTAGGTTTGATTTTTGATGTGGCTGGGGCCACTGGGCAGCCTTTAGTTTGTGGGTGCTGATATATACATTTACTTTATCTTTTTTTATTTTCCTCCTATATTTTTTTCTTGATATCACAATTTACCTCTTTTTATACTGATTAATTGGAGAAGGCAATGGCACCCCACTCCAGAACTCTTGCCTGGAAAATCCCATGGAAGGAGGAGCCTGGTAGGCTGCAGTTCATGGGGTCGCTAAGAGTTGGACACGACTGAGTGACTTCCCTTTCACTTTTCACTTTCATGCATTGGAAAAGGAAATGGCAACCCACTCCAGTGTTCTTGCCTGGAGAATCCCAGGGATGGGGTAGCCTGGTGGGCTGCCATCTATGGGGTCGCACAGAGTCGGACACGACTGAAGCGACTTAGCAGCAGCAACAGCATACTGATTAATAAATTATTATAGATATTGTTAATACTTTTGTCCTTTAGTTTTTATACTGGAGTTAAGTGATTAAGACATCATGTTTTAGTATTAAGAGTATTCTGAATTTAACTGATACCTTTATCAGTGTGATGTATATTTTCATATGCATTCATGCTACTAATTAGCCCTATCAGCTGCTCTCCCACCTGCTCCCCACCCCCAAATTGCCTGACTGCCACAGTACTCTGGATGGATTAGAAAGAAGTGAGTCACTCTGGCAGCATCCCACAAAGCTGGGGAAGCTAAGCACATAATTAAACACTCTCACTTTCCCCCAAGGGAGAAATCATAGGCCAAGAAGTTATCTCTTGCTGAACTGTGCTGCCTTGGGAGAAGAATGATATAAGTGAAAATGTTACACTAATCTTCAGTGCATGCAAGCTCCGATTTTTTTTTCCCCCAAATGGTATGCACAAACTCATCCAATGGATTCTTGGATGTCCACAACATCCTTCTCACCCATGGGTGATTGTCTAAATCAGTGTTCTCTGGAGGAAAGATGGTAGAAAACTGTTATTCTGCCATGATGATGGCATAATTCTACCAAAACTAAGTCATAAATAAATAGAAAATGTAAACAAACCTGTAACAATGAAGACTGATCAATCAGCAAATATCTCCCAACTAAATAAAAAGCCCTGATCCTGATGACTTCTACCTGGTGACTTTTACCAAATATTTAAAGAATTAATATCATTTCTTATCAAACATTTCCACCAAATTCAAGAGGAAGGAACACTTCCTACTCATTTTATGACTCCAGCATTACCCTGATAGCAAAATCAGGAAAAGACACTACAACAACAACAGCAAAAACCTACAGACCAATATTCTTTTTGAACATTCATGCAAAAATCCTCAGTAAAATTTCAGGAAACTGAATTCAGCATATTAAAAGGATTACACACAATAACAAAATGGATTTATTACCAGAATTCAATAATAGTTCAACATACAAAAACTGATCAGTGTAATACACCACATTAACAGAGCAAAGGGTAGAAACTCCTCATGATCTTCAACTAATGTAGAAAAGGCATTACATGAAATTCAATGTACTTTCATGGTGAAAACAGTAAATTAGAAATAGACGGAAAATAGCTCAACATAATAAAAGCCATAATGAAAAACTGACAGCAAACATACCTGTAGGATCAGGGCATCACTTTGGCTGTTCTCTCTCTCTCTGTACATCTCCTGCTGGACCAGTCTTTGACTCACCTAGTTACCTGACTTTCCCGTCTTAATCATAGAGTCCAATTAGAAATGCCTACAGAGGTTAAAGAGTCTACCTCCAATGAGGGAGACCCGGGTTCGATCCCTTGGTAGGGAAGATCCCCTAGAGAAGGAAATGGTAACCCACTCCAGTATTCTTGACTGGAGAATTCCATGGACGGAGAAGCCTGGTAGGCTACAGTCCATGGGGTCGCAAAGAGTCAGACACAACTGAGTGACTTCACTATCACTACTATACACTTGCCCATGGCCCAGCTAAATGACTATTCTAATAGCTCAGTTGGTAAAGAATCCGCCTGCAATGCAGGAGACCCTGGTTCGATTCCTGGGTTGGGAAGATCCCCTGGAGAAGGGAAAAGCTACCCACTCCAGCATTCTGGCCTGGAGAATTCCACCGACTGTACAGTCCATGGGGTTGCAAAGAGTCGGACACTACTGAGCGATTTTCACAACAACAACAATCTTCAGATCAGAACTATCTCCACTATGATAGTATACCAAAGGGGTATGCCCCTCTGCTGCTTTCCCTGGTAACCCTGACATCAATTCCCCCTATAACTGAAAACCTCCCTCTTCCTTAGGGAGCAAAGACTACTGCCACATCCTGCCTGCCTTCTGGGCACATACAGTGGGGTGTCACTCCAGGACTTGCTTCAGATGTGTAAGATTACCCCTATCCATTAAACCATAGATGTCTTTGTCACTGACTCCAGGCTCTTTCTTCAGTCTTGAGGCTGGGCAAGTATAAAGCTTGCAGGCCCTTGGGGTAGAGCCCAATAATACTCAATGATGAAAGACTGAAAGCTTGTCCTCTAAGTCAAGAACTAGGCAAGGATGCCTGCTTTCACCACATTTATTCAACAATGTACTAGAAATTCTAATCAGCGCAATTAGGCAAGAAAAAGAAAAGACATCCAAATTGGAAATGAGAAAGTAAAATTATGTCTGTTCATAGATGATATGATTACATGTATAGAACACTCTAAAGATTAAAAGAAAAACTGTTGGAGCTGGTAAATAAGTTCAACAGAGTAGTAGGCTATAAAGTCTGCACACAAAAACTAGTTGCATTTCCATACACTAATAATCTGAAAAGGTAATTGCAATTAAAAAAGTTCCATCTATAAGAGAATCAATAAGAATAAAATATTTACAAATTAACTAAGGAGGTGAAAGACTTGTACAACAGAAATACAAAACACTGCTGAAAGAAACTGTAAAAGATATAAAGAAATAGAAACACATTCCATGTTCATGTATTAGAAGACTTAATATTGTTAAGATGTCAAGGCCAGCCAACTGTTACCAAGGCTGTTGCCCCAGAATCATACCCTTGACCTTCCCTCAAATGGAAACCAGTTGCTCTTATCTAAGCTGCAAAGAGAAAAATAAAACCAGTAGGAACAAACTAGACCCAAGATGGTGGAAGATGTGACCTCCAGTAGGCCCGAGCCTTATTATACACTTATTGTAATATATTAGCATGCTAAATGACACACCCACCAGTGTCCAGACAGTTGACAATTGCCATGACAAAAACCTGAAACCCAATACAAGGGCTGAAGGAAGTGTTATATTCTGGGTCCAAACCACACCCCTGTTCATGGACAATACTCTTCCCACTCTTTCTGAATCCCTCCTTTTTACCTTGACCCTCCTATGACTATGGAGCATCAAGGTATATATATATGGTGTTTCCACTGGAACAGGGCTGAGAACTTGATTCCCACTTTTTAATTCTTTGACCACTGAATAAACTTGTGCTGTTACAATCTCAACATTAGTTTTGTTATTAACTGTGGGAATCTTAGGAGAAAAAGAACCTCCCCACCTGAAGCAAGGGGTCTTAGTCCATGCTTAGTGACCAATTCAGTAACATAACCAATCTACAGATTCAATGCAATCTCTACCAAAATTCTAAGTATGTTTCTTGCAGAGATAAAAAATCCATTCTAAAATTCACATGGCACCTCAAAGGACCCTGAATGGCCAAAACATTCTTGGAAAAGAAGAACAAAACTGGAGGATTCACATTTCCTGATTTGAAAATTCACCACAAAGCTACAGTAATTAAAACAAAAAAAGTGATATCATTATAAAGACAGACATATAGACCAACTGAAAAGAAAACTCAGAAATAATCCCTCACACTTATGATCAGATATTTGCTGACAAAGGTACAAAGATAGTCAATGGGTAAAGGGCTGTCTTTTTATCAATGGCACTGGGGAAACTGAAAATCCACATGTAAAAGAATGAAGCTGGATGCTTACCTGACACCATATACAAACATTTATTTTAAAAAATCAAAGATCAAATTTTAAGACCTAAAACTATAGCTCAGCTGGTAAAGAATCCACCTTCAATGCAGGAGACCCTGATTCAATTCCTGGGCCAGGAAGATCCCCTGGAGAAAGGATAGGCTACCCACTCCACTATTCTTAGGCTTCCCTGGTAGCTCAGACAGTTAAGAATTTGCCTGTAATATGGGAGACCTAGGTTTGATCCCTGGGTTGGGAAGATCCCTTGGAGGAGGGCATGGCAATCCACTCCAGTATTCTTGCCTGGAGAATCCCCATGGACAGAGGGGCCTGGTGGGCTACAGTCCACATGGTCGTAAAGAGTTGAACATGGCTAAGCAACTAAGCACACAACAAACTATAAAACTCTTAGAAGAAAACATAGGGCAAAATCTTCATGGCAATGATTTCTGGGATATGACATCAAAAGCCCAAAAAAACAAAGGAAAAAATAGACAAGTTGGACTGGATGAAAGTTTTTTTAATTTTGCGCATCAAAAGACAATACTAACAAAGTACATCATGAGAAACTCTGGACTGGAAGAAACACAAGCTGGAATCAAGATTGCCCGGAGAAATATCAATAACCTCAGATATGCAGATGACACCACCCTTATGGCAGAAAGTGAAGAGGAACTAAAAAGCCTCTTGATGAAAGTGAAAGTGGAGAGTGAAAAAGTTGGCTTAAAGCTCAACATTCAGAAAACCAAGATCATGGCATCCAGTCCCATCACTTCATGGGAAATAGATAGGGAAAC
>NW_011495071.1:16534662-16539890 GCF_000754665.1 Bison bison bison
TCAGACTTTATTTTTTTGGGCTCCGAAATCACTGCAGATGGTGACTGCAGCTATGAAATTAAAAGACACTTACTCCTTGGAAGGAAAGTTATAACCAACCTAGATAGCATATTGAAAAGCAGAGACATTACTTTGCCAACAAAGGTGCATCTGGTCAAGGCTATGGTTTTTCCTGTGGTCATGTATGGATGCGAGAGTTGGACTGTGAAGAAGACTGAGCGATGAAGAATTGATGCTTTTGAACTGTGGTGTTGGAGAAGACTCTTGAGAGTCCCTTGGACTGCAAGGAGATCCAACCAGTCCATTCTGAAGGAGATCAGCCCTGCCATTTCTTTGGAAGGAATGATGCTAAAGCTGAAACTCCAGTACTTTGGCCACCTCATGTGAAGAGTTGACTCACTGGAAAAGACTCTGATGCTGGGAGGGACTGGGGGCAGGAGGAGAAGGGGACGACAGAGGATGAGATGGCTGGATGGCATCACTGACTCGATGGATGTGAGCCTGAGTGTTGGTGATGGACAGGGAGGCCTGGCGTGCTGCAATTCATGGGGTCGCAAAGAGTCGGACACAACTGAGCAACTGAACTGAACTGAACTGAACTGAACAAAGTAAAAAGGCAACCCACCAAATGGGAGAGTATTTGCAAATCATATATCTGATAAATGATTAACATCCAGAATATAAAAAGATTACCTAAAACCGAACAACACAAAAATAACCTGATTTAAAAATGTACAAGGGCCTTGAATAAACATTTCTTCAAAGATACACAAGTGGCCAATAAGCACGTGAAAAGATGTTCAACATCACTAATTGTAGGGAAAGGCAAATCAAAAGCACAGTAAGATATCACATCACATTAGGATAGCTACTATATAAAAATTTTTTTCAAAATAACAGTGTTGGTGAGCACTGTTTGGAGAAACTGGAAATCTTATGCACTATTGGCAGGAACATAAAATGATACAACCACTGGAAAACAGTAAGGTGTTTCTTCAAAAATTAAAATAGAATTACTATATGATCCAGCAATTCTACTACTGTGTATATTTCCAAATTGAAGACAATATCTTATAGAAATTTTTGTACACCTATGTTCATTATTCACAGTAGCTAAAATATGTAAATAAGCCAAGTGTTCAATGGATGAACGAGTGAGCAAAATGTGGTACAAACATACAATGGAATATTATTCAGCCTTTAAAAAGGAAGGAAATTCTGATACATGCTATAGCAAAGATAAAGCTGAACCTTGAGGACATTATGTCAAGTGAAATAAGCCAGTCCCTCCAAATCAAATATGATTTCCTTTATATGTAATTCTTAGAATAGTCAAAAACAGAGACAGAAAGTAGAACATTGGTTGCCAGAGTCTGGTAAGAATGCAGTTCCAGTTTAATGGGCACAGAGTTTCAATTTTACCAGATGAAAAGAGTAATGTTTGTGCAAAGTTATGAATATATTTGGGTTTCCCTGATGGCTCACTCAGTAAAGAATCTGCCTACAATGCAGGAGACATGGTTTCAATCACTGGGTCAGGAAGATCCCCTAAAGAAGGGATGGCTATCCACCTCAGTATTCTTGCCTGGAGAATTCCATAGACAGGGGAGCCTGGCAGGCTACAGTCCATGAGGTCACAAAGAGTAAGACATGACTGAGTGGCTAACACTTTCATTTTTAAAAGAACAAATATATTTAATACCACTGAACTATATACTTAAAAACATAAGATGGTACATTTAAATGTAATATGGTTAAGATGATAAATTTTGTTACGTGTACTTTATCACACTAAAATACTGAAACAAAAAAACAGAAATGCTTTGTTGTCACCATCTCATACAATCCCCAATCAAGAGTAAATCCTGAGCACATTTGCATTTCTGTTTGATCTCTGTTTAGTTGAGAAAGCAAACTACTGGGACATTGACTTGCCTAATTTTATTTGGCGAACAAAATCAATTTCCAGATAGAAATGTCCTGGAAGCCAGGAATAGGGTGAGGCAAATGAGGCACTTGCCTCCATTGCAAAACTAAAAGGGGTGCCAAAAATCTCAGGACCCAAGGCAAATATTTTAATATAATATATATAAAGATAAAAACTGATGTGAAAAAATCCATGATAAAACATCTAAATTTTGAGTAAAGACGAGATTTGACAGGGCAAAGAATAGGGTGAGGTGAGCAAGGCAGGTTCATGTAAGTGCCAGGTCCCATCATGCCTTCATTTAAAATGCTGATACTTTGTTCATCACAGATTTTTACAATAATTTTTGTTTTTTAAAATACTTCATTAACCAATGTATACGTTGCTTTCTCAGTTTTTGTCACTGTGTTAAATTTGGCACTACAGGAGAATGTCTCACTTGCTCAACCTGACCCAGGTCTACTTACCAGCTTTTGCAAGTACCACTTCTTCATCCAAGTTCAAACAGTTCATGTGATCCAGATCCATTTGTTTTTGGAGGTGTTTGTCAGTTTTGATTCAGTACACCTGGCTCGCCTTGTGACTCCAGCTCTTCAGTGGGTTCAAAAAATTATGATTTGGGAGGGTTGGGAGGGAGGCTCAAGAGGGAGAGGGTATATGTGTACTTATAGCTGATTCACATTGTACAGCAGAAGCTAACACAACACTGTAAAGCAATTATACTCTAATTAAAAAATAAATTTTAAAAATTATGATTTAGAAATTAACCAGCTTTTTCTCATCGTTGGAGTGACACTTTGGTTGCTTTCTAGATCCTAAACAGGAATAGAACTTTCTTTTAAATTACCATTTTAACCATTTTTAATTGTACAATTCAGTGGCATGTAGTTTATTCACAATGTTAAATAACCATTACCACTATCCATTTCCAAAATTTGTCATCCAAAATGGAAACTCTGTGTCCATTAGATAATAACTCCCCTTTCCTTCCTCTCTCCAGCTCTTGATAACCTCTATTATACTTTCTGTGTCTATAAATTTGCCTATTCTGGATACATACAGCATATTGATAGAATCATACAATATTTGTCATTTTGTGTATGACATTTCATTTAGCACAATGTCCTCAAAATCTGTCAATATTGTAGCTTGTGACAGAATTTCAGTCTTTTTAAAAAACTGAATCTATTCCACTGTGTGCACATACACATTTCATTTATCTGTTCATCTGTTGATGGACACTTGGGTTGTTTCCACTTTTTGGCTTTTGTGAATAATGCTGCTATGAACACTAGTGAACAAAATATCTGCTTAAACCCCTGCTTTCAATTATTAGGGGTATGCAACAAGAAGTATCATTTTTTTAATATAAAATTGTTTGGTTTTAAATGTCATATAAACATATTACTAAAATTCAGAAAGGAGAAAAATGTTTTACACAATTACTGTATTTTTTCCCTGAGTTTCATTCCCATTTATTTTTGTCTCCTTTAACAATAATTTACTATTTTGGGTTCCCTGGGGAAGCTGAGTTGGATATTTGCATGCAGAAAGTGTACAAGGGTGTACTTCTAGATCTACAGCTGTCAGGGAGTGTAAAAAGGGTTTTGGGCAGAGAGGAAAGTTGAAATGACAAGGAAGGCTTCCACTTTTCCCTGACCCCCTGAAAGCTGGGTCAGGACTTCAGACTTGTACCTCCTCTAGACAAACAGCCTGGGTCTTTCTACCTTCCTGGACTAGTGCAGTTTTGATGGCATATGACCCATGCAATCACACAGGCCCCCCACACTCAGAAGAGCCCCATGTCTCAGTTTAATTATCAGTTGTCACAGTCATTTGTCACTTTCTCAATTTTTAAAATTTTTAAAAATTATTTTTAATTTTTTATGTTACCTTCTTAATTTTTAAACAAGGTTCATTTAAAGTGTTTTCATTAAACACTTGTTTCATTAAACAAGGTTTTAAACATGTTCATTTTCATTGGGACTTGCAAATTATATAGCTAGTTCTGTCCTCAACCATACATTGAATGAGAATTATTCCCAGGGAAGGATTCAGATCTTGAACACGGCAACCCTCTTTGTGTGAGAGCCATTCTTTTCTGAGACTCATCTGGGAGTTATTAGCCACATATACACAGTGACCTGGAGCAATGCAAGCTTCAGTCCTGATATCAAGATTTAGATGGCAAATTCCCTAGACAGGAATAGATCTAAAAAAGAGTGGATATATATATATGTGTGTGTGTGTGTGTGTGTGTGTATGTATGTGTGTGTGTGTGTGTGTGTGTATATGTATAACTGGTTCACTGTGCCGTACAGCAGAAGCTAACGTTTTACAACGTTGTAAATCATCTATACTCTAATAAAAAATAATTTAAAAAAGTAAAGAAATCTCTGATTTTGATCATCAACTTCGGTTGGGGCAATGGGAGAGGGGGTTACCACCCCACCAAGCAATTCTCCAACACTAGCTGGATGTCCTACAATTCAACTCAATTCTGGTATTATCTACCTGGAGACAGCATCAGATCCTAGGTTAAGTGTTCAGTCTCACAAGACAGTGCTCTTCCACACACAATTCAGACACCAACTACAAGTCCAGGTTGTCACCTGGCTTCTTACGGATCCAAGGTCCCCATGACCTTCTTCCTAGAGTCTGATTGATAGAGTGGCTCACAAAACTTAGAAAAACATTTTATTAACTAGAATTAAGGTCATTTCCAGCAAATTTGGAAAACTCAGCAGTGGCCATGGGACTGGAAAAGGTCAGTTTTCATTCCAGTCCCTAAGAAAGGCAATGCCAAAGAATGCTCAAACTACTGCACAATTGCACTCATCTCACAAGCTAGCAACACAAAAGGCAATGGCACCCCACTCCAGTACTCTTGCCTGGAAATTCCCATGGACAGAGGAGCCTGGTAGGCTGCAGTCCATGGGGTCACGAAGAGTTGGACACGACTGAGCGACTTCACTTTCACTTTTCACTTTCACGCATTGGAGAAGGATATGGCAACCCACTCCAGTGTTCTTGCCTGGAGAATCCCAGGGATCGGAGGAACCTGGTAGGCTTCTGTCTCTGGGGTAGCACAGAGTTGGACATGACTGAAGCAACTTAGCAGCAGCAGCAGCAGCACACGCTAGCAAAATAATGCTCAAGATTCTCCAAGCCAGGCTTCAGCAATACATGAACTGTGAACTTCCAGATGTTCAAGCTGGATTTAGAAAAGGCAGAGAAACCAGAGATCAAGTTGCCAACATCTGCTGGATCATCAAAAAAGCAAGAGAGTTCCAGAAAAACA
>NW_011495071.1:16539990-16560159 GCF_000754665.1 Bison bison bison
TTATTGACTATGCCAAAGCCTTTGACTGTGTGGATCACAAGAAACTGTGGAAAATTCTGAAAGAGATGGGAATACCAGACCACCTGCCTCTTGAGAAACCTGTATGCAGGTCAGGAAGCAACAGTTAGAACTAGACATGGAACAACAGACTGGTTTCAAACAGGAAAAGGAGTACGTCAAGGCTGTATTTTGTCACCCTGCTTATTTAACTTATATGCAGAGTACATCATGAGAAATGCTGGGCTGGATGAAGCGCAAGCTGGAATCAAGATTGCCGGGAGAAATATCAATAACCTCAGATATGCAGATGATACCACCCTTATGGCAGAAAGTGAAGAGGAACTCAAAAGCCTCTTGATGAAAGTGAAAGAGGAGAGTGAAAAAGTTGGCTTAAAGCTCCACATTCAGAAAACTAAGATCATGGCATCCAGTCCCATCATTTCATGGCAAATAGATGGAGAAACAGTGAAAACAGTGGCTGACTTCATTTTGGGGGGCTCCAAAATCACTGAAGATGGTGATTGCAGCCACGGAATAAAAAGACGCTTACTCCTCGGAAGAAAAGTTATGACCGACCTAAACAGCATATTAAAGGCAAAGACATTACTTTGCCAACAAAGGTCCGTCTAGTCAAGGCTATGGCTTTTCCAGTAGTCATGTATGGATGTGAGAGTTGGACTGTAAAGAAAGCCGAGCACCGAAGAATTGATGCTTTTGTACTATGGTGTTGGATAAGACTCTTGAGAGTCCCTTGAACTGCAAGGAGATCCAACCAGTCCATCCTAAAGGAGATCCATCCTGGGTGTTCACTGGAAGGACTGATGTTGAAACTGAAACTCCAATACTTTGGCCACCTGATGCGAAGAGCTGACTCATTTGAAAAGACCTTGATTCTGGGAAAGATTGAGGGCAGGAGGAGAAGGGGATGACGGAGGATGAGATGGTTGGATGGCATCACCAACTCAATGGACATGAGTTTGGATAAATTCCTGGAGTTGGTGATGGACAGGGAGGCCTGGCGTGCTGCAGTCCACGGAGTCGCAAAGAGTCAGACATGATGAGCGACTGAACTGAACTGTACTGACTGAAGGATATACTTCGAAACAGCCAGAAGAAAGAGATGCATGGGGCAAGGTATGTGGGAAAGGGCATGAAGTTTCCACGATTCTCCAGTCATGCTACTCTCCCTGTATCCCTATATATTTGACAACATGGAACCTCTCTGAACCTCATCTTTTTTGGATTTTTATGGAGGGCTTGTTACACAGGCATGATTGATTAAATCATTGGCCATTGGTGATTAAATTCAAATTTAGCCCCACTTTCCTGCCAGAAGGTCAGGGAGTGGGACTGAAAGTTCCAACCTCTAATCCTGTGGCTGGCTCCTGGCAACCAGCTGGCATCTTTGGGAGCACACCAAAGTTACATTAATATAACAAAAGACATCTTTATCATTCTCTTTGCTTAGGAAATTCCTAGGGTTTTACTACTTCTGTGCTGGAAAAAGGACAAAGGCCAAATGCCAAATATATATTTCTCATTATAAATCACAATTACCATGCTGCTAAAATGCCTTTTCTTCAAAGTGTTCATTTCTCCTGGGAAAATATTTACTGAAAAACTGTATTTAGGAACTTAGGTTTAAATACAGCTTTTGGATTGATCCATGTGCAAGCAAGACACTGTTTTTTTAAGCCTGGCCTTTCCTCTATCTTGGCAGGATTTGAAGATCTCTAATTAACTAAACTGTTTCAAATTGTACAGAGATCATAATTTTTGTGTAGAGAGCCAAAAGCTTTCTATGAAAGGACCTACTGTGAGAGAAAATAGAAAGAAAATGAAGTGGTTGCCAGCTTGAGGTATATAGGATATTATCAGAGAGAACGATGACACCTGTATTTGGGGAGCTGACAAATTCAGGAAGCAAGGTACCCAAATGCGAATTTTACTTAGTGATCTGGCAATAATGCAATGTGATGGTTAATCTTCTGTGTCAATTTGACTGGGCCAAGGAATGCTCAGATAGTTGATAACATCTTATTTCTAAATGTATCCTTAAAGACTTTAAAGAATGAATTTTGTTTTATCCACTTTCCTTTCCCTTTCTACTTGGAACACAATGTCCCATATAAGACCAATAACTTGAGAAATATATCAGTAAAACTTGCTGTGAACATCATAGAGATAATAAGTCCTTGGTTATAAACTGGTTCTATGACACAGACAGCAATTTCTGATCCCAACACATACCACATTTCTTGTTATTCAGGCTTATAGAACTGTTTCTTTACATCATAAAACTTAACTGCTTGTAATGATATATCTATTTGTGATTATTTGATTGATGTACTCATCCCCCCTGCAACAGACTAAATCCCAGGAGAGTGAGGACCATGACTGGTTTTGCTCACCATTACATCTCCAGCATCTAATCTAGGAGGTGCTCAATAATTCTGTGATGAATGACTGGAGAAATATGTGTCAAGTCCAGAGCATGTGTCTGGTTCTATTGGTGCTGTCTTGTGTGATCTTGAACAGAGAATTACATTTCCACTTAGTCTCAGATACCATGCTTGGAAGAGGGTCTTCAACAAGATGGTCACTAAGTGTTTGTCCATCCACTTAAGACTTGTAATCTCTTTAAATACAAGGAATGAAACAGAAGATGTCAAGATTAGAAGATGGTCCAGTAGAGTGCTGGAGGAAAGGCAGTGGCTGAGGGTGATTGGCTGAGCATCCCCAAGAAACAGTATGAATGATTCCTGGATGAAGTGTAACCTCTCTACGGCTTTTGAGAAGGCAAAGAAGTTTCTCACTGAAAATCTCTTTTTTTCTTTCTGTATCCCTTTCTTAAATTTCCACACCTACCACCATCAACATGACCATGCTAAAAACTCCAACAAATCAGAATCATCATGCCTTCCATTCTGTCCTGCCTCTAAGAAAATGTTGGAAAAAACATATTCACATTAAAAGTACAGTTTTAAGAACTTTGTAACACTTTATCCTTCTGCCATCAGGGTTTGCATTTTCCAATTCAACTTGTTTTAGAGAATGTTTAACTTATAAATTAATTGGCAAAGATTTCAGGCAAAGGAGGGGGGTACCTTTTTTAGTGGTAAAGGAGAGTTTCATGAAGCTTCTTAAATCTCACCCAGGGGCTCCAGTGCTCTGCCAGTCACCTTGGTGTTGGCTCCCAGGAACGCATGAAAAATCAAATGAACAAACCAACTTCCTATGTATCACTTTGTAATCAGATCATTTGGGTACCCTACATCTCAGGGTCAGAAATAAGGTAAGGCTTGTAAGGCATTCACCTTATGAGCAAAATTTAAGTGGGCATCAAAAAGCTCAGTAATTAAGGTATTTTAATGTAACACTTGAAAATCAAAATTAATGCAAAATTCCATGATGAACAAAATATCAAATTTTTAATGACCCAACATCAGTATTGTTGATTTTTCTTCTTTTGCCTCAGGTTCTAGGCACTTCCTTGACTCTCACTCCCTTCCATTCTGATGAAACAGTAACTGAGTGCACTAATGAAATTGTGCCTTTTTCATCATTGTGTGCTGGGGGAGGGAGGTTGTTGGGAGGGCACCCAGGGCCCAGGCCAGGGGAGCAGGCATCCAAGAATTGGCAGGAAATCCTCAGAATGAATCCTGGAGGGAGACTCCCAAGGCCCAAGAGGGAGAGAGGCTTTTGCTGGAACACAGCAGTCCGATTGAAACCTTTACCTGTCTGCACACAAAAATGCCAGAGCCACGTGCAGGGTTTTCACATTCTGCCCAGCATACTGAAGACAGGATCTCTGCCATGAAACAATGAAATCCTCCATTTCCTGTTCTACCAGAACCTCTCGAACCTGAAAAAATCCAGAAACACAATATTGGTTGTTTTCTATCACTCTAGGAGCAAATGTTGGAAGGGCAGACAAAAAGAGTGATTTCTCGTTGCTGAGTGCTGAAGGAACACAATAAATGATGAAAATGATGACAAGGAAAGATCTGTGTTCTGAGAGACTCTCAGTGAGTCCTGAAGACCTCCCACACACACTGTCCCTAAGGGGCAGTTGAGGGGGGGGGGATGAAGCCTCTCATCAGTGCTGTTAGTGAGTCAGGCTGCCCTCAAGGCTTCAGTTCTCCTCTTCTTAGTTAGGCAGGGGGGAAATGCCAAACAGAATTGCTTCTTACTTTACGGGAGAATATTTTTAGAATGGAAATTAATCCTTTTTGAAAATAAATGATAGAAGGGGGCCACTCCTGAATCAAGTACCATACTGTGTAACATCTGCAGCCAGCCAGACACCAGCAGGATGATGTTGGGGAAGGCTGACAGGGCTGACCTCAGATATCCAGTAGGTGTTATCATTCCACTCCTGGTGCCTCTGAATCACTGTGCTCTGCCGGCAATGCCAATATCCATCCTGGGCCACCTCCACTGACCTTTGGTTAGACATTGAGGACTAAGTTTAGCAATGACTTCTCATACTATTTTTTTTCTATTTTCCTAGAAGACCAGAAAGTGACAAGAAAGGTAGCCTCAGTGAATCACATAAATATCTCACAATCATCACAACTGTTAAAGCGTCACAAACAAAAATGCCTCATACCATAAGGAGGAAAAATCAGACAAGGAGGTAAAATAATATGATTGTTTTCTTTTTACATTGATGGTTCAATTCTTTAACGGAGAGTCTAAAGATTATCCCGCTGAGCTAAAGACCACAGTGCTGATAATCGCCGTCCCACTCTTCCAGGCTGAAATAAGCAGACCTGGTTCCTAAAAGGATACCCACAGAAACCGCTGACCGCTAGGGACGCAAGATGCGCCCGGCCCTGTGAGGGAGGCGGTGCTGTTGTGGTCCAGGCTCAAGCGTCAACACTCCTGAAAAGGCCTCCAGGATCAGTGCCCAGGGCTTCCCTCATAGCTCAGTCGGTAAAGAATCTGCCTGCAATGCAGGAGACCCAGGTTCAATTCCTGGGTCGGGAAGATCCCCTGGAGAAGGAAATGGCAATCCACTCCAGAATTCTTGCCTGGAAAATCCCATGGGCAGAAGAGCCTGGCGGGCTACAGTCCATGGGATTGCAAGAGTCGGACACGACTTTGCGACTAAACCACCACCACCACCACCATCAGTGCCCAACCAGCTGTGGCTTGCCTAGAACTGCACCCAGACCCAGAGAACCACACGCCCTCTGCACAGCAGACTCTGAGCTCGGAAACGTGGGGAGAAACTGGGCCGGAGGGCCCTAGGCTCAGCCAGCCAATGTCATGTAGGTGGAGCGGGACCTCCAGTTCTGCGGGCCAACGGGATACTGCAGGACTTCACAGCTTCAGGCCAGGGCCAGGTGGGAACCTCACAGACTGAGGCTTTCGCGGAGGTCCTTGGCAGCACTCTTTCTGCTATTCTTTGCGCTGGGGGTTCGCCAGCATGGCTAGTCGGGGCTACCATTTATCAGCAACATCTACTTGCTGGCCGTCTGGCCGAGCTCCCCTATGTCTACGCGAAAAAGCAGAGCCAGGTGTATCATGAGGTACAGCCTGACCAGCCTCGGGCAGAGAAGGCCAGGGCCTTCCTCCTGGGTAGGCTGACGCTTGTGGGCGCGAGCTGTCGGGACTCCTCTACGTGTGCCAGTGGCATGGAGAGAGGCCCGCTTCCTGGGTCGGGGTGGGGGGCGAGGTCCTTAACTCCGCGAGGCAGCTGTGAGAAGCCCAGCCAGCCGCGAGCCTGACCCACCTAATGCCTGCGGAATCACGCCTGCGCGGGGATTTTCTTTGCAGCTGACGGCGCCAAGCTGCTGCTCCCGCGCCTGCGCAGTGAGGTCCCAGGCCCGCCAGTTGCCCCGTCGGGCTTGACGGGAGCTTTCCTCCGGGCGCCGACTCAACGCCAGGCTTCTCGAGCATAATGAGCGGCATTCCCTGTGAAGGTTACCTTCCGCCAACAATTTCTGGAGAAACCAGGCGTCCTAGAAAGAACTGAGTTAACAGTTAATAAGATGTCTTTGGCTGTCTGCATTTGAGAACGGCTGGTCTAGGCGTCTGCTGTGAGGAGGAGAGAGCGCAGGTGAAGGCCTCGGGAAATGACTGTGAAAGAGCGAATGAATTAATGAGTGAAGATCAGTGAGGGAGTACCACTGCTATCCTGTCTGCCAGGAGACCGGAGAGTCCCCGCAGCAAACTCGGAGCCTTCGCCGGCGGGAGGGCCAACCTCCCTTGCAGTGCAGACGTCAGGGGGCAGGTCCTCCGGTCCTTCCCATTAAACTGAGGAGGAAACAGCTGTACAGACCTGCTGAGTGACTTGCAGGCCGCCACACAGCTGCGAACAAGCAGGGGAAAGGCCAGAATGCTAGCTTGCCTTTGGAAAAGTGTCCAGACCTCGAGAAAGCAGAAGTTTCCAGAACATTCCCTGATGCAGCTCACTTGTTTTCTTTTGAATCCATTCTGTTAAAAGAAACTACCAGCTAGACTGTACCAGGTGCTGGGGATGAAGAGGTGAAGAAAGCAGTCACAGGCCGATTTTAGGTGCAGTCTAGTGAGAGAAGAAGAAAAATTAATCTGACGATCGACCACAAATTTTATGTGTTTTGAAGGAAAAGTACCGCAGAGCTATTTGGCAATTGTGGTGTTTTAGGTTTGGGCTTGAATCCGTATTTAAACAGGTTTTTACAAGAATTATTCTAGGTTTCTGCAGTTCAATAATGGTTTATATCGCAACAGGGAAGCTGGACTTAAATATATATAATTCTTATATTTTGTTTTCCATCCTCCAGTTCTCGAGTGTATTTCCATGGTTTTGATTTTTCATATTTGATCTCTGGTGTGTTGGTATGAAGCATCATCAGTATTACAGAGAAATCAGAACTTGTGAAAGCACAGGAACAGAGGCTGAGTCCTTGTTTCATCAGACAAAACTTGACCTTTACTTGTCTGAATCTTAATTTTTCCTGATATGCGTAATGGTGGTAATAGTAACTGAACACAGTTAAGTGCTACTCAAATGTTCTTGGTTATTAATTACAGAGCAATTTATTAGGACTACAAAGTACACAGTGTTTTACAACCAGTTATGTGAAATGGTGTTATGCAGAATAGAAAATTGTTTTTCATACATAGATATTTGAACTGAAAGGAATTCTGTATTTACTATGGGAAAGTGGGTATTTCAAGTCTCATAATAGATTACAAATTATAAATGTGTTGGAAACTGTCTTCTGGCATAGGCAGATCTGGTACAATGGATAAGAATTTGATATAAGTAACCAGTTTTATGGAATACCAGACCACCTGACCTGCCTCTTGAGAAATCTGTATGCAGGTCAGGAAGCAACAGTTAGAACTGGACATGGAACAACAGACTGGTTCCAAATAGGAAAAGGAATGCGCTAAGGCTGTATATTGTCACCCTGTTTATTTAACTTACATGCAGAGTACATCATGAGAAGCACTGGGCTGGAAGAAACACAAGCTGGAATCAATATTGCCCGGAGAAATATCAATAACCTCAGATATGCAAATGACACCACCCTTATGGCAGAAAGTGAAGAGGAACTAAAAAGCCTCTTGATGAAAGTGAAAGAGGAGAGTGAATAAGTTGGCTTAAACCTCAACATTCAGAAAATGAAGATCATGGCATCCGGTCCCATCACTTCATGGGAAATAGATGGGGAAACAGTGGAAACAGTGTCAGACTTTATTTTTTGGGCTCCAAAATCACTGCAGATGGTGCCTGCAGCCATGAAATTAAAAGACGCTTACTCCTTGGTAGGAAGGTTATAACCAACCTAGATAGCATATTGAAAAGCAGAGACATTACTTTGCCAACAAAGGTCCATCTAGTCAAGGCTATGGTTTTTCCTGTGGTCATGTATGGATGTGAGAGTTGGACTGTGAAGAAGGCTGAGCACTGAAGAATTGATGCTTTTGAAGTGTGGTGTTGGAGAAGACTCTTGAGAGTCCCTTGGACTGCAAGGAGATCCAACCAGTCCATTCTGAAGGAGATCAGCCCTGGGATTTCTTTGGAAGGAATGATGCTAAAGCTGAAACTCCAGTACTTTGGCCACCTCATGCAAGAGTTGACTCATTGGAAAAGACTCTGATGCCTGGGAGGGATTGGGGGCAGGAGGAGAAGGGGAGGACAGAGGATGATATTACTGGATGGCATCACTGACTTGATGGACGTGAGTCTGAGTGGACTCCGGGAGTTGGTGATGGACAGGGAGGCCTGGCGTGCTGTGATTCATGGGGTTGCAAAGAGTCGCACACGACTGAGCAACTGAACTGAACTGAACCAGTTTTATTGCTGGTACAACTGTGTGGGGAAACCATAGCACTTTACAAAGAGGGCCCTTTTACTCTAGATAGAATAGGATTAAACTGAATTATGTGCAAGAGGAACAGAGCAAAAGGAGAAAGGAGTAAAAACTAAAAGCGTTGTATGAATTGAAGACATTGTTTGCCTAAATCTGCCTTAGGTAGCTTTCAACTGAAGTCTTAACATGTTAACCCTTTAAGCTACTTGCTCTTTCTCTTAGTTGTGAAACAGCCCATTGTCTTAGATATTTTTCAACTTTGACAAAGTCTTAAAGTTGGTATGAATTGTCAAAATACTGTAACTTTTTAGGAAGTGGGAGGAGACTTATCTCCTGTACTTACTGGAAGGTTGTAGAAAATTGTTTGAATAGCTTATTTATAAATAGAATCTTATTTTTCCACTATCTTACCTTATGATTTGGAGACATGTGCTCAAAAAAAAAAAAAAAAGCTGAATTTTAAAAATGCTTATGAGAAATGACAGTCACAGTCACTTCAAGTGACACCTAAATTTATGAAGTCTGTGAATTCAATTTTCTCTTATATGTCTTGAAACGATGGCAACCAGTACTCAAGTTTTATGCATTCATTTTAAAAGCAATCTTAAATAGAAATGTACCACATTGAGGAGACTCACTCTGAATGTATGGTGACTTTAATCTTTTAATTCTGAATCTTCCTACTCTGCCATCTTCTCAGATTCCCTGCCCCCTTTGATCATAATCTAATAATTAACCTCTTACCATAGCTTACAAGGCCCTCTAAATCTTACCCAGTGATTCTCACCCTTATTTATAAAAACTAAGTTATTTTTTTTTTGAGATACTGATGGTTACACACCATTTCTGAAGGTTTAATATTGACCTCATTTCTTTCCACTTTATCTTCTACTCTTGTCTCTGATTTTACTCCCTATTTCTTAAGCATGCTTTACAGTTGTGTGTGGTTAATATTTAACAATTGGTAGTTCTGTGATTTGGGAGGTGAGGGGAGAAAGGTCTGATTTGTTGCACTTAAAAAATTCCACTGTGTAAATCCTCCCAACATGTCTACTTTCAAGCTACCAATGAGATATCACTGAACACAAAGTTGGGAAGAGATGCAAACCATGACTTGCATGAGCTGGTTTGAGCAGGCTCTAATATCATCTAATATCTAATTCATCTTTCATCTAATATCTAATATCATCTAATATCATCCCACTGATATTAGGTTGGTACAAAAGTAATTGTGGTTTTATATTGTTGAACTCTGCAATTTGATACTGGAGTACATTCTTAAATGTGGTTATGTTATTCATCATTTTAATGTTCATTTCTCACTTTATGTTTTTTTTGCTAATGACTTATTGCTGTTTATACTTATTTTAGACTAGGGAAATGATTTTAGACAAAAAACAATTTCAAGCAATTTTCTTATTTGAGTTCAAAATGGGTTGGTTGTAAACCAGCAGAGAAAACTCACAACGTCAACAATGCATTTGGTTCAGGAACTGCTCATGAATGTACAGAGCAGTGGTTGTTCAAGAAATTTTGCCAGAGATGAGAGCCTTGAAGATAAGAAGTGCAGTGGACGGCCATCAGAAGTTGACAATAACCAAGTGAGAGAATCATCAAAGCTGATCTTCTTACAACTACATGAGAAGTTGCCGAAGACTTCATCATTGACCATTCTATGGTCATTTGGCATTTGAAGCAAATTGGAAAGGTGAAAAAGTTTGATAAGTGGGTACCTTATGAGCTGACCGAAAAAAAAAAATCATTGTTTTAAAGTGTCGTCTTTTCTTTTACTGTACAACAACAAACCATTTCTTGATCGGATTGTGATGTTCGATGCAAAGAGGATTTTATATGACAACTGGCAATATAAAGCCGAACTTGCACCAGAAACAGATCGTGGTCCCTGTTTGCTGCGCTGGTCTGATCCACAACAGCTTTCTGAATCCCAGGGAAACCTCTACATCTAAGAAGTATGCTCAGAAAATTGATGAAATGCACTTCATCTGCAGCCAGCGTTGGTCAACACAAAGGGCCCAATTCTTCAACAGGACAATGCCCAACCACACATTATACAACCAACACTTCAAAAGTTGAACGAATTGGGCTACAAATTTTGCCTCATATGCTATAGTCACCTGACCTGTCACCAACTAACTACCACTTCTTCAGGCATTCGATGACTTTTTGCAGGGAAAATGTTTGCACAAGCAGCGGGAGGTTGAAAATGCTTTCTAAGAGTTCATTGAATCCCGAAGCATGGATTTTTATGCTACAGGAATAAACAAATTTATTTCTCTTAAGCAAAACAATGTGTTGGTTGTAATGGTTCGTATTTTGATTAATATAGACGGGTTTGAGCCTAGTTTTAATGATTTAAAATTCATGGTCCAAAGCTGAGATTACTTTTTTACCAACCTGATGTTATGGCTGTATCCCTGGTCTCTATGCCTCAAAACCCTTTAATGTTCTCCCACTGCTTTTCAGTTTTCAGATCTCAAAGTTTATTTCTTAAAGTAGCTCTTTCCCTAGTTCCTGCCAAGGCTAAATGTTTGTTACATATACCTGTGCTGCACTGTACACTCTATTACTCATGTTTAATGTTAATGTTTGATATCAAACTTCTATATTCATTCACCAATGAGGGTAGGAACTGTGTATTTTCTATTCGTCACTGCCACTATCTTAGTTGCACCCTGCCATGACACAATACCATAGGTTGGGTTATTTAAACAGACATGTTTTTTTTTTAATATTTCTATTGTCTGTATTTTATAGACTTTCTTAAATTTCTATAGACTGGAAATTGGACATCAGGGTGCTAGCATGATCAAGTTCTTGTGAGGTCTCTCACCCTGGTTTACAGACAGTCATGTTCTCATTGTGTGCTCACATGGCACAGAAAGGGGGTAAGGGTAGTGCAGACAACTCTCTGGTGTCTTTATAAAAGACATACTTATCCCAGTATGAAGGCCCACATTCATGACCTCTTCTAAACCTAATTATTTCCCAAAGAACCCATCTATAGACACCATCACTTAGGGTTTAGGGCTTCAACATTTAAATTTGAATGAGGCTGAATTATTTCATTACTCTTGGAAATCAGCTGAACTCAGCACCACCTCACAAGATTACATAGCTCCCTAACAGACAGGCCCAGCATTCTTTGGCAGCACCCCAGATGTAGTGTATGTAACAGTGCCTTCTGGTTTCTCTAGTGTTTTATGGAATTTCCTTTGCATTGCTGGGTCTTGTCCTGGGCCCAACTTTCAAGACAACAAAGGACAAATAGCCTAGTGATCCTGTCCTACCTTGGCATCACCTTTTCTCCCTTTCAAATCCTAAGCTGTGGCTGTTGGGTATTTTGCCATGTCCAGAATTCTAGTTATGAGTGGTTGAGTAGGTAGCTCTCCAGCAAAGGTGGTCTTCATCAGCTATGCTTGGGAGGGATCTGGCTATCTCATCAGATCTGTTTGGCATTCAGCTGCCATCTTATAAACTCATTTCCTGTTTAATTTTGAAGCTCCTATCATTCTTTACGTGATCTTCAGGAACTTCCTATATCCAGATAGAAGGACTAATGTTCTCATTTACAGAGAAGAAATAATGGACTAGATCTGGAGCCAATGACTTGTGAACTTATGTAGGTTCTCATTATTTCTTACTTTTGTGGTTGCTTTGTTCTTATGGCAGAATGCTGTTCACTTTCAGAGATGTGGTTTGATACCACATTACAGGAAAGCTTTCTCTCTGGATTTGACTAGAACATAGTCCTTGTGCTACTCAGAGGGTACCATTTATTAAAATGGATTCCTTCTCTTTGCAATTATTTTATCACCTTTTTAAAAATTTAAGTATAGTGGACATACAATATCATATTAGTTTCAGGTATACAACATAATGATTTGACATTTACATAGGAGGGATTACTAACTGATCACCATGATGTCTACTAACCATCTGTCACCATACAAAGTTATTACAATATTACTATATTCCCTATGCTGTGCATTACTTACCTGTGACATTTATTTTTTAACTGGAAGTTGTACCTCTTAATCCCCTTCACCTATTTTGCCCAACCCATCCCGTAGCCTCCCCTTTGGCAACCACCTATTTGTTCTCTGTATCTATGAGTCTGTTTCTGTTTTGTTTTGTTTGTTCATTTGTTTTTTAGATTCTATGTATAAGTGAAATCATATAGTATTTGACTTTCTCCACCCAACTTATATCACTTAGCATAATACCCTCTAGCTACATCCATGCTGTCACAAATGGCATGATTCCATTCTTTTTTATGGCTGAGTTTTATTCTATTGTCTATTATAACCATCTTCATTCATCTATTGATGAGCAGTTGGTTCTTTCTGTTTCTTGGCTGTTGTAAATAAATAATGAACATAAGAGTGCATGTATCTTTTCAAATTAGTGTTTTTGCTTACTTCAGATAAATATCCATAAGTGAAATTGCTGGATTGTGTATTTTTAATTATTTTATTCATTTATTTTTTTACTTTACAATATTGTATTGGTTTTGCCATACATCAACATGAATCTGCCACGGGTGTACATGTGTACTGAGGAAACCAGAATTGAAAGAGACACGTGTACCCCAATGTTCATTGCAGCACTGATTATTTTTAATTATTTTAGAAACCACCATACTGTTTTCCTTAGTGACTGCACCAATTTACATAGCTTCCACAGTATAGAAAGGTTACCTTTTCTCCACATCCTTGTTATTTGTTGTCTTTTTGTGCATGTGCATGCTAAGTCACTTCTGACAATTGTGAGGTGATAAATCATTATGGTTTGGGTTTTCATTTCCCTGTCTATTAGTTATATTGAACATCTTTTCATGTGTCTTTTGGCCATCTGTATGTCTTCTTTGGAAGAATAATTCAGGATCTCTGCCATTTATTAATTGGTTTGTTTATCTTTTTGATACTAGTCTGTGTGAGGTTTTTATGTATTTTATATATTAACCCCTCATCAGATATATATTATTTGCAACTATCTTCTCCCATTCAGTAGTTTGTCTTTTTGTTTTGTTGATAGTTTCCTTTGTGTGCAAAGGTTTCTAGTTTATTGTAGTACCATGTGTTTATTTTTGCTTCTATTTTCCTTGACTGAGGAAATGGATCCCAAAAAATATCACTAAAACTGATGTTATGGAGCTTACCTCCTATGATTTCTTTTAGGAGTCTTATGGTTTCAGATCTTACATTAAGTCTTTAATACATTTTGAGTTTATTTTGTATATAGAGTGAGAAAGTAGTCCAGTTTCATTCTTTTGCATGTGTCTGTCCAGTTGTTTGAACACTATTTATTAAAGAGATTTTCTTTTACCCCACTGTATATTCTTGGCTCCTTTGTTGTTAATTGATTACAAAAGCATGGGATTATTTCTGGACTCTCTTTTGTTCCACTGATCTAAGTGTATGTTTTTGTGCCAGTACCAGGCAGTTTTATTTACTGTAGTTTTATAGCATAGTTTGAAATCAGGGCACATGAAACCCCCGTCTTTGTTTTTCTTTCTTAAGATTGCTTTGGCCAAAATGGGTTTTAATTGCCATTTTTCTTCCTTTCACAAACACTTACTCAGTACCTATTATACTCTATTCTGTGTTACAGGGGGAGCAAAATGGATGCAGTTTCTGTATGAATGGAACTTATAACTAAGGCACTAGATAGTAATCAAGTATTCACACTAATAAATTCATAAACTGAACCTGAAATGATGAGCTAAGGAAAGGTATGTATGCTCTTTGAAATCAAATAAGAAAGAAATATAACCTAGACTTAGAGTGGTTGTCTGGACAGGCTCCTCTAAGGAAGCAACACTTAAATGAGATCTAGGAGATGAGTAAGAATTAACTAGGAACAGAGAAGATACAGGAACTTTGGAACAAGGAAATAGCATGTGGAAGGGCCCTGTGATAGAACATGCAGATTCTGACAAACTGAAAGAATGTCATGTAATTGGAGTTCAGATTGGGAAAGAGAACATGGTGAGAAATGAGACTGAAACAAAAATAATCAGGTGCCACTTCATACATAGCTTTGGGGACTATGTTCGAAGTTTTGTGTAGGACTTGGTCACTGTTGGCTATGTTTAAATAGGCAAGAAACTACTTTTACAGTTTTTCAAGATCTACACATGAGCCAAGCTCTCCAGGAAGTTCCTAGAGTTCTTTTCATGGAAACAATTAATCTCATCATTGTCCTGGCAAGTCAGTAGGAGAGATGAGGCCCAGATTTATAGTACTTGGCTCAGGGCCCTACAGGAGACAAAGGCAAGGCATTTGTTAGCTCTGTCAATCACATGCAGCAACTGTTACAGGAATATTCAGACACCTTTCCAAACCTTGATCCAATCCTAAAACTGGATTAAGTTATCATAGTTTGGATGGATATTAGTAATCTATTGCTGTGGAACAAATTATCTCAAAACTTAGCAGCTTTGAAGAACAAAAAATTAATATCTCACATAATCTGAGGGTAGGTTATATGGGAGAGGCTCAGCTGGGTGGTTCTGGCTCAAGTTGTCTTGCTCTCAGCTAGGTCTGCAGTCATATCCAGTCTCAATGGGAGCTAAAGAATCCACTTCTAAACTCACTCATTTGGTTGTTGACAGACCTCCATTCTTCGCTGGCTATTGGTCAGAGGCCTGCATCCTTGACATACAGACTCCTCCACAGCCTACTTGAACACCCTTGATTCATGGCATCTAGCTTCCAACAAAAGAAGTGATTCAAGAGTGAGAAAAATGTAAGCACACAAGTGAAATAGTGTCCCCAAAGGAAGCAGGACTTGTATCTAGAGTATATTAAGACCTTTACAACTTAATAGTAAGAAGATGAGGTGTCAAATTAAAAATGGACAAAACATTGGAATAGGAACTTTACAAAAGAATATAAATAAATGGCCAAGATACTCAATTATCACTGTTAATTAGGGAAATAATCAAAATCTATAATGAGGCACTGTTACAGTATCGTAAGAATGGTTAAAATTATAAAGGCTGAAAATACCAATCATCATCAAGGTTGTATGGAACAAGTTAAATGACCTGAAATTTATGCTGGGAGTGTAAAATGACAGAGCCATTTGTAAACAGGCATAGTCAGTTTAGTTGTATAGACATTTACCACATAAGTTCTAGCTATTTATCTAAGAGAAATGACTTCAGCTTTTCATAGAAATATTTGTGCATGGATGTTCATGTGTCATGCATAGTAACTAAAGTTAGAAGCTATACATGTGTCTGTCCAACAATAAATCTTTGGTATACATTGAAGTTCTACTTACTTCTTTCTCCCCAATCCTTTGAAATTAATACCTAATAATCCCCCACATAATTATATATTGATATATGCAACAATAAAAAAAAAATCTCCCAAACATGATGCTGACTGAAAGAAGCTAGATAAAAGAGAGTACATATCATATATCTATTGAAAAATGAATTTACATTGAAAAATGAATCACATTAGTGATTGTGTGAGGGAGTGATTTGGAAAATATTGATCTCAAAAGTGGCATAGAGAACATGCTGGGATGATGGAGATATTCTGTATTTTTCGTGGTTTATATGGCATATTCTTGATAAAACTCACTGAAATTATATAAAGTATATAATTTATATTTAAACCTTATTTAAGTTGTTTATAATGGTCAGAAAAAATTATACAAACTAAAAGATTTTAGAATGCAAGGAGTAGTTCACACACAAAAAAAGAAACAATAGTACTTGGAAATTTCATTGCCCTCTCTTAGTCTTTTCAAGATCAACTACAAAGCAAAAATAGCATATGAATAATATCATGAATCATATTAATTTCACATCCATAGATTTATAGCTAGAGACATAGAAATATTTTTACCTCAGGGAAAAAATTTTTCTATTATTTAACAAATATTTTTAAAGAAAGAATCACAGAAAAAAATCTCAATAAGTTTCCCAAGTAAAAAAAATTATAGAAATCATTTTAGCTAACCTCAGTGCAAAACTGATGTATAATTCTTAAAGCTATTTTGAAGATAGAAATGCTCTTAACTTGCGAGACAAAGTGGAAAGCAAAACAAAAATTATAGGCTATTTAAAAAATGAGATCTTTACATCACATAACATGTCTACATGATAAGATGAACTTAGAGATCAAAATCAGAGCCTTATATAGTTCTATTATTTATTAGCTTCTCTGTCCATGGAATTCTCCAGGCAAGAAAACTGGAGTGGACAGCCATTCCCTTCTCCAGGGGATCTTCCTGATCAGGAATCAAACCTGAGTCTCCCACATTACCGTTAGATTCTTTACCATCTGAGCCACCAGGGAAGCCCTTATTAACTCAACAAATATTTACTGTAGGGCTACCATGTTCTAGAAATTTTTCTATGTTTCAGGGACATAGTAGGAAAACATGTAACTTCATTCATAGAGTTCCATGCTAGTGGAAGTACATAGACCAAAAACCCACTATAAATATATAATATTTAAGATAGTGATAAGTTCTTTGGAAAAAATAATAATGTAGATAGAGGGTGATCAGAGAAGGGATGCCTTTTTGCAAATAGTGGTAAGGGAAGCCATCTCTAAGAAGGTGATGTTTCAGAGGAGTTCTGAAGGAAGAGAAACAGTCAATCATGGAGACATTGAGGAAGTGGCATGCTAGACCTTGAGGAAGCTGGGAGTAGAGCAAGCTATGGCTTGGTTGACAGGGAAATCAGAGAAATTATATGGGGTCAGATCATGTAGAACCTTCTAGGCTACCATAAGGACTCTGACTTACTCCAAGGAGGTGGGGAGCCTGTGGAAGGATTTGAGCAGAGGATAGACATGGTATGAGTTATATTTTATAATGATCACTCCAGAATTATGTACACAGCAAAAAGTAGAAACAGGGGGATCAGTTGGGAGGTTGTTATAATAGTTCAGGTAAAATATGATGGAGACTCGGTTACTACTTGCTTGGCATTTTAGTAAGAGCATTCCAGATATTACATGATCATAAATGTGATCAGAATTAAATCAGTTAGGTGGAGAGAAACAGTTCAATACAACTAATCAAGAAAAAGAAAAGGTAAGCAATTTAATTCAATAATTCAACTCAGAAATCTAGAAATAGGCCAGCTAAACAAACATTTTAACATTCATGCAGAATAAGGGAACTAAGTGGGTCAGGAAGATATTAATGAATTAGAAAGCAGAGTTCATGTGAAATTGGCAGTGGAACTGAAAAATAAATATTAAAGCTAGTGCTTTGAAAAGTTCAGTAAAATAGAAATTACTGTTAATTTGAATGAGGAAAAGGGAAAACACAGATATACTACATCCAGAATAAAGAAAAGATATAACCTCAAATATGAAGATTTTAAATTATAATGAAAAAGCACAGTTTGCTAATGCATGCAAAAAAATTTAAAGTGAAAATTTTTACAAAAATAGGGAATTCCCTGCTGGTCCAGTGGTTAGGACTCTGCACTTTCAGTGCTGAGGGAACAGATTTGATCCCTGGTCAAGGAATTAAGATCCCACAAGCTGCACAATGCAGCTAAAAAAAAAAAAAAAAGATGTTTTACAGAGATATATATAAATCAAAAATAGATTGAATAAAATAAAACAGTAGTAAACTTGAATAACCACGACATAAATTTAAAACTTTGCTAAGAACTATGTTATAAAAAGAATTCAGGGGATTACCCTTGTGGCACAGTTGGTAAGAATCCACCTGCCAATGCAGTGGACATGGGTTCAATCCCTGGTCCAAGAAGATTCCACATGCCTCGGAGCAACTGAGCCTGTGCTCTACAGCCCTTGAGCCTCAACTGCTGAGCCCATTTACTGCAACTACTGAAGCCCATGTGCCTAGAGCCTATGCTCCACAATAAGGGAAGTCACCACAATGAGAAGCCCATGCACTGCAACTAGAGAGTAGCCCCTGATCTCCACAACCAGAGAAAGCCTATGTGCGTTAAAGAAGACCCAGTGTAACCAAATAAATAATAAATAAATTAAGCAATGCATGCATGTCAAAAAAAAGTTTAAAAAAGAGCTAGATGAGGAAGTTTCACAGGTTGATTACATCAAGCTTAAGGAACAGAAAATTTTCATGCTGTTTACACTGATCTCAAACATAGAATGGAGAAGGCAATGGCAACCCACTCCAGTACTCTTGCCTGGAAAATCCCATGGAAGGAGGAGCCTGGTAGGCTGCAGTCCGTGGGGTCGCTAAGAGTCAGACAGGACTGAGCGACTTCACTTTCACTTTTCACTTTCATGCATTGGAGAAGGAAATGGCAACCCACTCCAGTGTTCTTGCCTGGAGAATCCCAGGGACGGGGGAGCCTGGTGGGCTGCCGTCTATGGGGTCGCACAGAGTCGGACACGACTGAAG
The DNA here is from genome assembly GCF_000754665.1 of Bison bison bison. Lineage (NCBI taxonomy): Eukaryota > Metazoa > Chordata > Mammalia > Artiodactyla > Bovidae > Bison > Bison bison. The sequence continues at coordinate 16,558,698 of NW_011495071.1, forward strand.
CGACTTAGCAGCAGCAGCAAACATAGAAAAAGTTCAAAAATTCACCAACTTATTTGGTAACATTGGCAAAGTCCCAATTTTAAACAGAAAAAAGAGAGTACAAAATAGATAGTATCTGTAGGGCACTTACCACAGTGCCTTGCAGGTAGTAACCACTCAAAAATACTATCTGTTAATATTAGCTTTTTTTTGTTTGTTTGTTTTTATTTTTTTAATTTGATTTTATTTTTAAACTTTACAATATTGTATTAGTTTTGCCAAATATCGAAATGAATCCGCCCCAGGTATACCTGTGTTCCCCATCCTGAACCCTCCTCCCTCCTCCCTCCCCTACCCTCCCTCTGGGTCGTCCCAGTGCACCAGCCCCAAGCATCCAGTACCGTGCATCAAACCTGGACTGGCAACTCGTTTCATACATGATATTATACATGTTTCAATGCTATTCTCCCAAATCTCCCCACCCACTCCCTCTCCTACAGAGTTCATAAGACTGATCTATACATCGGTGTCTCTTTTGCTGTCTTGTACACAGGGTTATTGTTACCATCTTTCTAAATTCCATATATATGTGTTAGTATACTGTATTGGTGCTTTTCTTTCTGGCTTACTTCACTCTGTATAATAGGTTCCAGTTTCATCCATCTCATTAGAACTGATTCAAATGTATTCTTTTTAATGGCTGAGTAATACTCCATTGTGTATATGTACTACAGCTTTCTTATCCATTCATCTGCTGATGGACATCTAGGTTGCTTCCATGCCCTGGCTATTATAAACAGTGCTGTGATGAACATTGGGGTACACGTGTCTCTTTCCCTTCTGGTTTCCTCAGTGTGTATGCCCAGCAGTGGGATTGCTGGGTCATAAGGCAGTTCTATTTCCAGTTTTTTAAGGAATCTCCACACTGTTCTCCATAGTGGCTGTACTAGTTTGCATTCCCACCAACAGTGTAAGAGGGTTCCCTTTTCTCCACACCCTCTCCAGCATTTATTGCTTGTAGACTTATGGATTGCAGCCATTCTGACTGGCGTGAAATGGTACCTCATAGTGGTTTTGATTTGCATTTCTCTGATAATGAGTGATGTTGAGCATCTTTTCATGTGTTTGTTAGCCATCTGTATGTCTTCTTTGGAGAAATGTCTATTTAGTTCTTTGGCCCATTTTTTGATTGGGTCATTTATTTTTCTGGAGTTGAGCTATAGGAGTTGCTTGTATATTTTTGAGATTAGTTGTTTGCCTGTTGCTTCATTTGCTATTATTTTCTCCCATTCTGAAGGCTGCCTTTTCACCTTGCTAATAGTTTCCTTTGTTGTGCAGAAGCTTTTAAGTTTAATTAGGTCCCATTTTTTATTTTTGCTTTTATTTCCAATATTCTGGGAGGTGGGTCATAGAGGATCCTGCTGTGATGTATGTCAGAGAGTGTTTTGCCTATGTTCTCCTCTAGGAGTTTTATAGTTTCTGG
>NW_011495071.1:16560259-16572829 GCF_000754665.1 Bison bison bison
CAATATTCTGGGAGGTGGGTCATAGAGGATCCTGCTGTGATGTATGTCAGAGAGTGTTTTGCCTATGTTCTCCTCTAGGAGTTTTATAGTTTCTGGTCTTACGTTGAGATCTTTAATCCATTTTGAGTTTATTTTTGTGTATGGTGTTAGAAAGTGTTCTAGTTTCATTCTTTTACAAGTGGTTGACCAGCTTTCCCAGCACCACTTGTTAAAGAGATTGTCTTTAATCCATTGTATATTCTTGCCTCCTTTGTCAAAGATAAGGTGTCCATATGTGCGTGGATTTACCTCTGGGCTTTCTAATATTAGCTTTTTATTTTTAGAAATATATTAGCCATATTAACAAGTCAAAGAAAAAACCATAAGATAATATTTAAAAAAATTTTTTTACCCTTTTTTTTTTTAAATGTTTGTTTGCCTGCATTGGGTCTTAGTTGCAGCATGTGGGCTTTAATTGCCTGACCAAGGACCAAGCCCTCTGCATTTGGAGCATGGAGTCTTAGCGAGTAAGCCATGAGGGAAGTCCCAAGATAATTATTTTAGGTAACGAAAAGTGTTTGATCAAATAATTTATGATTTTTAAAATATCTTTGACTATCCAGTAAGAAGAGAACATATATATATATATATATGTTCTTGAATATAGAAGTATTACTTGATATACTAACACAAATAAACAAATAAATAAGATTCACTATTATTTATAGATGATAAAATTGTCTATCTGGAAAGCCCAAGCAAATAAAAATCCAACAGGATGTTTTAAAATTTGTAATTATCCTAACTTTCCTCTGGAAAAATTAATGTGTGAGAATCACCAAGAGCATATTGAAAAAGAGAAATATAAAGGCACCTTTGCCCTACTAGTTGTTAAACTGTCTTACTGATATTTATTGAGTGCTACTTTGTGCCAGACACGCTGTTCTGTGTGTAGCGGATTCAGCAGATTAAAAAAATAGACGTATGCTTATACATGTGGATTTTACACTGTCCACAGCATGGGGCTTCCCTGGTGGCTCAGATGGTAAAGAATATGCCTGCAATGCAGGAGATGTGAGTTTGATCCCTGGGTTGGGAAGAGCCCCTGGAGAAGGCAGTGGCTACCCACTCCAGTATTCTTGCTTGGAGAACTCCATGTACAGAGAAGCCTGGTGGGCTACAGTCCATGGGGTCGCAGAGTGGGACACGACTGAGCAACTAACACACACACAGAGCATAGTGTACAAATAATAAACCAAATTAAGTCAGAAAATACATACAATATAGTGGATAATGAGTGATAAAGAGAAAACAAGGAAAGAAGAAGAGAGAGGATCAGGGTGTGTTGGCAGGCTGAGGTACAATTTCAGAAAGGATTTCCAGGGTAGTCCACATTTGAATAAAGATCTGGAGGTGATAGGGCCATTGAATAAGAAAGGTACAAGCGGGGCCAAACATCTGGGCATATTGGTGCTGGTGGATGCAGAATGAGGGATAGAAAGCCAGTGGGAGGAGGAAGTAGGGCTTGAGAGGAGGCAGAAATTAGACTGGTGATGAGAGAACAGGAGGAAAAACTCTGACCCTATAAGTCATTGCATTAATCCAAGTGTTTGCTGACTCCTTGAGATGGAGCGTCAATGAAATATTTTGTGCCTACACGAAACATGGTCAGATCTATTTTTATGGCTAAGTCTAATCCTCACAGTCACTTCCAGTCATTCTTTCACACACAAAAATTCAGTAATGCTTCCAAACACATGCCCACTCCCAAACCATAGGCACTCACAAAAAGATAGGGGCACCGGGTCATTGACGCGTCAACCTCAATTGTGCCAAGTGCACACGCGTCCATGCATGTGCACATTTCTGAATGAAAATAAACTGCTTCCAAGAAACCTGCAACGACTTAAGAATAAGCATGCATGGTAACAGCTGATTATGCAGCACCTCCACCATTCTACACTCTGCTTAACAGGTTTCTGGAACCCTTTGAGCTACTGCTCAAAGCCCTTCTGGAAGATCCGAGTTCCTGTCTTACTGTCCACAGAGGGTAGAGTGCAAAAAAAATAGTTTCTCACAATCCCAGGATCACCACACACACACACACAGTGCATGATCCACAGCAACATAAGAGCCTGCAAGCGCAACAACCACAGCAGCAGCATCAGTGGGTTGAGGAGGAAAGAACAGAACAGGTAGATAGTTCTTCTAGTTTTACATGCTGAGTCACTCAGCTGTGTCTGACTCTTTGTGACCCCATGAACTGTAGCCTGCCAGGCTCCTCTGTCCATGGAATTTTCCAGGCAAGAATACTGGAGTGAGTTGCCATTTCCTACTCCAGGGGATCTTCCCTATCCAGGGATCAAATTCATGTCTCTGGCACCTTCTGAATTGGCAAATGGATTCTTTACCACTGCACCACCCAAAAAGCTCAAAACTAGTCTTGGATATCCCATGAGTGACCCAGGTATCAGTGTCTGGAAGCCTCAATATTTTCTTCAACACACTTGTTTCGAGTCACATTTCTTTCCAGTGTAGTAGTGTGGTAACTCATCTCAGAACACCTAATTTCCAAGATGTTCTTGTTCAAACCCCAGGTGCCTGCAGGGCTACAAGAAAATGAAATCTTAGAGCTGGGGAACTGGGTGCCTGAAAAACTCCCTCTCCTCAGGGCGGACTGACAGGGCATCTGGGGACCATGGGAATGAAAGAAATGGTTGATAATGTGCAATGCACTTGGGCACAGAGCCGGGAAAGAAAAGACATGCAAGGGCTCAGAACAGCAGATTACAGGCTCAGTGTATTGTGGAGTCTAGAAGCAAAAATTGGGGGCTGAGAACCAGACCAGCATTTAGGGGCCCAGCAGTAAGACCAAATTGGTGACCACAGCATTGCAGATACCGTGCAGCATGTAAGTGGGCTCTGCCACTTAAGATTGTTGTAGGTGAGGCTTTAAAACTCAGGTGCAAAACAGTTTTGCCAAAGTGACTTCCAAGGCATGAAGTTTCTGACACGTCAATATTCTGAGATCATTTGTAACTGCATATATCAGTGGATTCCCTTTTCCTATTGAGAGAACCATTGCTTTAACCAGTGCAATGGTGACTGCAAATGGTTAAGAAAGGGTGACTTTGTTGTTCAGTCAAGCAAAGTCATGTCCAGCTCTTTGTGACCCCATTGTACTATAGCATGCCAGGCTTCCCTGTCCTTCACTATCTCCCAGAGTTTGCTCAAACTTATGTCCATTAAATTGTTAATGCCATCCAACCATCCCCTTCTGCCATCCCCTTCTCTTCCTGCCCTCTATCTTTCCCAGCATCAGGGTCTTTTCCAATGAGTCAGCTCTTCGCAACAGATAACCAAAGTATTGGAGCTTCAGCTTTAGCATCAGTCCTTCCAATGAGTATTCAGGTTTAATTTCCTTTAGGATTGATTGGTTTGATCTCCTTGCTGTTCAAGGGACTCTCCAGAATCTTCTCCAGCACTACAGTTCAAAAGCCTCAATTCTTCAATACTCGGACTTCTTTATGGTCCAACTCTCACATCAGTATGTGACTACTGGAAAAACCATAGCTTTGAGTATATGGGCCTTTGTCAGCAAAGTGATGTCTCTGCTTTTTAATGCGCTAAGCTTGTCATAGCTTTTCTTTCAAGGAGCAAGTATCTTTTACTTTCATGACTGTAGTCATTGTCTGCAGTGATTTTGGAGCCCAAGAAAATAAAATCTGCCACTATTGCCATTTTTTTCTATTTGCCATCAAGTGATAGGACCAGATGCCATGATCTTAGTTTTTTGAATGTTGAGTTTCACCTTCATCAAGAGGCTCTTTAAAAAAAAAAAAAAAGGCTCTTTATTCCTCTTTGCTTTCTGCCATTAGGGTAGTGTCATCTGCATAGCTGAGGCTGTCAATATTTCTCCCTGCAATCTTGATTCCAGCTTGTGATTCATCCAGTCCAGCATTTCACATGATGTACTCTGCATATAAGTTAAATAAGCAGGGTGACAATATACAGCCTTGATGTTCTCCATTCCCAATTTGGAACCAGTCCATTGTTCCATGTCTGGTTCTAACTGTTGCTTCCCTCCTTTCTATGGGTTTCTCATGTAAGGTGGTCTGATATTCCCATCTCTTTAAAAATTTCTACAGTTTGTTGTGATCCACACAGTCAAAGGCTTTAGTGTAGTCAATGAAGCAGAAGTAGATGTTTTTCTGGAATTCTCTTGCTTTTTCTATGATCCACGGATGTTGGCGGATCTAACAATTTAATCTCTGGTTCCTCTGCCTTTTCTAAATCCAGCTTGTACATCTGGAGGTTCTCAGTTCACATACTGCTTGAAGAATTTTGAGCATTACCTTGCTAGCATGTGAATAGAGCACAATTGTGCAGTAGTTTGAATATTCTCTGGCATTGGCCTTCTTTGGTGTTCTCACAGGAGAAGATGAGCATACAGCCTTCTACTCTACCATCTTGGAGTCTCCTAGGGCAACTTTAGAAGCTGAATATGTAATCATGTCACTTTGTGGACTCAGAACTCTACTCCTGACTGCATGTATGCCTTGAGCCATTAAATTGTATATTCATTCCTCACTTTTTGAAACCTATTCAAGCTACAGAGGACTGGTGGTGTGAGGTAGGAATCATCAGTGTCTGTACCCAGAGGGTTCTAACTTAGCCTCCAGCAATTTCAAACTTTATTTTAAAAGTCAGTATCTCCAGATAGGGAGGGACTCAAATTAACTATCCCTCAAGTACTCTGATTTTCTAAAAAGTCCCTGATGCTAATCTGGGGCAAGTTTAGAAAAAACAAAAACAAAAAACTTTTCTTTGGCACTTAGCACCATGTCTTGCACACCAGGTGGCACTCACCAAGTGTTTGCTGATTGAATGGAAATTAATTTCCTCTGACAGATTTACCAGCCAATCTCACCACTATTATATGGCTCTAATCCCAATCTGCAGAGAATTCTGACTTAGGTAGAGCAGCATTTGCTTGCTCTTTATGAAGTCTAGGGTCTCTAATATGAGATATAAAACCATTCTCCTCTGAGCCCATCTCTGATTTACAAAGTGAACAGAAATTTAGACCTTACTACATGCAGATGGTTTATATTACATCCACCCAACACTGTAGCACTAAACAGAGTGTGATCTAACCAAAGTCACCAAGGAAAGTACTAATTTTAAAATAGTTGCTTATTATTTGGCATTTGGTTGTACAATCTTATTTCATAACTTTTAAACCTGGGTATCAGCACGAGGTAAAAACAATCCAGTTCAGAAAAAAAATCTTTACAATATTCTAATAAACTCTGCTATGACACTTCCATTCTTTTAAATTAGATCCCGGTGTTTTTAATTTAAAATGTTTTAGAAAGATGATTTCTCAGGGTGTGCCAGCCACCTATATTTGTTTGAAAAGTGCCTAATCATAGCAATTTGTATGGAAAATTAGTCAAATGCAGTGCATACACCTTTACTTTCTTAGAAAGATTAAACTGAATACAAAGTAAATTATTTCTTGAAGGACATTGACACTGTCATAAAATTATTACTTAATCGGCTGGCATGAGGGGTTTCCCTGGTGGCTCAGATGGTAAAAAACCTGCCTGCAATGTGGGAGACCCAGGTTCGATCCTGGGGTCAGGAAGATCCCCTGAAGAAGGAAATGGCTACCCACTCCAGTATTCTTGCCTGGAGAATTCTATGAATAGAGGAGCCTGGTAGGCTATAGTCCATAGGGTCACAAACAGTCGGACATGACTGAGCGACTGATACCATATGATATGGTGCTGGCATGAAGACAGTGCTGCTCTGAGGGTTATAAGATGTGTAGGGTCTCCAGGTAGTATCTCTAGCCCTAAACTAGACAGTATCATGCAGTCAGTTCTTTTTGATGTCTAATATCCATATAATTTTGTGGTTATTCTCTTTCATTTCTTCTTTTTATCAGGTTGTCAACTGTCCCTTCTTGCTGGTAGCATTATAACTGTATTTCAGTTCAGTTCAGTTCAGTTGCTCAGTCATGTCTGACTCTTTGTGACCCCATGGACTTCAGCACACCAGGACTCCCTGTCCATCACCAACTCCCGGAGTTCACTCAAACTCATGTCCATTGAGTCCATGCTGCCATCCAACCATCTCATCTTCTGTCGTTCCCTCCTCCCGCCTTCAATCTTTCCCAGCGTCAGGGTCTTTTCCAATGAGTCAGTTCTTTGCATCAGGTGGCCAAAGTATTGGAGCTTCAGCTTCAGTATCAGTCCTTTCAATGAATATTCAGGACTGATTTCCTTTGAGATTGACTGGTTGGATCTCCTTGCAGTCCAAGGGACTCTCAAGAGTCTTCTCCAACACCATAGTTCAAAAGCATCAATTCTTCGGCATTCAGTTTTGTTGATAGTCCAAGTCTCACATCCATACATGACTGGAATACCATACTGGAAAAACCATAGCTTTGACTAGACAGACCTTTGTTAGCAAAGTATTGTCTCTGCTTTTTAATATGCTGTCTAGGTTGGTCATAACTTTTCTTCCAAGGAGCAAGCATGTTTTAATTTCATGGCTGCAGTCACCATCTGCAGGGATTTTGGAGCCCCAAAATATAAAGTCTGTCACTGTTTCCATTGTTTCCCCATCTATTTGCCATGAAGTGATGGGACCAGATGCCATGATCTTAGTTTTCTGAATGTTGAGTTTTAAGCCAGCTTTTTCACTCTCCTCTTTCACTTTCATCAAGAGGCTCTTTAGTTCTTCTTCGCTTTCTGCCATAGGGTGGTGTCATCTGCATATCTGAGGTTATTGATATTTCTCCCGGCAATCTTGATTCCAGCTTGTGCTTCATCCAGCCCAGTGTTTCTCATGATGTACTCTGCATATAAGTTTAGCAACTGTCTGCTGCTGCTGCTGCTAAGTCGCTTCAGTCGTGTCCGACTCTGTGCGACCCCATAGACAGCAGCCCACCAGGCTCCCCCGTCCCTGGGATTCTCCAGGCAAGAATACTGGAGTGAGCTGCCATTTCCTTCTCCAGTACACGAAAGTGAAAAGTGAAAGTGAATTTGCTCAGTCGTGTCCGACTCCCAGCGACCCCATGGACTGCAGCCCACCAGGCTCCTCCATCCATGGGATTTTCCAGGCAAGAGTACTGGAGTGGGCTGCCATTGCCTTATCCAGCAACAGTCTACCCACTTGAATTTTCATGTGGTGTGCAGTAAAACTAACAACAAAGCAAAACCAACAAAATCCAAGCAGTCTAGGAACAGAGATCCTGTAGTTATTAAGTGAGAGCCTACGAACACTGGTCAAGCAATATTAGAAGGATCTCTGTGGTCATCTGCTCAGTTAATCTGTATATAGGAACATATAAATAAAGCTTTGTGTGAATACATAGCAAACAGTTCCTGAATCAGTATTTAGGAGTGTTTTTCATCCTGTATAGCTCTTTTCATCTTGTATAACTGTAACACTATACCCATTAAACTACAACTCCCCATTCCTGGCAACTACCATTCTACTTTCTGTCCCTATGACTTTGAGTACTTTAAGTACCTCAAATAAGTAGAATGATACACTACTTGTATTATTTTATTGATTTCTTTGACTTAACATGAGGTCCTCAAGGTTCATCCCTATTTGTAGCATATGTCAGGATTTTTTAAGGCTGAATAATATTCCAGAATCTTCTTTTAAGGATGAATAATATTCCAGTGTATGGATATATATTTTGCTTATCTACTCATTGATGGACACTTGGGTAGCTTCCATGTTTTAGCTATTGTGAATAATACTACTATATACATGGGTGTACGAATATCTCTTTGATATCTTATTTTCAGTCTTTTTGGCATATACCCAGCAGTAGAAATGTTGGGTCATATAGTAATTCTATTTTTAATTTCTCTAAGAAGCTATCCTACTGTTTTCCACAGTGGCTGTAGCTTTTTACACAAAGGCTGTACAGGTATAGCTGCTGCACACTCATTTGCATTTACGTTATGCACTAAAAGTGTACCAGGACTCTAATTTTTTCATTTTTGCCAACATTTGTTTTATTCTGAGTTTCTAAATAGCATCCACACTAATAGATGTTAGGTGGTACTTCCTTGCACTTTTGATTAGCATTTACCTCATGATTAGTGACGTTATACATTTTTTATGTGCTTACTTGCCATTTCCATATCTTATTTTGAAATGTCTATTCAAGTCCTTTGGCCATTTATTGATGTTTGACTTTTTGTGGTTGAGTTTTAGAAATTTTCCATATGCTCTGGATATTATTTTCCTTATCAGATATATGATTTACAAATATTTTCTTCCATTCCATGGATTGCTATTTCACTTTGTTGATAGATTCCATGAATAAAAAATTTTCCTAAATTTTCATGAAGTCAGAGTTGTTCATTTTTTCTTATATTATCTGTGCCTTTTGTGTCATATCCAAGGAATAATTGTCAAATCCATGTTGTAAATTTTTTCTCTTATGTTTACTTCTAAGAGATATGTTTCTTTAGGTCTTACATTTAGGCCTTTGATCCAATTTGAATTAATTTTTGTACATGGTGCTAATTAAAAGTATAACTTCATTCTTTTGTATGTGGACATCCAGTTTTCCTGGCACCGTCTGTTGGAAAAACTGTCCTTTTCCCATTAAATGGTCTTTACCTTCTTGTCAACAGTCATTTGATTATACATTATTACAAGGGTTTATTTCTGGGCTCTATTATTCTAAATCATTAATGAATGTCCTTTTCCTAGTACCACACTGTTTCTGATTGCTGTAGCTTTGTAAGAGGGTTTTTTAATTGATGTGTTAAAGCTTTTTTACTGATGTTTAATTGACAGGTAACATTGGTTTCTGGTATATAAGATAATGATTTTGATATTTGCATGTATTGGAAAAGGATAACTGCAAGTCTAGTTAAAATTCATCACACTATATTATTACAGTTTTTTTTCTTGTGATGGGAACTATTAGGGTCTGCTCTGCTAGGTCTTTAAAATATATAATATGGTTGTTAACTATAGTCACCATCTACGTTGCATCTTCATAACTTTTTAATTTCATATATGAAAGCTTGTACCATTGAACTCCTTTATCCACTTCGCCTATTCTCTAATCCCCACCTGTGGCAACCACCAGTATGTTCTCTGTGTCTGTGAGCTATCTGACTTATTTTTCACTCAGTACAGTGCCCTCAAGTTTCATCCATGTGGTCACAAATGGCAGGATTTCATTTCTTTTAGGGCTGAGTAATATTTCATTATATATATATATATATATATATAATGAACAATGGGTTGCACATATTTTTTCACATTAGTGTTTTGGTATTCTCTGGATAAGTACCCAGAATTAGAACTGCTGGATCATATGGTAGTTCTATATTCAGTTTTTTGAGGAACCTCCAGACTGTTTTCCATACTGGTTGCACCAATTTAAATTCCCACCAACAGTGCACAAGGGTTCCCTTTCCTTCACATTCTTAGCAACACTTGGCATCTCTTGTCTTTCTGATAATAGGCATTCTAACAGGTGTGAGGTGATATCCTATTGTGGTTTTAATTTGTATTTCACTGATTACAGGTATTGAGTACCTATTTGTTGGCCATCTACATGTCTCTTTGGGAAAATGTCTGTTAGGTTCTTATACTCATTTCTTTATCAAATTTAGTGTTTTGGTTTGGATTGGTTTTTGGGAGGTTCCACATGGCTTGTGATATCTTAATTCCTCAACCAAGGATTGAAACCTGGCTTTGGCAGTGAAAGTGCAGAATCCTAGCCACTGGACTGGCAGAGAATTCCCCCACTCATTGTTTTCTTGACTTTCTGCACACCACATCTTCCTCAGTGTTTGCTGGAGTTTGTATTTGGTTTCTTTCTTCCTTTTTTTTTTTTTTTTGGTCATTGTTGTTAGTATAAGCTGAATCTGTGCTGAGGATCAATCTGAGGTGTAAACAAGATCTTCTCAGGTCTGTCTTCTGAATTTTTCCCTGTTCATGCATGGTCACTTTCTAATTTCCCTGTATATGTAGTTGTTTTTAATATCCTTGTCTTTAATTTGTTTTCCCATGGGAAAAACAGAATATTGAAGGATACAGAAAAAGTAGTAGCCTTTTAAATCTCTTGGCAGTCATTCTGTCAGAGAAAAAGGGCTGGCAACAAGGGGAGGTGAAACAACAATGGCCCTCAGGCCTACTTCCTTAAATCAACAGAAACTCTCCTTGAAAAGACCTGATGGTAGGTATACAAAATATATGTATGTGTGTATGTATATATATGTGCTTTGTATATATATATATAATGCTTGAGATATATATATATATATTTAAAACAACTATCTTAGAAATGCCCAGGACTTCCCTGACAGTCCAGTGGTTAAAATTTCACACTTCCAATGCAGGGGACACAGGTTCAATAACTGTGATAAAACCAGTTATCCCTAATCAGAGCACAGATCCCTGATACTTATAGAACAGGGTCTTTTTGGTCCTCTCTGTTTGCAACCTACTCCAGGAACACTCACAGCTAACTGCCACATAGTTTGGGGATGGGAGATTGGTAGCTATGATCATGATAAAAAATGGTATTGGCTAACATAAACTTCAGTTTTCAATCCCAGTCTTCCCTTTGAAGTTGCAAGCCTTCAACAGACTCCAGAGTTCCAAAGTAATTACATTAGACAGGTTTACCAGCACAATTGTTAGCACTGTGGGGAGACAGAGACCTGGTACTTCCTACTCTGCCACCTTCCCAGAATCCTCCTCCAGGTCTTTTGCAACAACAGACAGGCAAGTTAGGGCTGGGTGTGAGTGAAGAGCCTACAGACATTGAGTGAGAACTTAGTAATGGTTAGGATAGCAGTAATGAATTGTTGTGATGCCTGTTTCAATTTTCCAGAGGCTATTTTCTGGGTCTCTTCTTCTCAGTCTTACCTGGTTTAATGGAGGTCATCAGGCAGGGGACACCTGACAAGTGGGTGTTTTGTAGTTTCTCTCAGGAACCACAGTCAAGGTAAAAATGAAGTATGTGGTGTGAGAAGGGCTCAGTGATCTGGGCTGCAATCTTATAAGGATAATAGGGCCCTGAGGACACGAGTAGCAATTGTGTTCCTATTACTAGACAGATGTCCTTGTAGCTGGTGTGATATCAGCTAACTTTCAGATGTCAGATTTTGTATTGATTTATGTAATTCAAAGTCACTTTTTGGCATCAAAAACCAAAAGGATCTTATAGGTCTTTTGGAAACCCCTCATCCCTGGGTCAGTTGTCCTCTGAACACCATAAGCAGTGAGCAGTAGTCACAAACACTTAAGCAATCAATGCCTAACTTCTCTTCAGCACCAGTAAGTGCCATCCACAGCAAACCTCCAGTTAAAACAATACCATGAAGAATGGACTCCTGGAGGATACCAAGGGCTAAGCAGAAATCACAGTTTTAGAGAAGGGTTGGTTTCTTCTTTTCTAATTTGTTTTACGGTCAGTCTGGGACAACTTTTTCCTTTTACCTCTCTCTCAGGAGTTCAAGAATTTTCATTGGCCAAAATACTACTAAGAAACCCTTTCTGCTTTCTCTTTGGGAAGATAGAGAGGGGAGGTTGTTGAAAAAGTTTATTTCTACTTCTGTTTGATACAACTACAATCCAGATTGCATAATTATCTCTTTCTTTTACATCAGACTATAAGCACCATTAAAGCAGGAATGGTACTGCCTATTTCACCCCTGTATCTAGTGCATAGAGTATCAGTTCTGTTCAGTTCAGTCACTCAGTCGTGTCCGACTCTTTGCGACCCCATGAATTGCAGCACACCAGGCCTCCCTGTCCATCACCAACTCCCAGAGTTCACTGAGACTCACATCCATCAAGTCAGTGATGCCATCCAGCCATCTCATCCTCTGTTGTCCCCTTCTCCTTCTGCCCCCAATCCCTCCCAGCATCAGAGTCTTTTCCAACGAGTCAACTCTTTGCATGATGTGGCCAAAGTACTGGAGTTTCAGCTTCAGCATCAGTCCTCCCAATGAACAACCAGGACTGATCTCCTTTAGAATGGACTGATTAGATCTCCTTGCAGTCCAAGGGACTCTCAAGAGTCTTCTCCAGCACCTCAGTTCTAAAGCATCAGTTCTTTGGCGCTCAGCTTTCTTCACAGTCCAACTCTCACATCCATACATGACCACTAGAAAAACCACAGCCTTGATTAGATGGACCTTTGTTGGCAAAGTAACGTCTCTGCTTTTTAATATGCTATTTAGGTTGGTCATAACTTTCCTTCGAGGGAGTAAGCATCTTTTAATTTCATGGCTGCAATCACCATATTCAGTGATTTTGGAGCCCCCCAAAATAAAGTCTGACACTGTTTCCACTGTTTCCCCATCTATTTGCCATGAAGTGATGGGATCAGATGCCATGATCTTGGTTTTTGGAATGTTGAGCTTTAAGCCAACTTTTTTACTCTCCATTTTCACTTTCATCAAGAGGCTTTTGAGTTCCTCTTTACTTTCTGCCATGAGGGTGGTGTCATCTGCATATCTGAGGTTATTGATATTTCTTCTGGAAATCTTGATTCCAGCTTGCACTTCTTCCAGCCCAGCATTT
>NW_011495071.1:16572929-16583565 GCF_000754665.1 Bison bison bison
TTTCCTATTTGGAAACAGTCTGTTGTTCCATGTCCAGTTCTAACTGTTGCTTCCTGACCTGCATATAGGTTTCTCAAGAGGCAGGTCAGGTGGTCTGGTATTCCCATCTCTTTCAGAATTTTCCACAGTTTATTGTGATCCACACATCCAAGGCTTTGGCATAGTCAATAAAGCAGAAATAGATGTTTTTCTGGAACTCTCTTGCTTTTTTGATGATCCAGCAGATGTTGGCAAGTTGATCTCTGGTTCCTCTGCCTTTTCTAAAATCAGCTTGAACATCTGGAAGTTCACGGTTCACTTATTGCTGAAGCCTGGCTTGGAGAATTTTGAGCATTACTTTACTAGCATGTGAGACGAGTGCAATTGTGCGGTAGTTTGAGCATAGAGTATACTATGCTCAAAAACACTTTTGAATGAATGAATGAATTTCTACTAGAGATAAAGCATATAAAAAGGCCAGTACAAAAATCCTCAACACAATTTTGGGGAGCTCTGCTTAGTGCACTATAGGAGTGAGGAAGAAATGGCTTAAAAGCCTTCTAGATATTTCTAGGAGGTTCTGAAAAATGCCAAAGAGTAAGGAATCTGTCTTAGGAGAAATCATCCTTCTGGTAAGTCATAATAGTATTTATCCAGTTGTCAAAGTTGTAGCAAACACTGAAAGAAAATTGATCTAAAATCCGTCATTTCTGTACTAAGAAGGAAAGATCAACTAAATACTGCTAGTCCTGTTCATTGGCAATTCATGTTGACATTAAAGGAAATACAAATATTAAAAATTTTCAAGTGCCTCCTAAGCATATACTCTAGGAGTTTTGTTCTGTTTTTGTAAGTTCTAATGAAAACGTGGAAATGGAAAACTTCATCTGATTCAACTCAAAGGATATTACAATAACCTATTATGATCATTGCAAAAGAATGTATCAGACTCTTGGCTTCTATGAAAGAGCAGACATCACCTAGTATGTATCCCACCACAAAAAAAAAAAAAAGAAAAAGAAAGAAAGCCAAGGGAAAAATCTGATGAGAAAAGGGACCTCAAAATGTTTTTCAAAAATTGAAAGTTAAAAATTGAAGTTTAAAAAAAATTTCTACATTTTGCCCTAAAAATTTCCAAGCAGTCTAGAGAATGATTATATCAGCATCATCTGGGTATTGATAAAGACACGTATTCCTATTCAGAGGTCCCAATCTGTGTCACATGAATCTGAAACTCCAGGAGTCAGATGTGAGCAATGAATAATTTCTACAGTTCCCAGGTGATTCTGATGCACAGCCATTTTGGGGAACTAACTCTAAAATGTCAGAGTCTTCACAATATATCTTTTTTACCCTTCTTTCCACTGGTTGAGGTCATCTTCCCGCAGCTTCCTGTGATTTTGTTTACCTACTAGCAAAATTTCTGTGTTTCCTTTTATCTACTAATTCCTTACCTTAATACAACATTTAATCAGAGTGTGTTATCTTACAGAACCATGAAACTGAGTTGGGAGAAGCCTGGAGAAGAAACAATAAGTGAAGTAAAGTCGCTCTGTCGTGTCCAACTCTTTGGGACCCCATGGATTGTAGCCCACCAGGCTCCTCCATCCATGGAATTTTCTAGGCAAGAGTACTGGAGTGGGTTGCCATTTCCTTCTCCAGGGGATCTTCCCGACCCAGGGATCGAACCCAGGTCTCGCACATTGCGGGCAGACGCTTTACCGTCTGAGCCACAAGCAGAGACATATAGAAAGGCTAGATACTGCAAAATAATGAACCTTGTCTACTATAAACTTAGATACTTTACAAAAATGCACATATAGACCTACGGTTATAACCTAAAACTATGTTACAGGTAATGGAAATATTACTAACAACCCCTCCCCTCTCCCTTCCTCTTACTTCTCCTCTAGCATTTCAGTGACTAAGTACCAGACTACCTCAGCTCCAAGAGATGGGCTAACATAGACACTCCCAGAAAACACAGCCCTTCCTAAAAACCAACAAAAGGGCGTTAAAGGGGTTATTTTACTACCTCTGCTTTTAATATACTTTGGGCATTATGCTATGCTATGCTATGCTATGCTATGCTATGCTGTGCTGTGCTGTGCTATGCTTAGTCGTGTCCGATTCTTTGCAACCCCATGGACTGTAACCCACCAGGCCTCTCTGCCCATGGGAGTCTCTAGGCAAGAATACAGAGTGGGTTGCCATACCCTTCTCCAAGGGACCTTCCCAACCCAGGGATCGAACCCAGGTCTCCTACATAACAGGTGGATTCTTTACCATCTGAGCTATCAGGGAAGCCCAAGAATACTGGAGTGAATAACCTATCCCTTTTCCAGGGGAACTTCTGGACCCAGAAATTGAACCAGAGTCTCCTGCATTGCAGGTGGATTCTTTACCAGCTGGGCTACCAGGGAAGCCCACTTTGGGCATTAGGACTTGCTTATTCTTTAATACACAGCAGTATTAACTAAAATGCACAAACAGAACAATGGCTAGACAATCTGAACTTGTCTAAAGACTGATGGGCAGGGAGCTCTTCTCTCTGTACTTCCTTCCCTGTCCCCTCCCCCAGTCCCCCCCACCAAGTGAACAGTCAGCTTACACTCCAAGACAATTCCATGCCCCAAATACAACCATTTCTATGAATTAACAGAAAAAAAAAAAACTTAAAAGGCGTTTAACTCTCTACTTTCAAAATAAGTTGTATACTTTTACACATCTAGAAAAGCTAGATGTTTCAAATAAGGATTTAAGCTTGTCCACTATACACACATGTAGTAGCACTGAATACACTGCACACAAAGGCTAGTCTCAACAGGAACACTCTAGCCTAGAACCCTTCCCCTCTCTCATCTCTATCAACCCAGTGGACAACTCTAATAAGCTTCTGTAATGCTTAGAGATTTTAACAATTTCACTTCTACCAGTTGTTTTCAGAAGTCTTTCCTATGAATTTTAACATCAAATGTACACAGTGTATTTATTGACTACTTGTGTCAGACACTGGCAGCCTCTCACATCTGTACATGACCACTGAAAACATAGCTTTGACTGTACGAACCTTTGTTGGCAAAGTGATATCTCTGCTTTTTAGTACACTGTCCAGGTTTGTCATATGTTAAAATGCATAACCTCACATAAAATGTTCAAGACTAGGCATCTGTAGACCAAACTGTGAACCCTAAAAGGAACTGATCTGAAAGAAGACTGTGACATCATTAATTAACACACTAATGACAAAATCACACAGAGATGGCAGGCAACCAAGTCCAGAAAAGGGAGAGCCAAACTGAATTAGTCAGAATGTTTGCAGCAAGCACCAGGGGGATGTAGGTGCAAGCTATGTCTCATAAACCAAGATAATAGGATCTTCTCTTTGGTAAAGATCAATGACTCAGACTGTTATGGCTCCTTTGCCCTGATTCTGTTCTCTCTAAACAAGTTATTAAAGCATGAAGAAAGAAAACTGATTACCTTTGTATCCTGCTAGATAATTTAAATGCTTAATGCTTTTTAATTCCCTCAAAACAATATGAAGTAGACATTATTGTCCCCATCTTCCAAGTGGGAGTCAGAGACCTTCAAGAGGTTAAGCAGCAGTAGCAGAGCTGGGATTCAAACCCAAGTGTATCTGATGCTCTGACCCAGTCCCTTTCCAAGACCAGAGGGTGGGTATGGAGAAAATGACCTTCAGCCCACTGTCCTCTCTATGCAACCTACCTTACGGGGACTCCTGGCAATGACTGGATCACTACTCTCTGGGTTGTACTTTGGTGCATTCATTGTTTAAAGGCCAAAACCTCACTTATCTTTTGAAGACAACAATCTCTTTTGTGAAAGGACAAGAGAGTGACTCCCTGACATCCATTTCCCTTTCTTTTGGTTACCTTGATTATTGTTGGGTATTTGTGCCAACTTTGCCAACTTTGGCTGAAGTTGATTTTATTCTTGGCCCTTGGAAGACATCTGATTCAGACCAGTGAGACTACTCTCTGACCACAGATTTTTGGTGACAAGGTGTGAATGCTGGCAAATTAGACAAGCATAGGATTCCTTTGCTGGGAGCCTCTGAGACATCTGCCTCTTTGCTATTGTTTGTTGGGGACAGGTAGTTAAGATATCCTTTTTTCTTTTTTTTTGCCTGGGATTGGAATGAGAAATCATCTAGCACAGTGATATGTATGAGGAAGCAGGTGGGTCCTATATTCTTTGCCCCACTGGAGTGAAGTCAACTTTTGGAGAAAGTGCCATGTGCATCAGACAGATCAAAGTAAACCAAGCTTTTGGTGTAAATCTCTTTCATTATTTAATCCAGTTTGAATTGGTTTTCACTTACTTACAACTGAAATCATCTTCACTGACAAGTTCCAAAGTAACTTTTTTGAAAGTCAGTGAGTAGGGTGACCATATAATTTATTGTTTAAATCAGGACCACTTACAGAATAAGGGAGAGCTGTTAATCATACATGCTGGTTATAGGTGACAAGAGCAACATACTGAACAAATGGGAATGTCTGGCCTTTCTGCCACTGAGGTATATGCAACTTGCAATTCTGTCAGTCAGTAAGCTGTGAACCTTTGGACAAGTACTCTGCTCTATAGATATCAGCTTTTTATGTAAAAATAAAATATAATATGTGAATCTAGGTAGTTTCTCCATAGTCTATAATATTCAGAGCTCCTTCTTGCCTTGGAAGTCAGAAGATAGGAGGAGGTAAAGAAGGATTCCCCTTACAGGTTTCAGAGGGAACAGGACACTGCTGACACATTGCCATCTGAGTTCAAGCCTCCAGATCTAGGAGGCAATAAACTCCTGTTGTTGTAAGTCACCTAGTTGGTGGTACTTGCATACAGCAATCCTAGGGAGTGAATACAGGAGTTAAGATGTTGGTCTCAGGATTCTTGGCTGCCCATGACTACTTTAAACATGTTTTTCTTTCATTTTATGTTTCGGCTTAAGGTTTTGTTTGGAAAGCAGGATTTCATTGGTGAAACGAACATGAAACCACAGGTATAGCGCTTTGAGGGTATACTGAAATTTGGACACTTTCAGTTACAAATAACCCAATCTGAGGTCAGATGTCCTAAATAACCAAAGAATTTATGGCTCCTATAAATTAAGCCATATAAATTTAATATAGATATTTATTATATATACTATAAATTTAAGGTCTAGAGAAGATGTGAGGTTCCAGTGCCATTTGACAGAGATTTTGATCAAGCCTCTGACTCCATTTTTCTGCACTTTCTGGCAGGTTATCATGCAAGGGTTCCATTCTCAAGCTGCTCCTGTTTATGGTGGCAAATGACTGCATAGTTCCAGCTTCACCTTATGGCACACTATGCAGAGTTGTTGTTGTTGTTGTTGTTGTTGTTGTTGTTGTTGTTAAGTCACTAAGTTGTGTTCAATTCTTTGTGACCCAATGGACTGCAGCACACCAGGCTCCTCTGTCCTCCACAATCTCCTGGAGTTTGCTCAAATTCAGGTCCACTGAGTTGGTGGTGCTATCTAACCATCTCATCCTCTGCCACTCCCTTCTCCTTTTGCTTTCAATCTTTTCCAGCATTAGGGTCTTTTCCAATGAGTCAGTTCTTCACAAAGATGGCCAAAGTATTAGAGCTTCAGCTTCAACAACGGTCCTTCTAATGAATATTCAGGGTTGATTTCCTTTAGGAGTGACTGATTTGATTTCCGTGGACTCAAAGGACTCTCAGGAGTCTTCTAGGAGAAACAATTTTGATCAGGAATCCCCAATCAAGGCCTTGAGGTTCTCACCAATTGGACCGCACCCGAGCCTGCACTGATCACTTGTGTTCTGACAGGCCAGAAGGATTCACCCTGATTAGCTTAACCTAGTCTTTCCATTAGTCTTTGCTACTACATAACAAAATACTCCAAAATTTAGTGTCTCCAAACCACCACAATTTATTAGTTCATGAGCCTGTGGGTCAGGTATTTGGGCAGGACTCAGGTGGGATGGCTCACTCTCTTCCATGTGGTATTGGCCAGGCTCACTCAAGCATTTAGGGTCATTTGGCAAGCTGGCTCAGGGCCAGACAGTCCTGCAGGGTTTTGGCCCCATATCTCCCAGTTGTCTGGGCCGCCTCAGTTCTCTTCTGTGTTTCCTCTCTACCCAGCCAACTTGGACATGTTCTCATGCAAAGAGCACCTCCCGAAGATGAGAATAGAGGCCCAAGGACCCTTGACATCCAAACTTGAGACCTGTGCAATGTAACTTCTGTCATATTATATTGGTCAAAGCAAGTCCCCACCTCTTGATGGGTAAATCTGTAAGAATTTGTGATAATTTAAAATCATCACACCCATCCTTACAGTGGGGGAGGGGGAATCGTTTTCGCCCAAACCACAGAGCTCCTAAAAAGAATGGACATTAGGGAGAAAATTGGTCAGAGACTACAGAAAAGGCTAAAAGGTAGGTTGAAATTAATTGTGAGGGGCTCTGGATGCCTTGCTAAGTAGACTTTCTCTTTTAATTTGTGGTTCTCGCTCTGTTTCTGTGACAACATAATTAATGATTCTGATGCATTCTCATTAGGAAACATGACTTAAAAGTGAGTCACCATGGCTGTTTTTCTCAACCTGAAGACTGGACAGGAATAATGTTTCCTAGGTGGGGGCTTCATGCTCCTTCCTCTTGGGAAGTCGGGCTGCCTTGGTTATAACTCACAGTTCCAGGCCCTGGGGAGCCACTGATGTCTTGTTCCCAAGTGCAAGGGAGAGTTCTGCTCTGAAATTCAGTGTTAAGGTGCTCCTGTAACAGCTCTGAGTTATACTTGCCACTTTTCTTCATTTCTCCTACTATGCACCTATGCTACTAGTTTGGGATTTTCTCGCTTCCAACGGTACACAATTCCCAGAAGAAACATTTCTTCCTGTTGGCCAAGTCCTTGGGGCCCATTGTACTTTTTCCTGCTTTCTGGCCTCAACTGGGACAGCCCCACTGAACACAATGTGTTTGGATATCAACCAGAGGATTGACACCATCCAATTCTCTTTCCTCCCAGAAATCTCCTTCTTGCAATGACGTGGTCTTCAGTGACCAAGCAAATGAACCTGAGCACGGTGACAAGGGGATCTTGTCAGGGCGGTCTCTCCGAGCTGCAGCTCCAGTGAGTGTCCTGCCATGCGCACGCATTTATCTCTGCTACTGGGCTGTAAATAATTTGTAGAAGAAACATGGGATTCACCTTGTTTGTGTTGAAAATAAATATTTATTGAATGAGGGATTATAATGTATCAATAAAAAAGATAATCCTAAGTAGCATCCCTCTTGATAGAAAGATTATGGACATGAAACATGTTTCGTGATCTGTGACTCCTCAGAGTCCTGGTTCCCAGGAAGCAGACATCTTAATCTTGGCTCCTCCCACACACTAGTGGAGGACACTGGAGCCCAGAGCAAGGGTTTGGAACAGAAATTGCCTCTTAAACTGAGGAGGAATAAGGCTCTAAGGAATCTTTTCAGACATAGGGAAGAGCAAGGGTGAGTATGCGGAGGAGGAGTGGGAAAGCGGGAAGAGGAGAAGGATGTAGAAAGTGAGCAGGGAGAGGAACTCCCATCACCTCCCCTGGGGCCCTAACAGGAAATGGATGGAGCCTGAAGCCAGGGTTCTGCGGGGCTCTTTGCTGCACATCCTCACCTGGAGTGTCTAGTTAACAAGAAGGACTTGAGGCTTTCAGTGTTTCTCACTTAATACAGCAGCTGCTTTGACACCCACTCCATCTGGACTGCTCATTTCTGTTCCTTTATCCCATTAGAGGCAGCCCTTGCTCATCTCCATTTGGCTAAGGAGCCTGGGCTCTTGCTAAAAAGGGAGGTATTGACAGAAAATCTTTCAGTTTTAGAACCAGGAACAAGGGCAGCTTCTGCCATTGTGTGACAGGCTAACCTCAGGATAGCTGAAAATGACTGGGATTATTTAATGTGCAGGCTATATTAGGGCTGTCAAAAAAACATGGACAGTAAATATTGTGGAAAGCAGTTAAGGAGTGTGGCCTGACCTTCAGCATCAGCCCTAGGACAGGGAAGAGGCACTTGAGAAAAGGTGATGGAAGATGGGGGTTGAGTGTAACTGGCAGAATAAGACAGATTGGGTGTTCTTCCTTCATGCATGTCCCTCATGGACTTCTAATATGTTGATTCTCAACTTTGGGTGCTCGTTGAATGAATCTCATGGGACTTTTGCAAACTGCTGATACCGTTTTCTCCACATTTTGATTAAATTGATCTGGTTTGTGTCCTGGGCATCAGGTTTAGGAAGCTCCCCAGGGGAGAAGGCTGTGCAAGGAAATGGAGATATCATAGCATTTCATCGTGGAGTACCCAAAGGAGCCCTCCAGAACAAGGTTTTCAGGTGAAGCAGCAGGCCAAGAGGGAAAGGTCATCTACCTGCATTAGTGACAAAAAAGAGTTTTTTCTCTCTTTTATCTGTTGAATTCCCAGGCCAGTTAATTTTTCCAGTTCCTTTTTATTTTTTTACTTACTTGTCACCTGGTCTTGGTGAAGTACCTGCTTTCTTACCCATCAAATGAGTACTGTCACCTACTGCCACGAATATCAGGGTTCATGAAGATACTGTGAAAACAGTATAGAGGGGAGAAAAGAAACAGCAGAGATATTTCTGCACTCCATGGCTTCCCATGCCATCTCAACTGCATTCAAAGGGCAAACTCTACTCAGATCCCATTCCCATTGCAGGACTCTTGCCTACATCTCCAGCTTCAACTCCTGTCATTCCCCACTGTGTTCACTGTGCTCTAGCATCAATGGCTTGCTTTCTGGGCCAGGACACACTGAGTCCATACTTCCCTATGCAGTTTCTATCTCCTCCACCTGATTGCATGAGCCCTACATTTTCCTGTGTAATCTATCGTTTCTTATGGTTTTGTCACAACTGTTAATGGCCATGGGCAAAGAAGTGACTAGTCATTATGGAATTAGAAACAAGAGGTATTGAGTTGTGAATAAAAAGGAAGGAGAGTTATAGAACAGATGATAAGAAAGGAGTGTGGAGTCAAAACTTAATTTTTGTCATGGAGGAGAAATTTGAACACATGTATGTCTCTCAGGGAGGAGACTAAAAAGGGAAATATGTTATGTGGAGGAAAGTGGGATAGCTGAAGCAAATTCCCTAAGCCCCCTTTAAATGTAAAGTTTTGAGATAAAATATTTTAATCCTAAGGATTCTGGTTCTCACTTAGTTTCCTTTTTTCATGACCACTTTGTGCCTCCTGTAGTGCAGTGCAAATATCTCTTTACCCACCGAGTGTCAACTGTGAGCTCACTGGGCAGAGAGGAGTGGTCTTAATTATAATTGTATACCAATGCTAAATATAAAAAAAAAGCCCCCATAATTAATGAATAAATTTATCTGTTGCCTTTTTTTCTAAGTGACATGGGTATCCTGAAACAGCATGGAATCCTTAGTAAATGGGTAAGGAGGAGCTATGAAAAAGAGGTGGCAATGAAGTTAGAGGGTTGTGTAGATGCTAAAAAGAAACTTTACCAACTTCGTTTTTTGAAGAGAAGCAGAAAAAGCAAATGCAATCTATTTTGTCTCTTCTCTTATAGTCCATGACTATATTCTGGTGTATTCTACATAGTTAAAATCAAAGCGTCTACATAATTGGATATTTTGTTTTATGAAACATTGTTTTGAAATACTCCTTGCTGTATCTCACATTCTTCATAATTATTATTGTGAGAGATGCAGAATATTCCAACATTTAAGTGTTCTCAATTTCTGCTATTTTTAAATGCTGTGATGAAGAGCTTCATACATAGGAATTTGCCCTTTTTAAAAAAGTTATCTCCTCAGTTTAAATTACAATTAATCAAATCACTGAGTTGAAGAGTATCAATATTTTTATGACTCCAATACATACTGCCACATTCCTGCTTTATATTCACTGTCAAAGATATTCATCAATTCACTATAAACAATGGTACTAATATTATTACCTCTTCCTTGCCATATTAACTGATACAAAAACATAGTCATTTAATCTGAATTTTATTGAAGCCTGAGCATTTTCCCATTTGCTTACTATCAGTATTTTGTTCTGTTTATGTCATTTGCCATTAACCAGGCCCTTGTGACATTTATATACATTAGTATAAGGTTTTTTGTTTTATACATAATAATTCATTTATCTAATGTTTGAGACAAATACTTTCCTGCTGCTTTCATTTTCACCATGATTAGTTTTTTTTTCTTTTTTTAATTTTATTTTAAAACTTTACATAATTTGCGGATATTGAAGAATCCTTGCATCCCTGGGATAAAGCCCACTTGGTCATGGTGTATGATGTTTTTAATGTGTTGTTGGATTCTGGTTGCTAGAATTTTGTTAAGGATTTTTGCATCTATGTTCATCAGTGATATTGGCCTGTAGTTTTCTTTTTTTGTGGGATCTTTGTCAGGTTTTGGTATTAGGGTGATGGTGGCCTCATAGAATGAGTTTGGAAGTTTACCTTCCTCTGCAATTTTCTGGAAGAGTTTGAGCAGGATAGGTGTTAGCTCTTCTCTAAATTTTTGGTAGAATTCAGCTGTGAAGCCATCTGGACCTGGGCTTTTGTTTGCTGGAAGATTTTTGATTACAGTTTCAATTTCCGTGCTTGTGATG
>NW_011495071.1:16583830-16585790 GCF_000754665.1 Bison bison bison
TGTAGAGTTAGGTTATTTATTTGACTTTTTTCTTGTTTCTTGAGGTGTGCCTGTATTGCTATGAACTTAGGACTGCTTTTACCGTGTCCCACAGGTTTTGGGTTGTTGTGTTTTCATTTTCATTCATTTCTATGCAAATTTTGATTTGTTTTTTGATTTTTTCTGTGATTTGTTGTGATTTGTTGGTTATTCAGCAGTGTGTTGTTCAGCCTCCATATGTTGGAATTTTTAATAGTTTTTCTCCTGTAATTGAGATCTTACTGCATTGTGGTCAGAAAAGATGCTTGGAATGATTTCTATTTTTTTGAATTTACCAAGGCTAGCTTTATGGCCCAGGATGTGATCTATCCTGGAGAACGTTCCATGTGCGTTTGAGAAAAAGGTGAAATTCATTGTTTGGGGATGAAATGTCCTATAGATATCAATTAGGTCTAACTGGTCTATTGTATCGTTTGAAGTTTGTGTTTCCTTGTTAATTTTCTGTTTAGTTGATCTATCCATAGGTGTGAGTGGGGTATTAAAGTCTCCCACTATTATTGTGTTATTGTTAATTTCTCCTTTCATACTTGTTAGCATTTGTCTTACATACTGCGGTGCTCCCGGGTTGGGTGCATATATATTTATAATTGTTATATCTTCTTCTTGGATTGATCCTTTGATCATTATGTAGTGACCTTCTTTGTCTCTTTGCACAGCCTTTGTTTTAAAGTCTATTTTATCTGATATGAGTATTGCTACTCCTGTTTTCTTTTGGTCCCTATTTGCATGGAAAATCTTTTTCCAGCCCTTCACTTTCAGTCTGTATGTGTCCCCTGTTTTGAGGTGGGTCTCTTGTAGACAACATATGTAGGGGTCTTGTTTTTGTATCCATTCAGCCAGTCTTTGTCTTTTGGTTGGGGCATTCAACCCATTTACGTTTAAGGTAATTACTGATAAGTATGATCCCGTTGCCATTTACTTTATTGTTTTGGGTTCAAATTTATATACCGTTTTTGTGTTTCCTGTCTAGAGAATATCCTTTAGTATTTGTTGGAGAGCTGGTTTGGTGGTGCAGAATTCTCTCAGCTTTTGCTTGTCTGAAAAGCTTTTGATTTCTCCTTCATACTTGAATGAGATCCTTGCTGGGTACAATAATCTGGGCTGTAGGTTATTTTCTTTCATCATTTTAAGTATGTCTTGCCATTCCCTCCTGGCTTGAAGAGTTTCTATTGAAAGATCAGCTGTTATCCTTATGGGAATTCCCTTGTGTGTTATTTGTTGTTTTTCCCTTGCTGCTTTTAATATTTGTTCTTTGTGTTTGATCTTTGTTAATTTGATTAATATGTGTCTTGGGGTGTTTCGCCTCGGGTTTATCCTATTTGGGACTCTCTGGGTTTCTTGGACTTGGGTGATTATTTCCTTCCCCATTTTAGGGAAGTTTTCAACTATTATCTCCTCAAGTATTTTCTCATGGTCTTTCTTTTTGTCTTCTTCTTCTGGAACCCCTATGATTCGAATGTTGTAGCGTTTAATATTGTCCTGGAGGTCTCTGAGATTGTCCTCATTTCTTTTAATTCGTTTTTCTTTTATCCTCTCTGATTCATTTATTTCTACCATTCTATCTTCTAATTCACTAATCCTATCTTCTGCCTCTGTTATTCTACTATTTGTTGCCTCCAGAGTGTTTTTAATTTCATTTATTGCATTATTCATTATATATTGACTCTTTTTTATTTCTTCTAGGTCCTTGTTAAACCTTTCTTGCATCTTCTCAATCCTTGTCTCTAGGCTATTTATCCATGATTCCATTTTAATTTCAAGATTTTGGATCAATTTCACTATCATTATTCAGAATTCTTTATCAGGTAGATTCCCTATCTCTTCCTCTTTTGTTTGGTTTGGTGGGCATTTATCCTGTTCCTTTATCTGCTGGGTATTCCTCTGTCTCTTCATCTTGTTTAAATTGCTGAGTTTAGGGTGT
>NW_011495071.1:16585890-16586362 GCF_000754665.1 Bison bison bison
GTCAAGGTTTCCTGGTTAGGGAAGCTTGTGTTGGTGTTCTGGTGCGTGGAGCTGTATTTCTTCTCTCTGGAGTGCAATGAAATGTCCAGTAATGAGTTATGAGATGTCTATGGTTTTGGGGTAACTTTGGGCAGCCTGTATCTTGAAGCTCAGGGTTGTGTTCCTTTGTTGCTGGAGAATTTGCTTGGTATGTCTTGCCCTGGAACTTGTTGGCCCTTGTGTGGTGCTTGGTTTCAGTGTCGGTATGGAGGCATTTGATGAGCTCCTGTCAATTAATGTTCCTTGGAGTCAGGAGTTCCCTGGAGTCAGGGTTTGGACTTAAGCCTCCTGCTTCCAGTTATCGGTCTTATTTTTACAGTAGTTTCAAAACTTCTTCTATACAGCACCATTGATAAAATATCTACGTTAAAGATGAAAAGTTTCTCTACTGTGAGGGTCACTCAGAGAGGTTCACAGCGTTACATGGAGAAGA
>NW_011495071.1:16586462-16587568 GCF_000754665.1 Bison bison bison
TGGAGAAAAAAGGAGAGTCCAATGGGAGAGAGAACAGTCAAGCCAGTAATCTCGCTCCCTAGTGAAAAATGGGTCCTGAAGATTGGGTTCTTAAAGGTACAAAATTGGTAACAAATACATAAAAGCAAAAATTAAAAATCTAGAGTTTGGAATTTCAAAAATACGATGTTAAAGAAAAGAAGAAGGAAAAGAAAGAGAGAAAAAACGAACAAACAAAAACAAACAAGGTCACGAAAAGTATAAAGAAAATACAGGTACAAAATTGATAACTAATACCAAAAAGCAAAAATTAAAAATCTAGAGTAGAGTTTGGAATTTCAAAAATACAATGTTAAAAAAAGAAGAAGAAAAATAAAGAGAGAAAACAAACAAACAAACAAAAACAAACAATGTCGCAAAAATTATAAAGAAAATACAGGTACAAAATTGATATCAAATACCAAAAAGCATAAATTAAAACTCTAGAGTAGAGTTTGGAATTTCTGATATACAGTGTTATATAAAAGAAGAAGAGAAAGAAACAGAGAAAAAAAAGTCACAGAAATTATAAAAAAAAAACTATAGGTACAAAATTGATAACATATACCATAAAGCTAAAATTAAAAATCTAGAGTAGAGTTTGGAATTTCAAAAATACAATGTTAAAGAATAAAAAAAAAAACAAGGTCAAAAAATTATAAAATATATATATATGAAGTTTGCTGAAGAAGAAAAAATAGGGTCTTTTTTTTTGCAAAGTAATAGGTTATAAAAGTGAAAATTAAAAGAACAATAGAGGACTTAACATTTTTTTTTTTAATTAAAAAAAAAGAAAGAATGATCATAAAAATAGTAAAAATATATCTAGGACTTTCTTTGGTTTTGTTGTCAGTATTGTGGGTTCAGTTCATTTTTGGCTAGTTCCTTGGTCCGACTTATATTTCTCAAGATCTATAGGCCCCTTCCTATGTAGTCCATAGTAACCAAAGGGTTTTAATCTATTGCCTGTAGCTTCCAAGGCGTTGCCCTCTGTTATAACTTCTTCTGTTTGCTGGTCTCTTCAGTGTCTGGTTTCCGCCCTGACACAAAGGGGACGGTGGAGGACACTTTTTTTTTTTTTTTAGGCT
>NW_011495071.1:16587668-16588758 GCF_000754665.1 Bison bison bison
TGGTATGTCTTGCCCTGGAACTTGTTGGCCCTTGTGTGGTGCTTGGTTTCAGTGTCGGTATGGAGGCATTTGATGAGCTCCTGTCAATTAATGTTCCTTGGAGTCAGGAGTTCCCTGGAGTCAGGGTTTGGACTTAAGCCTCCTGCTTCCAGTTATCGGTCTTATTTTTACAGTAGTTTCAAAACTTCTTCTATACAGCACCATTGATAAAATATCTACGTTAAAGATGAAAAGTTTCTCTACTGTGAGGGTCACTCAGAGAGGTTCACAGCGTTACATGGAGAAGAGAAGAGGGAGGAGGGAGTTAGAGGTGACCCAAATGAGATGAGGTGGAATCAATAGTGGAGAGAGTGGGCTAGCCAGTGGTCACTTCTTTATGTGCACTCCACAACTGGACCACTCAGAGATGTTCACGGAGTTATACAGAAAAGAGAAGAAGGAGGAAGGTAACAGAGGTGGCCAGAAGGATAAAAGGGGGGAATGAAAAGGAGGGAGACAGATCCAGCCAGTAATCAGTTCCCTAAGTGTTCTCCAACGTCTGGAACACACAGAAATTCAGAGTTGGGTAGAGTAGAGAGGGGTTAGGGAGGAGACACAGGCGACCTGGTGGAGAAAAAGGAGAGTCCAATGGGAGAGAGAACAGTCAAGCCAGTAATCTCGCTCCCTAGTGAAAAATGGGTCCTGAAGATTGGGTTCTTAAAGGTACAAAATTGGTAACAAATACATAAAAGCAAAAATTAAAAATCTAGAGTTTGGAATTTCAAAAATACGATGTTAAAGAAAAGAAGAAGGAAAAGAAAGAGAGAAAAAAACGAACAAACAAAAACAAACAAGGTACAACGAAAAGTAATAAAAGAAAAATAACAAGGTAACAAAAATTAGAATAAACTAAATAACCAAAAAAGACAAAAAAATTAAAAAATACTAAGAAGTAAGAAGTTTAGGAATTTACAAAAAATACAATGTTAAAAAAAGAAGAAGAAAAATAAAGAGAGAAAACAAACAAACAAACAAAAACAAACAATGTCGCAAAAATTATAAAGAAAATACAGGTACAAAATTGATATCAAATACCAAAAAGCATAAATTC
>NW_011495071.1:16588858-16589603 GCF_000754665.1 Bison bison bison
TCTGAGGCTGGCCCTGGGCTGCATGCACCTTCCAGGTCCAAGCCGCTCAGGTTCAGGCACTCGGGTAGTCCTCAGAGGCACAGACTCAGTTGGGCCTGCGTTTTGTGCTCTTCCCAGGTCCGAGCAGCTCAGGTGATGAGGTGTTTGACGAGCGCCAATGCTGCGACTTAGCGCCTCCCCGCCACTCAGTTATCTGGGTGTAAAACTGGCGCACCTTCTCAGGCAGATGTTGACCGTCCAGACCCCCGATAAGTTTTAGTTAGCAAAGAAGCCTGCTTACAGTTTTATAGATAATGTCTCTCTGGGGCTGCGATTGCCCCATTCTGGTTCTGGCTGCCTGTCACCGGAGGGGGAAGGTCTGCAGCCGGCTATCTCTGTTCAGTCCTTTGTTCCGTGAGCGGGCCTGGCGGTCTTAGGTTAGGTCTAGCTTTTCGTGTGGTAGATATCCCACAGTCTGGTTTGCTAGCCCAAATTATTTCGCTCAGATAGCGCTCAGGGTACTCAGGCCAGATTCTTACTCTCAGCGATGCAGCCCGTGCTGCGCCTCCCTGCCCAGCCCCCGCTTGCCAATGGCGTGTGCAGGCGTCTGCGCTGCTTCTCCGCTGGGGGAGTTACCATAGGGCTCGCAATCTGCGAGTTTTAATTGTTTATTTATTTTTTATCCCTGTTATGTTGCCCTCTGTGCTTCCAAAGCTCGGCACAGATTCGGCAGTGAGAAGGTTTCCTGGTGTTTGGAAACTTCTCC
>NW_011495071.1:16589704-16608505 GCF_000754665.1 Bison bison bison
ATATTTTTTCCTACCTCCTTTCGAAGAGTTAGGTTGCTTTTCTGGGTGCCTGATGTCCTCTGCCGGCATTCAGAAGTTGTTTTGTGGAATTTACTTGACGTTTAAATGCTATTTTGATGAATTTGTGGGGGAGAAAGTGTTCTCCCCGTCCTACTCCTCCGCCATCTTGGCTCCTCCCCTAGTTTGTTTTTATACAGAAGTTTTCTATTTCTTGATCTTTTCCTTTTGAATTATTTCAAAAATTCAAAATTATAACTCTATCATTTAAATAAACACATGAAACTCTCAATTCTATTTCTGCAATTTATGACAATTAAGTTGCTTAATAAACGTGTAATACCTAAATACACATTTTGTATATAACTTGTTTTCCTAAACTGGTAATCCAGTGACAGTTATATTCCATACGTGAGGGATTTAGGGAGCAATCCTCCTGAAGCTGCATTTCTATGACAAGCACAATTTCTTTTTTACTGATCCTGCCTGTTATTTGGTAGCTTTATCATGGTGATGACCTTGATGGAGATTATGAACAGAGAAAGGCTAATGCTCTCCTAGCTAAGACTACATTGTGCTTTTCATGTACCCCAGGCACTTTCACTTTGGGGCTCCTTCTGTCATAAAAAAATTAAAACTTGGAGTTACAACTGCCTCTTATAAAGATAGATATACTCCATACTGAATTCATTACTGTATACTCATTATTATTTACAATTAGTTCTTATTTAAATTTTTTTTCTCATTTTAAAATTAAAATATTTTCATGGTCCAAAAATTAAAAGACACTTTCTCCTTGGAAGAAAATCTATGACCAACCTAGACAGCCTATTAAAAAGCAGAGATATTACTTTGCCAACAAAGGTCCATCTAGTCAAAGCTATGGTTTTTCCAGTAGTCATGTATGGGTGTGAGAGTTGAACCATAAAGAAAGCTAAGCTCCAAAGAATTGACTCTTTTGAACTGTGGTGTTGGAGAAGACTCTTGAGAGTCCCTTGGACTGCAAGAGATCAAACCAGTCAATCCTAAAGGAAATCAGTCCTGAATATTCATTGGAAGGACTGCTGCTGAAGCTGAAACTCCAATACTTCGGCCACCTGATGAGAAGAACTGACTCATGGAAAAGAGTGCCGAGTCAGATGCTGGACAAGATTAAAGGCAGGAGAAGGGGATAACAGAGGATGAGATGGTCAGATGGCGTCACCAACTCAATGGATATGAGTTTGAGCAAGCTTTGAGAGTTGGTGATGGACAGGGAAGCCTGGTGTGCTGCAGCCCATGGGGTTACAAAGAATTGGACATGACTGAGTGACTGAACTGACTGACTGAATAGGTGCCTGTTGTGTTGAATGTACATCTTTGTTCCAAAGCAACCTCTTGGTGCTAATTAACTCTACCTGTCACCTATTTATGTATCTATCTGTCTGTATATCTATTTTTCTGTCTGTATATCTAAACAATTGTGTCTACTTCTTGCTTTTTCACTCTGTTCTTCAGATATACAATTTTATGCATGTCATGAGTGCATGCTCAGTCACTCCAGTTGTGTCCGACTCTCTGCAACCCTATAGACTATAGCCCACCAAGTTCCTCTGTCCAAGGGATTCTCCAGGCAAGAATACCCACAGTGTTTAAGCAATTATTGACTTTTAATATGATCAGTTGCTAGAGGTGACCTATATCCCAGAGTTCTTTTCAGTTCTCTACCACTTCTAAGTGAACTTTAGATTCTCTCTGTGTGTATAATTAAAAAATCCTCTTGAAGTTGCATTGTTTTATAAGTTATCTCAAAGAGACATGGTGTCTTTGTAAAGATACAACAGTTTGATATCCCATTCTAGCACTGGGATACAATGACCATGCTGCAGAAAGAGTTCAAGAGGAGTGGACACAGAGGCAGGAAACAGGGTCCAGAAAGACCTAGTATTCTGCTAGGATGACCTGGCAACTAGGGGTACTCAGTGAAGCTAGAACGCAAGCTGCCATGAGTCAACACAGTCCCAGAAGTGGGTCATAATCCAACACCATAGGATACCTGCTAGTTTATTCTTCACTTTAGGGAAAGGGAATGCCTTTGGGAAGAAATTTGGAGATCATGTTTTAGCCAAACCTACCTTCTTCTAGGCCTTCCCTGATGGCTCTATGGTAAAGAATCCCCCTGCCAATGCAGGAGACACAGGTTCAATCCCTGGATCAGAAAGATCCCCTGGAGAAAGGAATGACAACCCACCCTGGTATTTTTGCCTAGGAAATCCCATGGACAGAGGAGACTAGCAGGCTCCAGTCCATGGGGTCACAAAACAGTCAGGCACAACTTAACAACTAAACAACAACAACCTTCTTCTAATCTGCTGTTCTAAAGTGGCTACAGTTTGGTAGCTCTCAGTATCAGGATTATGAATAAGTTTAAGCAAGAAATTTTCTTTCTTTCCTCAATTTTTTATTATGGCAAAATACATCAATATACGATCTTAACCATTTTTTAAATCTTAACCATTTTAAGTGTACAGTTCAATGGTATTAAATACATCCATATTGTACAGCCATCACTACCATCCATCTCCAGAACTCTCTTCATCTTGCAAAACTAAGTCTGTACCAATGAAATAATGATTCCCCATGACTCCTCCAGCCAGCTCCTGGCACCACCATACTACTTTCTTTGTTTTTTTTTTGTTTGTTTGTTTTTAAATATTAGCTTTCCCTTACACTCATGTCCCATTCTCCCAAAATCGTTCTCTCTCTGTTACTACCATTCCATTCCAGCCTTTTTTAAGTTTCCTCATATAGGTGAAATCAGGTAATATTTGTTGTTCTGTCTCGCTTATTTAACTCAGGCTTACAGTGTCCTCAAGATTCACTCATGTTTTTGAAGTGACAGGATTTCCTTATGTTTTAAGACTAAACAATATTCCATTGTGTAAGTGTGTGTATCCTATTTTCTTTATTCATTCTTCCACTTGACAGATGTTTAGGTTGTTTCCATATCTTGACTATTATGAATAATTTTGCAGTGAACATAGCCATGCAGATATTTCTTTAAGATAACAATTTTATTTCCTTTGAATATATTCCCAGAAGTGACATTGCTGTTGAATATGGTAGTTCTATTTTTAATTTTTTGAGGAATCTCTATAATGTTTTCCATATTGATTGTATCAATTTACATTTCCATCAATAGTGTACAAGGGTTCTTTTTGCACCTCATCCTTACCAACATTTATTATCTTTTTTTGATATTAGATGTCCTAACGGGTGTAAAGTATATCTCATTATGGTCTTCATTTGCATTTGGCTAATAATTAGTGACATTGTGTATCTTTTCACATACCTGTTGGCCCTTTGTATACCTTCTTTGGCAAAATGTTTATTCAGGTCCCTCGCCCATGTTTTTAAATTGGGTTATTTGTTTTTTTGCTATTGAGGTGTAGGTGTCCTGCACATGCTTTGGATATTAATTGCTTATTAGAGGTATGGTTTGCAAACATTTTTTCCCATTCTATAGATAGCAATTTCATTTTGTTGATAGTTCCTTCCTGTGCAAAAACTTTTTAGTTTGATTTCTTGTGAAATTGTTAGTTGCTCAGTCATGTCCAACTCTTTGTGACCCCATGGACTGTAGCCTACCAGGCTCCTTTAGTCCAGGAATTATCTAGGCAAAAATAATGGAAAAGATCCCTTCTCCAGGGGATCTTCCTGACCCAGATATCAAACTCAGGTCTCCCGCATTTCTGGCAGATTCTTTACTAATCTGTGCCACCAGAAGCCTAGTTTGATGTAGTCCCACTTGTTTATTTTTGCTCTTGTTGATCATGCTCTTGGTATCTTATCCATGAAATCATTGCCAAGACCAATGTCAAGGAACTTGCCCCCCATATATTCTTGTAGGGGTTTTATTGTTTCAGGTTCTGAGTTTAAGTTTTTAATCTATTTTGAGTGGATTTTCATATATTGTGTATGATAAAGTCCCAATTTCATACTTTCACAAGTGTGTATCCAGTTTTTGCACCATTATTATTGAAGAGACTCTTCTTTCCCTGTTGTGTATTCTTGGCACTTTTGTCAAAAATTAGTTGATTGTGTACACATAGGTTTATTTCTGAATTCTCTACTCAGCTCCATTGATTATATGTCTCTTTTTATACCAGTATCATACTATTTTGATTACTCCAGCTTTGTAATATAGTTCAAACTCAGGAAGTGTGTTGCCTCCAGCTTTGCACTTCTTGCTAAAGATTGCTTAACTATTTGGGGTGTTTTTTTGTGTCCATATAGTTTCAGGATTGTTTTTGTATTTCTGTGAAAAGTAACATTAGAATTTTGATAGGGATTGCATTGAATTGGTAGTTCACTTTGGATATATGAACATTTTAACAATATTAATTCTTCCAATCCATGAACATAAGGTATCTGTCCACTTATTTGCTTCTTCAATTTTATTCAACAATATTTTATAGTTTTATTGTACATATCTTTCACTGACTTGGCTAAGTTTATTCCTATGTATTTTAATCTTTTTGATGCAATTGTAAATGGGACTGTTTTCTTAACTTTTGGCATAGTCCATTTTTAATATATAGAAACAACTGATTTTTTGGCATTTCCTTTTTTAATTTTTTATTTTATATCATTTTTAAAGGTTTCTTTCCATTTTCAGTTATTATTAGAAACACAGCTGATATTGATTTTATGTTCTTCAACTTTACTAAATTTGTTGGTCAGTTCTGACAGGTTTTTTTGGGTTTTTTTGTTTGTTTGTTTTTTTGTAGAATCTAGGGTTTTCTACATACAAGATCATGTATTCTACAAACAGAGACAGTTTTACTTCTTCCTTTCTGATTTGTATGCTTTTTATTCTTTTCCTTGAATTGCTCTAGCTAAAACTTCTGGTTCTGTGTTGACTAGAAGTGGTAAAATGGGCACCCTGCCTTGCTCCTAATCTTAAAGAAACAACTCTCAGCACTTCATCATTGAGTATAATTTTAGTTAGAGGGCTGTCATATATAATCTTTATTATATTGAGGTCTATTATTTATATACCTAATTTGTTGAAAATTTTTATCCTGAAAGGGTGTTGAGTTTTGTCAGATGATTTTTATGCAGCTTTTGGGATGATCATATGATTTTACCTTTTACTTTGTCAATGTGGTGTATCACATTTATTGATTTGTATATGTTGAACTATCCTTACATCCCAGGGATAAATTCCATTTGATTATATGACCTTTTTTATGTGTTATTGAGGTCTTTTTTGCTAAACTTTTATTGTGGATTTTTACAACTATGTTTATCAGTGTTATTAGCCTGTAATTTTCTTTTATTGTCATATCCTTGTATGCCTTGGTATACAAGGTCTTAAATATGGTCTTATAAAATAAATTTGGAAGTATTCCCTTCTCTTCAGTTTTTGGAAGAGCTTGTAAAGGATTGGTATTACTATTTCTTGAAATGTTTGGAAGGATGACCATTGAAGCCATCTACTTCTAGACATTTCTTTAATACAAGATTTAATACAAATCTCATATTAATTAATTAGTAATAAGTAATTTACTATCTTACTTATTGTTCTTTTAAGATTTCTGGTTTTTTCTGATACAATTTTTGTAGGTTGTATATTTCTAGGAATTTATCCATTTCTCTTAGGCGTTGATAATGTAATTATTGGTACATAGCTCTTCATAGTAATTTCTTATGATCCTTTGTATTTCTGTGGTATCTGTCATGTTTCTTCTTCTATGTCTGATTTTATTTATTTGGATCTTCTCTCTTTTTTCCTTAGTTATTCAAGCTAAAGTTTTGTCAGTTTTGTTTTTCTTTTCAAGAAACCAACTCTTACTTTCATTGATCTTTTCTATTATCTTTCTAGTCTCTGTTTATTTCTGCCCTGATCTTTGTTATCACCTTCCTTCCAATAACTGTGGATTAGTTTGTTCTTCTAACATACTAACAACCTAACCCAAGAAACTAGGGAAAGAAAATTTGTTTCTTATGCAGGTATTCTTGAGACCAGGGAATAGTGGCAAGAATAGTTAAGAGATCGGTTGGTGGAGGCTGACCAGTATGGTACCATGTTGGATCATTACTTATGACCACCTCACCCTCTTCCTTTTTATCTTTCAACTGAAACATTTGATATATTTTTATAACTTTCTAACTTTGTAATTTTCTAATATGAGGGACAGCTTTTCAGCATAGACTCATTGAATTCAGAGGCCTTCCTCCCTAAGTCCAAGTCTTTAATGGTGAAAAATTAGCAAACATTATACTTTAAGCTGACACACATGAAACACACTTTAAGCTAATGTCTTACAGGTGTTGTCTAAAGTACATAGACTTGACTCTAATACAAGCGCCATTAGAGTAAATTGAATTTAAATATTGGGAGGACTTGGATTTATATTATGTTTTATAAATCACACACAGAGTTTATACTTGGCAAGCTATTTCCCTTTGTGAATCATGAATAGGATCAAACTGAGAAAATTTCTGTGCCTCCAAGTAAAAGATGAAAGATGTATGGCCTGAAACTTTAAACTTTCAAAATTTCAAGAACAATCTTTTACTTCAATTATAATGTTATAGGGTATTTGGGGCCAGTTAACAGTGTGATAGTTTCAGGTAGACAGCAAAGGGACTCAGCCACACATATACATGTATGTATGTAAACTATACATATACATGTACTCATGTATACGGACACATACATATATCCATGTATATGTATCCATCAGAACCCAATCTCCCCTTTCTTTTTTTTTTACAAACTTAAAATTTTACATCACAAAATACACATGAAAGAAGTCATTAAAAATAAGAAGCTGACACGTGAGACCCAGAAAGAATGCAGAAACAGAAATTCTGGGTTTCAAAACAATTTTGTCCAATATTTTTCAATAAATAAAAAATGATTTTACAAATTGTATTAGTGAGTTCCAGGGCTACCATAACAGAGTACTACAGAGTGGGTAACTTGAGGAGCAGAAATATATTTTCTTACAGATATTGATATTTTCTTGGAGGGTGTGAAGTCCAAGATCAAAGTATCAACCAGACTAGTTCCTGATGAGATCTCTCTCTTTGAACTGCAGATATCCACCTTCTTGCTGAATCTTAACAAAGCCTTTCCTTGGTGCTTGTGCTTATATAGAGAGGTCTCTCTCTTTCCCTTATAATTCCATCATGAAGCTCCACCCTCATGACCTAATCTAACCCTAATTACCTCCCAAAGGCCCCATCACCAAATATCATGAGATTTGGGGTTAGGGCTTCAGCATGTGAATTTGAGGCAACGTGATCATTTGGTCCGTAACACTCTTCAATGAAAAGACACACCAATGCATAATTTAAAGCAAGATGTAGTAACTTATCTTACAAGAATTCAAAAAAATACTTCATCTGGCTATGTATAATCTTTGACAAGTAATGTGTCTTTTTCTCTTTTTTACTTTTTAAATTATGAAAGTATGATAGCACATTTACAGGAGACTTGGAAAATACAGAACAAAGTTGCATATAGTTCCACTATACAGTAGTTATTTTTTAAGTAAATTAAGATTTTTAGTTGGGTTACAATATCAACCTCTAAAAAATTAATAGAATGAATATACAGAAAAGTAGAAGGATGCAGTAGACCTGAAAAGCACCATGAACCAATTCAACATAATTAAGATTTATACAATTTTCACAAAACAGTTAAGACAAAAATTCTATTCAAGTTCCCATAGACTGTAAACTAGAAGACACTGGAACATATCCAGGGATGTAAAACAATGTGGAAAAATTTCATGGTCTGAAGGTACTGAAATCATAGAGAGTCTGTTCTCTTATCACTACAGAATTATGTTAGAAATCAATATCAGAAGATATTTGAAACTAACGCATATTTTCAAGTGCAATGTGACATTTACCAAGAGAGATCTTTGACTTAACCATTGAAAGTCTCAATAACATTAGAAGACTAAAAAACACAGAGGATGATTACAGAGAAGAAAGCATTTAAATGAGAAATTAATATCCAAATAAGAAATTAATAGCAAAGATACTTTTAAAATCCTATGTGTTTGGAAATTAAATGTCCACTTTTAAATGATGGTTGTATCTAAGAAGCCGTAACAAGGAAAATTAGAAAATATTTGTAACAGAATAAAAATGAAAAGAGAATTTACCAGAATTTGTTGCATGCAGCTGAAGTTGCTCAGCACAACTAAATACAATTTGGAATCTTGAATAGGTATGAAAACGAATAATGGACACTAACATAAAATTTTGTGAAATTTGAATAAAATTCACTTAAGTTAATAATACTATATCACATGTTAATTCCCTGTTTTATTTTACAATGTAGTATTTCTTCATATTTTCAAAATTAGATTAGAAGTTTCAGGCCTCATTTTTTTTTAATCTCTAATAAGCTTTCTAGGCTTTTAGCAGTAATAGAAAGAAAGAAAGAAAGAAAGTGGAGTCAGTCAGTTGTGTCCGACTCTTTGCGACCCCATGGACTGTAGCCTACCAGGCTCCTCTGTCCATGGCATTTTCCAGGCAATAGTACTGCAGTGGGTAAAATACATGGAAATATATCAAAGTTTTGAATGAATATAAGTTAGAAATCTAGCATTCTATTCATACTAAGTCACATAAGTGGAACCAAAATGTCAAAATTTTTATCTAGGCAAAAACTCATATGTTTTCTAAAAATACATATTTTATATTATATTATACATACTATTTTTATATATGTATACAAAAGCTTTTCTACTACTCTTGATAAAGGCTAGAGAAAGAACAACAACAACAACAAGAGATGGAGAAATTAGAAAACATAAACTAAATGAATTGGGAGCACTGAATATGAAATAGAAGAAGTGAAACAAACTAGATAAAAGTAAAAGATCATCATATAGTCCAATTGCTTTTAAACATGGCTGCTCATTAGGAACATATCTGGAGCTTTGGAGGGAAAAAAAAGCAATACATGGGCATTTGTATTTTTTTTTAATTCCAAGATAATTCTGATATGCATCTGGATTTTAAAAAGTGATTATAAGTTTTTCTATTAAATGGTAGTTTTAGTCATATAGAATACTATTCTTTTCTGTTGACTAATCATGATACCATGCTATTAAGTGAATAATAGTTACATAATCACAATAGTAAAAGATTTTTACAATAGTAAAAATTTATCAGTTTTCACAATCAATAGCTGGACAAAAAGTAAGATAATTATAATTGCAAGCCATAATGGAAATATGATTGATCTAATAATATAATTACATACAACTTGGGGGGTTAAGTAGAGTTATGTGGTATGTGGAAGTGCATGCATGAATGTATTTTCATTCACTCAGCCAGTCTATATCTTTTGGTTGGTGCATTTAATCCATTTACATTTAAGGTAATTATCGATATCCATTTTCTTAATTGTTTTGGATTTATTTTGTGTCGGTCTTTTCCTTCTCTTGTGTTTCCTGCCTAGAGAAGTTCTTTTAGCATTTGTTGTAAAGCTGGTTTGGTGGTGCTGAATTCTCTTAATGTCTCTTTGTCTGGAAAGGTTTTGATTTCTCCATCAAATCTGAAGGAGAGTTTTGCTGGGTAGAGT
The DNA here is from genome assembly GCF_000754665.1 of Bison bison bison. NCBI lineage: Eukaryota > Metazoa > Chordata > Mammalia > Artiodactyla > Bovidae > Bison > Bison bison. The sequence goes on from NW_011495071.1 coordinate 16,599,297, forward strand.
ATTCTTGGTTGTAGGTTCTTCCCTGTCATCACTGTAAATATATCATGCCATTCTCTTCTGGCTTGTAGAGTTTCTGTTGAGAAGTCAGTTGATAACCTTATGGGAGCTCCCTTGTATGTTATTTGTTGTTTTTCCCTTGCTGCTTTTAGTATTTTATCTTTGTCTTTAATTTTCATCAGTTTGATTACTATGTGTCTTGGTGTGTCCCTCCTTGGGTTTATCCTGCCTGGGACTCTGTATGCTTCCCGGATGATTATTTCCTTTCCCACGTTAAGGAAGTTTTCAGCTATTATCTCTTCAAATATTTTCTCAGGTCCATTCTCTCTCTCTTCTCCTTCTGGGACGCCTATAATGCGAATATTGGTGCATTTAACGTTGTCCCACAGGTCTCTTAAGCTGTCTTCATTCCTTTTCATTCTTTTTTCTATATTCTCTTTTGCAGCAGTGATTTCCACCATTCTGTATTCCAGGTCACTTATCCGTTCTTTTGCCTCAGTTATTCTGCTACTGATTCCTTCAAGTGTATTGTTCATCTCTGTTTGTTTGTACTTTAGTTCTTCTAGGTCTTTGGTAAACATTTCTTGCATCTTCTCCATTCTTTTTCCAAGATCCTGGATCATCTTCACTATCATTATTCTGAATTCCTTTTCTGGAATGTTGCCTATCTCCACTTCATTTAGTTGTTTTTCTGAGGTTTTATCTTCTCCCTTCATCTGGAACGTAACCCTATGCTTTTTCATTCTGATTAACTTTCTGTGATGTGGTTTTTGTTCTAACTCTTGTGGGATTGTAGTTCTTCTTGTTTTTTCTGTGGCCCTCTGGTAGATAAGGCTAAGAGGCTTATGTAAGCTTTCTGATGGTAGAGACTGGCTATTGGAAAAACTGGGAACTTTTTCTTGTGAGCAGGTGCTCAGTAAAACTTTAATCCAGTTATCTGCTGATGGGTAGGATTGTGCTCCCTCCTCTTAGTTATTTGGCTTGAGGTAATCCAGTCCTGCCTGAGGTCTACTGGGGCTCTATGGTAGAAATAATGGTGACCTCTGAGAGAGCTTATGCCAAGGGTACTTTACAGGACTTTGCTGCTGCCAGTGCCTCCATCCCTGTGGTGAGCCCCTCTACAGGAAATACCCGCCCCAACACTAGCAGGTAGGTCTAGTTCAATCTCTTATGTGGTCTCTGCTCCTTTCCCCTGGGTCTTAGCGCATGAAAAGCTTTGTTTGTGCCCTCCAAGAATGGAGTCTCTGCTTCCCCCAGTCCTGTGAAAGTCTGTAAATCAAATCCCACTGGCCTTCAAAGTCAGACTCCTTGGGGATTCCCAGTCCCTTTCCCAGCCTGGGAAGGGTGATGTGGGGCCCAGAACCTTCACAATAGTGGGAGAATTTCTTTGGTTATTATTGTTCTCCAATTTTTGGGTTGCCCACCTGGTGGGTATGGGATTTTGATTTTATTGTGACTTCTTCTTTGTCACAAGATGGAGGTATCTTTATCTTTCTTTGGTGGGTTCCAGCATCCTCCTGTAAATAGTTGCTCAACAGCTAGTTGCAATTTTGGTGTTCTCACCAGAGGAGCTGAGTGCACATTCTTCTACTCCACGATCTTGAACCAATCTCCAACAAGTAATGTGTCTTATCTGGATTTCCAATTTTCCAAGAGTTCCAAGGGTGCTTCTCCAGTGCAATGCTGACAAATATTCAAATACCGGCTCTCTAAAAAATAAATTATGTCTATAAGTTTAAGTTGTATTAATCAAGGGATGTATAGCACAAAATTTACAAATAATAAATATTCTGTAACCTTTCTTGAATTCCATACCCAATTTATCTTCAAGGATGCTTTCATTGATTATTGTTGAACTCTTGTATTGACAGTCAAAATATGCTTTAAACTGATGAAAGGGTATAGCATAATTTTGACATGAGTGTGTGGTATTTTCTTTATATAATAAGATAAAAGTGAAACAGTAAAGACATATCTTAGAAATCACTCATTTATCAATGACATGAGTAACTTCTTTGCAGAATTAGATAACATATTGTTAAAATATTGTTAAATATTGAAAGACTGTTGTTAAATTGTTAAAATATTGAAAGACTATTACCTCAACTTTTCATGCTATTTACAATGTACCAGCTACCAATCTGACACACTTTTAAGTTTAATCATCATTTTTTAATATAAATTTATTTATTTTAATTGGAGGCTAATTATTTTACAATCTTGTATTGGTTTTGCCATACATCAACGAGTCCACCACAGGTGTACACGTGTTCCCCATCCTGAACCCCCCCTTCCACCTCCCTCCCCATACCATCCCTCTGGGTCATCCCAGTGCACCAGCCCCGAGCATCCTGTATCATGCATCAAGCCTAGACTGGTGATTCATTTCACATATGATAATATACATGTTTCAATGCCACTCTCCCAAATCATCCCACCCTTGCCCTCTCCCACAGAGTCCAAAAGACTGTTCTATACATCTGTGTCTCTTTTGCTGTCTTGCATACAGGGTTATCATTACCATCTTTCTAAATTCCATATATATGCATTAGTATACTGTATTAGTGTTTTTCTTTCTGGCTTATTTCACTCTGTATATAATAGGCTCCAGTTTCATCCACCTAATTAGAACTGATTCAAATGTATTCTTTTTAATGGCTGAGTAATACTCCATTGTGTATATGTACCACAGCTTTCTTATCCATTTGTCTGCTGATGGACATCTAGGTTGCTTCCATGTCCTGGCTATTATAAACAGTGCTGCGATGAACATTGGGGTACACGTGTCTCTTTCAATTCTGGTTTCCTCGGTGTGTATGCCCAGCAGTGGGATTGCTGGGTTGTATGGCAGTTCTATTTCTAGTTTTTTAAGGAATCTCCACACTGTTCTCCATAGTGGCTGTACCAGTTTGCATTCCCACCAACAGTGTAAGAGGGTTCCCTTTTCTCCACACCATCTCCAGCATTTATTGCTTGTATACTTTTGGATAGCAGCCAAACATAAACTTTTAAGTTTAATCATCATTTTTAACATTTTCTCCATTCTTTCTTAAGTCTAGGTAATCAATAAAACAATAAACAAGGTCCTGACTAGTAATTTATCTGTTAATATCTGTGATGTAAATTCTTTTACCATGGTCATGTTTGTGCTACCATTGTAACATCAATGAATGAACATTGAGAAAAGACGTTCACCACACACTATTACAGAAACAATGGACATAAATAATCTTAAGACCATAAATAATAGCAATGTGTAGTAAAGTACTTACGAATCAATGAGTTTTGAGTATTTATTACCTTTTTAAAAATATAACTTAATTTTTAGTTTATATAAGTTAATTCTAATATTAGCTCAGTGATGTTTAATAAATGGCTCAACATTTCTGGAAAGAACTTTCAATACTCTCAGGGGCCATATGACTCCATTTCAGAACACCACTACCTACTGGTTTAATATAATAGTCTAACAGTCCAAAAATCTCAGAACGTTCTGGAAGAACATTACATAGCCAGATAATATCACTACCTGCACCCAGATTCTTCTCTTTGTCTTTCCCTGCCCTGGGGACAAAAATTTATAAATGATAGTCTGTAGAACTAGAACTAGATTTAGTTTGTTACTTAACCCTAAATCCCACACACTTGAATCCTGCTCTCTAGTTTACCATTTAGCATTACTATAAATTTGTGGGGAAGTCTTGAAGGAAAACAAAATTAAAACATCAACTTAGAAAGTGATAGTTCCTCCCTTTATGTATTTACATTTATACAGAAACACCAATATTTCTTTTATATCTCATGATGTTCACCTATGGTCCAAATTAATAATCAGCCCATAGTTGAATCCACACCTTCTTTTTTAAGACAGTGAGGCAAGAGAGCAAAAAAAAAATGCAGAGGAAGTCTTCTACTAGACCCATACCGATGAATCAAAGACAACTAAAGGACCTCAGATTTTATGTTCCATGCCCTATATTACTTTGCATGCATGCATACACACACACACACACATGCATAGCCACACACATTTATGTTCAGTCCCACATAGTCACAACTAGCATCTAGGCCAAAGCTACATCAGCTTGATTACTGTCTGCCCTCAGGCTTCCAGAAGCTTCATTTCTCCACCCAGGTTGAGCTGTGGGTCTGACCAACAGCACTGAGTATGAGGTCTCCTGCAGTTTCAAGTGTGGCTCCACGAGTGCCTGCAAGGCTTGTGAGTGGGGGATCCTGCCTCAGACTAAAGCCTCAGTCATAAAAAAAAAACTTAAATAAAGCCTCAGTCATAAATCTCCCCAACTTGAGGCCCAGATACTTCCATTACTGAGATTCTTGCTCTCCCCTCACTTCTGGTTCCCTTGGGGAGGGTCCTAGTGACAGGGAAAAGACTATGCAGGAAACCTGGGTAGACTTCCACCTTACCCAGAAAATGAGGGACTAACTCAAGACCAAACCCTGAAAAATCAGGTAAAGTCAAAAGTTGTCCCCATGCATAATTAAATTTCCAATATAATATAAATTTCCAAAATTCCAAGTTTCAAATGGCTTTCTACTGAAAACTCTCTAAAGAAAGAAACTTTGTAATTCCTTTAAGCAGCCTATCTTTTCATTATCTAACCTCTTTCCTTTCCAGCTTGTGAGAAAGTTCTGCTGTCTCTTGGAGGGCCTTTTGGAAGGCCCTGTGATGGCTTCCTCTGCTTTGGTACATCTCCAAGTTTAGGACAGCATCATCTTTTCTGTCAGCATCTATACACAGAAAGTTATGAAGATGAGAGACCAGCACAAAAAGTACTGATAACCAGGCAGGCTGCATCCTATGATGGAGATAACATATCAGCATGATAGTGACTGATATGTCCAAAGATATAAGAGATGTAAAAGATCCAGAAACTACCAGTTTTATTATTCAATATCCTGTGGCCATCCCCACATAATATAAGCTAGAAGGAATCTAAAAGATCATGTGGTTCCCATTTTTGTATTGAATAGAAGGTAAATCTAAGACAGTGAATAGTGTCTTGGCAAAGACCTCACAGGAGGCCAAAACAGAACTAGAATAAAAGGTCAGGATCCTAGACCTACCCCTCCACACCACAGGTCATTTCTGCTCTCCATATATGAAACTGCACGTATTCTGATGGTGTCATCTGCTAGGGAATGAATGGCTTCTTGGCTTATAGACAAAAGGCCATCAGTGCTTAGGCATGAGCTATGGCTGATCATGCCTGCATGTTCAGCCTTCTCAGGTCCACTTTCCTGGGGACTTCAGAAATCTAAGAAAATCTGACTGTGCTGAGCAAAGATGGAGACCTCAGCAGACACACAAAGACAGTGTGTCTCTGTTCTTCGTGCCTTATAAGTAAGTCACTTAGCAACTAGTGCCAGGCTCTTTGCTTGGCTAGGGATTGGGGACCTAGTGATGCCCAAATTCTAGCTAAAGGGATCCTCAAGAATTTGCTCTGACAGGTAAGACAAGTATCTCCTCAAAGGAACTTTCTCATTCTGGCTCCAAAAGTGACTTAGAGAATTCAGGAACCTCATGTCCCCTCATTTAGTTGTCAAAGATGATTCTTGAGTTTATGGCAAAATAAGGAGCACTAGGAATCTATCCAGCCAAAAACTGTACTGGTGGAGTCTATCTGATGTAACCATCTTGGAACTCTGAAGGCTACCAAAGCCTTGCAAATTCCTGGGGGAATTTTAGATGGTAAATTATAGTTAATTTCGGTCAATTCAGATCTTGGTAAGGGATAGTAGCTACTCATCCCCTATACTCATCCTTATAGCAGACAACTTTACACATGTTCCTAGAGCAGTTTGCATGGGTTTGTGGGTGTCACAGTGGATGCCATCAGCAATCAGATTGCTGCTTCTGACAAGATTACATAATAAAAGGCCAATAGCCATTGTTGTAGCACATTGTTGTAAGTTTCTCTCACTCTGGCGAAATGACTTTCATGAAATGTAAACAACGAGAGCCCTTTTTAATCTCTCCCTCTCTCCTATTTTTCCCCTTTTGGAAGCCAGATATTAAAATTTAGGACATTTAAAAATAGATACATATATGGAAAAATTAGAAAGTCACTGTGTATGCCCAGAAAAAGACACAGGTTCATAAAAGACCTGAAAGATGTTAAGTTTACATCTCAGCTGATCTTTGCCACAGAGAAAGCCTATTACACCAAGATAAATAAATAAACAGGAGCAAAAAAAAAAAACCAACAACATTATTTTTCCTGGAGAAAGGAAAGAATTTTATTTCCAGAATTATCACATTATTATATATAAATATCCAGGGTTCAACAAAAAGTCACATGGCATGCAAAGAGATTGTAAAGATGGTCCATTTAAAGGAAAAAAGTGAATCAGAAACTGTCCATGAAAAAGAACTAATGACAGATATACTTGACAGAAGTTTTGAAACAATCTTAAAGATACTCAAAGAACTTGAAGAAGATGCAGAGAAAGTCAATAAAAGGACATATGAACATAATGGAAATATCAATAAAGAGAGAGAAAAACTTAAAAGGAAAGGGAAAAGAAATTCTGGAGTTAAAAGGTTAAATAATTGAAATGAAAAATTCATTAGAGGAATTTAAAAGTAGATTTGAGCAAACAGAAGAATCAGTGAGCATACCCACCTAATGACAGATCATCAACAATATTAAGTAAAAACTGACAGAATTAAAGGGTGAGATAGATACTTCTACATTAATTGAATACCATGCTCTCAATACAGATAGGACAACCAAACAGAAGTTAAATCAGGAAATTGAGGACTTAAATAACACAACAAACCAGCTAGATCTCACAGACAACTACAGAACACTCAACCAAAAAACAATGGCATTTGCATGTGGGATGTTTTTCAGTACAAACTACATGTTAGGCTGCCAATTCAATCTCAGTAACCTGTAAAAGATAGATATCATACAAAGTAATTCCTCCAAGCACAACAAAATCAAATGAGAAGTCAAAATTACACAACATAATTTTAATCAAGCAATGGATCAAAATAGAAACCACGAGGGAAATTAAAAGATAATTATAGATCAATGAAAATGAAACACACTAAACCAAAACTTATTGGATACAGTGAAAGCAGTGCTAACAGAGAAATGTATAGCTGTAAATGCATACATTAGAAAATAATAGACTGTACACCTGAAACTAACATGATGTTGTAAATCAACTGTACTTCAATTTTTAAAAAAAGAACAGAAAAAAGATACAGAATGATATTAGCATTAGGGCAGCATGAGACATTCCTCTTTTCTCTCCCCATTTTAAAACAACCTATTAGACATCCATCCACAAATGAAAGTGCTTCCACAGGAGGTATGGGAAACAGCACCAGATGCTAACTTGCCCACAGGTGCATTAGAAACTAGGCATTGGATCTCAGAAGGTAAAGATTTCAAACTCCGTAAAGTTGCCCCACCCTCTCTTGCTGTGGCCAGGATAAAAACCTGGAAAGTACTAACCTGGGCAGATAATCACAACAAAGAAAGAACCTGTGAAAGTCTAGCCTGCCTGCGAGGAAATTCCAGAACACCATTGGAGTGGGACATCTTTTTTTTTGGGGGTGGGGGGGAGTTAGTTCTAAAAGGTCTTGTAGGTCTTCATAGAACCGTTCAACTTCAGCTTCTTCAGCGTTACTGGTTGGGGCATAGACTTGGATTACTGTGATATTGAATGGTTTGCCTTGGAAACGAACAGAGATCATTCTGTTGTTTTTGAGATTGCATCCAAGTACTGCATTTCAGACTCTTTTGTTGACCATGATGGCCACTCCATTTCTTCTGAGGGATTCCTGCCCACAGTAGTAGATATAATGGTCATCTGAGTTAAATTCACCCATTCCAGTCCATTTCAGTTCGCTGATTCCTAGAATATCGACATTCACTCTTGCCATCTCTTGTTTGACCACTTCCAATTTGCCTTGATTCATGGACCTGACATTCCAGGTTCCTATGCAATATTGCTCTTTACAGCATTGGACCTTGCTTCTATCACCAGTCACATCCACAGCTGGGTATTCTTTTTGCTTTGGCTCCATCCCTTCATTCTTTCTGGAGTTATTCCAAATCCTGAAAGATGATGCTGTGAAAGTGTTGCACTCAATATGCCAGCAAATTTGGAAAACTCAGCAGTGGCCACAGGACCAGAAAAGGTCAGTTTTCATTCCAATCCCAAAGAAAGGCAATGCCAAAGAATGCTCAAACTACCACACAATTGCACTCATCTCACACACTAGTTGAAGAAGGCAATGGCACCCCACTCTAGTACTCTTGCCTGGAAAATCCCATGGACAGAGGAGTCTGGTAGGCTGTAGTCCATGGGGTCGCTAAGAGTCGGACATGACTGAGCGACTTCCTTTCACTTTTCACTTTCCTGCATTGGAGAAGGAAATGGCAACCCACTCCAGTGTTCTTGCCTGGAGAACTCCAGGGACGGGGGAGCCTGGTGAGCTTCTGTCTATGGGGTCGCACAGAGTCGGACATGACTCAAGCGACTTAGCAGTAGCAGCACACGCTAGTAAAGTAATGCTCAAAATTCTCTAAGCCAGGCTTCAGCAATATGTGAACCGTGAACTTCCTGATGTTCAAGCTGGTTTTAGAAAAGGCAGAGGAACCATAGATCAAATTGCCAACATCCGCTGGATCATAGAGAAAGCAAGAGAGTTCCAGAAAAGCATCTATTTCTGCTTTTGACTATGCCAAAGCCTTTGACTGTGTGGATCACAATAAACTGTGGAAAATTCTGAAAGAGATGGGAATACCAGACCACCTGACCTGCCTCTTGATAAACCTGTATGCAGGTCAGGAAGCAACAGTTAGAACTGGACATGGAACAACAGACTGGTTCCAAATAGGAAAAGGAGTACATCAAGGCTGTATATTGTCACTCTGTTTATTTAACTTATATGCAGAGGACATCATGAGAAACACTGGGCTGGAAGAAGCACAAGCTGGAATCAAGATTGCTGGGAGAAATATCAATAACCAAAGATGACACCACCCTTATGGCAGAAAGTGAAGAGGAACTCAAAAGCCTCTTGATGAAAGTGAAAGTGGAGAGTGAAAAAGTTGGCTTAAAGCTCAACATTCAGAAAACGAAGATCATGGCATCTGGTCCCATCACTTCATGGGAAATAGATGGGGAAACAGTGGAAACAGTGTCAGACTTTATTTTTCTGGGCTCCAAAA
>NW_011495071.1:16608605-16621736 GCF_000754665.1 Bison bison bison
ACAGTGTCAGACTTTATTTTTCTGGGCTCCAAAATCACTGCAGATGGCGACTGCAGCCATGAAATTAAAAGACGCTTACTCCTTGGAAGGAAAGTTATGACCAACCTAGACAGCATATTCAAAAGCAGAGACATTACTTTGCCACCAAAGGTTCATCTAGTCAAGGCTATGGTTTTTCCTGTGGTCATGTATGGATGTGAGAGTTGGACTGTGAAGAAGGGTGAGTGCCGAAGAATTGATGCTTTTGAAGTGTGGTGTTGGAGAAGACTCTTGAGAGTCCCTTGGACTGCAAGGAGATCCATCCAGTCCATTCTGGACATCAGCCCTGGGATTTCTCTGGAAGGAATGATGCTAAAGCTGAAACTCCAGTACTTTGGCCACCTCATGCGAAGAGTTGACTCATTGGAAAAGACTCTGATGCTGGGAGGGATTGGGGGCAGGAGGAGAAGGGGACGACAGAGGATGAGATGGCTGGATGGCATCACTGACTCGATGGACGTGAGTCTCAGTGAACTCTGGGAGTTGGTGATGGACAGGGAGGCCTGGCGTGCTGCAATTCATGGGGTCACAAAGAGTCAGACACGACTGAGTGACTGATCTGATCTCATCTGATTGGAGTGGGAAGGATACCAGTTTGGTTGCATTGGAAAGGCAAAAAGCCCACTAGACCCCTACCCCCCACAACCCAGGGTGACACTGCACAAGGCTATGCTATCCACAGGGAGCAACTTCTCCCGCAGAGGAAGTGGAAGTTGGTATATTCCTGGCTACCTCAGTTGTGTGGGTCACTGCTGGAGAAATCCATTTATTTCCAGCAGCATCCAGACTTTTGAGGTGAGACCTCCATGACTGAAGGGAAGGAGGACAAAGATTAAGAAGTAGGTAAGAACATCAAAGAGACACAGGTCCTGCTGACTGCTTCAAGACTTCAGTAGGAAGTGTTCTCACAAGCTTCTGGGAATACTGTCACCCAAAGATATCTCCATTTGCGAAAATCAAGGAAATATATCATCCTCCAAAGATATCAATAATTCTCCAACAACTGAGCTCAAAAGTGTGGAATAGCATGATCTAGCTAATAAGGAATTCAAAATAGCTGTTTTGAAGTAATTCAACAAGCTAGAATAAAACTCAGTAAGACAATTCAATGAAATCTTGAAAAATATATATATGATCAAGTTGATTTTTTTCAAAGAGATAGAAATCCATAAAAAAGAAGCAAACAGAAATTCTGGAGCTGAATAATTCAAGAATTGAGATGAAGAATGCAATAGAGAGCATCTGTAGTAAAGTAGAGCAGATGGAAGACAGAAAAATTAGCTTACAGCTTGAAATAACACAGAAGAAAACAAAGGTAAAAAGAAAGACTACATAATCAATGAGAATCCATCCAAAGGACAAATATAAAAATAATCAGGGTCCCAGAAGAAAAAAGACAAAGGCAAGAAAGTTTATTTAAAGAAGTAATAGCTGAGAAATTCCCAAACCTGGAGAAAGACTTGGACATCCAAGTTCATGAAGCTAATAGACCACCCTATATTGTCAGTGCCAAAAGATACATTATAATGAAACTGAAAAATCAAAGATAAAGAAAGAACCCTCAATGTAGCTGGGGGGAAAAAAGAATGTAACCTACAAAGGAACCCTTATTAGGTACCAGTAGATTTCTTGGCAGAAACTCTATAGGCCGAGAGAGAGTGGAATGACATATTCAAAGAACTTAAAAATTGCCAACCAAAATACTCTGTTCCCAAAGTTATCCTTCAGGTATGAAGACTTTCCCAGACAAATGAAAGCGAAGGAAGTTCATCATCACTAGACTTGCCTTGCAAGAAATGCTAAAAGGAGTTCTCAAAGCTGAAATGAAAAGACAAAAATCAGTGACATGAAAACATGAAAGTATACAACACACTGGTATAAATGAAAAAAATATGCAGATTTAGAAAATATGAATTCTATAACAGGATAGTGTGTTAACCACTTAATATAGCATGAAGGATAAAGATTATTAAAATAACTGTAGCAACTATAATTTGTTAATGAATGCACAATGTAAAGGAGGTAAATCGTAACATCAAAAATCTAAAAGGGAGAAGTAAAAGGGTAGACTCTTTGAAATAAAATGAAGATAAGTTGCTATCAGCATACAATGGACTGTTTTATCTGTGAGATGTCATGTTAGCCTCATGGTAACAACAAAGCAAAAAAACCTAGAGTGAATTCACAAAAGAAAAAAGAGGGGAAACAGAGCACCCCAAAATGAAAAATCACCAATTTACAAAGGCAGGCAGAAATAGAGGGAAAAAAGAACAGTGCAAATATAAAACAACCAGAAAGCAATCAATAATATGGCATTACTAAGTCCCTTCATAGCAATAATTGCCTAAATAGAAAATGACTGAATTCTGCAATCAAAAGGTAAAGAGTGGCTAAAGGGGTAAAAAAGAAGATCCAACAATATGCCGTCTATAAGAGATCACTTAAGCACTAAAGACACACACAGCCTCAACGTAAAGAGATGGAAAAAGATACTCCATGAGAGTGAAAACCAAAAGAACCAGGCTTATATCAGACAAAACAGACTAAATGAAAATGCAGCAAGAGACAAAGAAGGTCATTATATAACAATAAGAGGATCAATTCATCAGGAAGATAAAACAACTGTAAATATATACAAACCCAACATCAGAGCATTTAAATATATTAAGCAAATACTAACAGATCTGATGTGCTTGACATGATTAGTCACTCAGTCATGTCCAACAATTTGCAACCCCGTGGACTGTAGCCCACAAAGTTCCTCTGTCCGTGAGATTCTGCAGGCAAGAATACTGGAGTGGGTAGCCCTTTCCTTCTCTAGGGGACCTTCCCAACCCAGGGATTGAACCCAGGTCTCTTGCATTGCAGGCAGTTCTTTACCATCTGAGCCACCAGGGAAGCCCAACAAATCTGAAGCCAGAAATAAACAATACAAAAATAGTAAGGGACTTCATAGCCCACTTTCAGCAATAGATAGATAATCTGGACAAAATCAAGGTAACTATGGATTTTTTTTAATTGAAGGATAATTTCTTTATAGCGTTGCCATACATCAATGAGAATTAGTCATATATATATATATACACACACATATCTGTATATATATATATATATATCTCCCCTCCCTCTTGAGCCCCCCACTTCCCTCCATTCCACCCCTCTAGGTTGTCACAGAGCGCCAGGCTGGGCTCCCTGTGTTATACAGCAGCTTCCTGCAAGTTATCTATCTTACACTTGATAGTGTATATATGTCAGTGCTACTTCCTTGATTTGTCCTATCCTCTCCCTCCCCTGCTGTGTCCACCAGATCTGCATCTCTGTTTCTTCTCTGTAAATAGGTTCACCAGGACTATTTTTCTAGATTCCATATATATGTATTAATATAAGGTATTTGTTTTTCTCTTTCTGACTTACTTCACGCATATAACAGGCTCTAGTTTCATCTATCTCACTAGCACTGACTCAGATTCATGTAACATTTCATTGTATATCCGTACCACAACTTTTTTATCCATTCATCTGTCAATGGACATCTAGGTTGCTCCCATGTCCTGGTTATTTTTAATAGTCCTGCAGTGAACCCTGGAATGCAAGTGTCTTTTTGAATTGTGGTGTTCTTGGGGTATATGCCCAGCAGTGAGATTGACGGGTCATCCATACATTACACCAAATGTACCTAACATATATCTATAGAACATTCCATTCAACAACAGCAGAATATACATTTTTTTCAAATGCACACAGAACTTTCTCCAGGATATATCATATTATAGGACAAAAAACAAGTCTTAGCAAATTTAAGAACATGACAATCATACTAAGAATCTTTTCTAACCACCATAGTAAAAAATTAGAAATCAACAATGGGTAGCTGGAAAATTTACAAATGTGTAGATACAAAAGAATACTCTCTGAACAAACAGTGAGTCAAAGAAGACACCAAAAGGGAAATAAAAAATATCTCGAGGGACTTCCCTGGCAGTCCAGTGGTTAAGACTCCACACTCCCACTGCAGGTTTTGACCCCTGGTCCAGGAACTAAGATCCCATATGCCACATGGCACAGCCAAAAAAAATCTTGAAACAAATGAAAATGGAAACAAGATATACCAAAACCTATGAGATGCAGTAAAAGAAGTTCTGAAAGGGAGGTTTATAATAATAAATACATATATTAAAAAATTACATCTCTATTAACAACCTAACTTTACATCTCAAGGTACTAGAAAAAGAACATGTCAAGCCCAAAGCTAGCAAAATGAAGAAAATAGCACAGATCAGAGTGGAAATAAATGACATAGACACCAGAAAAACAATTTAAAAAAATGAAAGAAACTAAGAGTTAATTTTTCCAAAAGATAAAACTGACATACTTTTAGTGAGTCAAAGAAAAAAGAAAGAAGACTCAAAATCAGAAATGAAGAGGAGACATTACAACTAATACTACAGAAATATATAGGATCACAGAAGACTGTGACAAGTAATTATATATCCCAAAGTTATATAACCTAGAAGAAATGAATAAATTCCTAGAAACATATGGCCTCCAAGAATTAATCATGAAGAAATAGAAAATTTGAACAAAAATGAGTAAAGAGATTGAATCAAGTAATCAAAAACCTTCCCAACACAGAAAACACCAGAACATCTAGCAACACTGGCAAATTCTACCAAACATTTGAAGAATTATTGCCAGTCCTTTTCAAACTCTTCCAGTAAATTTGAAGAGGAAGGAACACTCCCAAAACATTCTACAAAACCAGCACTACCCTGATATCATAGCCAGATAAGGACACTGCAAGAGAAAAAACTATAGATCAATATCCCTGATGAATATAGAGGCAAAAATTCTCAACAAAAAATTAGCAACCCAAATTGAAGTACACATTAAAAGGATTACACACCAAGTGGGATTTATCACTGGGCTAAAAGGATGTCTTAACATATACAAACCAATAAATGTGATATAATGCAGTAACAGAATAAAAGATAAAAATTACAAAATTATCTCAAAAGATACAGAAAAAGCATTTAACAAAATACAGCACCCTTTCATGATAAAAATTTACAACAGTTGGGCATAGAAGGAAAAAGCCTCAACAAAATAAGGGCCGTATATGACAAACCCACAGTTAATATTATACTCAGTGGTAAAAAACTGTAACGTTTTCCTCTAAGCCAAGAATAAGACAAGGGTGCCTACTCTTATCATTCAAATTCAATGTAGTACCGGAATTCCTAGCCAGCACAATTAGGCAATATAAAGAAATACAAAGAAAAAAAAATTAGGCAATACAAAGAAACAAAAAATAAAAATGCTTTTTATTTTCCATTCAGAAAAAAGAATTATCTTATCTGCAAACAATATGAGCGCATGAGTAGAAAATCCCAAAGACTCAACCAATAAACCTTTGTCACTAATCAATGAATTTGGTAAAGTTGCAGGATATAAAAAAATCAACATACAGAAATCATTTGCAATGACACATCTGAAATGTTACAAAACAGGTCCCATTCATAGGGATTCCCTGGTGGCTCAGAAAGTAAAGAGTCTGCCTGCAATGTGGGAGACCCAAGTTCCATTCCTAGGTTAGAAAGATACCTTGGAGAAGGAAATACAATGCACTCCAGTATTCTTGCCTGGACAATCCCCTGGATGGAGAAGCCTGGGGGACTACAGTTCATGGAGTCCCAAGAGTAGGACATGACTGAGCAACTTCACTTTTCACTTTTTTCATCCCATTCATAATAGCATCATAAACAATAAAATACCTAGGAATAAATTTAACCAAGGAGGGGAAAGATCTGTATAACAAAAACTACAAGACTTTGTTGAATGAAATCAAAGGCAACACAATAGAAAGACATCCTGTGCTCATGGATCAGAAGAATTAATATTATTAAAATGTCCATACTACCCAAAACCACCTATAGATTCAATGCAATCCTTATCAAAGTTCCAATGGCATTTTTCACAGAAATGTTTTTTTTTAAACTTAAAATTTTTATGGCATCACAAAAGACTCCAAATAGCCAAAGCAGTCATGAGAAAGAACAAAGCCAGAGACATCATACTTCCTGATATTAAACTACATTACAAAGCTCTAGTAATACTGGCATTAAAAATAGACAAATACATGAGTGGAATGGAATAGAGAGCAGAATGCAATCTTCACATAAACAGAGAACCAATATTTGACAAGAGTGCCAAGGACATCCAATGTGAAAATTCTCTTTAACAAGTGGCATTGGGAAAACTGAGTAACCACAGGCAGAAAAATGAAACTGGACCCCTATCTTAAACCAATCACAAAAATTAACTTGAAAAGGGTAAAAGACTTAGGCTGGGCCTTGAAGGCAAGGACACTATGTTAAGTGAGATGTCATTAAAAGAAACACAAATACTATTGATATCACTTATATGTAGAAATCTGAAAAAGCCATACCCTTAAAAACAGAGTAAAATGGTGATTACCAGGGGCTGGATTGTGGAGGAATATAAGATGTTTAAGTGTACAAACTTGCAACTAGGAGCTAAAATGCTCGAGAGCTAATGTACGGAGTAGTGATTATAGACAACAATACTGTATTATAGACATCAGCCTAGCTTAAAAAAGAAATGACAATTATGTGGTAGAGGTGTTAGCTAACACTACAATGGCAGTCATATTGCAGTATATAAATGTATCAAATCAACATGTAGTATGCCTCAAACTTACACAATGGTGCATGTCAGGAATATCTAAATTTAAAAAAGAGAAATTTCTCAAATAATAAACTAATTCTACAACTCAAATAACTAAAAATAAGAACAAACTAGGGAGTTCCCTGGTAGCCCAGTGGTTGGGATTCTGGGCTTTCATTGCTGTGACCTGGATACAGTCCCTGGTTGGGGAACTGAGATATCCCACAAGCCGCACAGCACAGCCAAAAAAAAAACCAAACAAACTAAATGCAAAGCTAGCATAGAAGAAATAAGATTAAAGAAGAGAAAGCTGAAATTACACAAAATGATAGAGAATAGAGAAAACTAATAAAACCAAAAGATGATTCTTTGAAAAGAGCAACATAATTGACCAACCACTGGCCAAACAAGCTAAGAAAAAAAAGAGAGAGAAGACTCAAATTACTAAATCAGACATGAAAGTGAAGACACTACTACCAATTTTACAGAAGTGAAAAAGATTGTAACAGGGTGTTATGAATAATTGTATGCCAACAGATTGGATAACAGATGAAATGAACAAATTCCTGGAAACATAAAATCTATAAGACTAAACCACAAAGAAATAGGAAATCTTAATATTCCTATAACTACTAAGGTGACTGAATCTTTTTTTAAATTTCAAAGTGATATTTGTACACTCACATTTGCAGCAGTATTACTCACAATACTGTGAGTAAATAACTCAAGTGTCCATTGATAGATGGATGGCTAAACAAAATATACTCAACACATGCAATGAAATATTATTCAATCTTAAAAAGGAAGGAAGTTCTAATATATGCTACCATGGATGAATCTTGAGAACATTATGCTAAGTGTATAAGCCAGTCACAAAAAGATGAATACTATATTGTATGATTTCACATATATGAGGTAATTAGAATAGTCAAATTCATAAAGACAAAGAACAGAATGATGTATTATCAAGGGCCAGGCATAAGGAGAAAGGGGGAATTTAGGGTTTAATGGGTACAGAATTTGAGCTTTGCAAGATGAAAATAGTTATTGAGATGGATGGAGGTTAGGGTAGCACAAAATTATGAATGCATATAATACCACTGAATAGTATAACTAAATACAGTTGATAGTAAATTTTATGTGTATTTGACCACAATTTTTTAAAAATCTTTTTAAAATGGAAGAGTCACCAGTGTTAGGTATTAAAGATAAGTTTAGCACTGACCTGAGACTTCTTTCTTATAAAAAGAATAAAAATCTTTAGAATGCAAAACAAACACACACAAAGAGGTAATTCTTAATCCCAGCTCTTTTCTGGATCTTCATCTAAGAGATTGGCTTAAGGCCCCCTTTCCTGTCCCTGACCTCCTTTTTGATTCCAAGCTTCTCTCTGCTCAATCTCAGTGTACAGTTTCCCAAATTCTTTTCACTGTGAAATTCAAACAGGCACACTTACCTCTAACAGCTTGTATAAGGGATCTGTGCATCATTCTCTACCTTTTTTTTTTTTTTGGTAAAATACAAGTACTAAGTTATTAGCATCCTCTAAGTACTGAGGGGGTCTGGGTTCGATCCCTGGTCAGAGAACTAAATCCCACATGCCACACCTAAGAGTTCCACTGCTGCAACTGAAGATGTCAGATGCCACAACAAACATCAAAGATCCTGCGTGCCACAACTAAGACCCAGCATAGCCAAACTAAGACCCAGCACAGCCAAATAAATAAACAATGTTAATTTTAAAAAAAAGCTTTCAGCATTGATGTCATTGATAAGAGTGACATCACCAGAATGGCGACATAAATCATTTCTGATTTTGTTACCCCCTCACAAGAACAACTAGCAACTATTCACGAACGACAGCACTGAGAGAATCCTAGCACTTGAGGTGAGGCTGATACACCCTCACTGTGCCACAGAGGCAAGGACAGATAGCATCAGAAGGGTAAGAGGAATGGCTGCATGCCAACTGCCTTGCCCCTCCCCCAGGCTGAGAGGTCTCCCCTGAGCCTACAGTTCCGCCAGTGGGAAAAGAGAGCCCACGATGGCCATCCAGATCTCCTGGTATTAAGAATCCCTTCCTGGGAGCCTCTACTCTCGTCTTGCTCACAGGGATTGGGGGGAATCTGTGGGGCTTGACCACTGGGAATCTGATTGGGATGAAAAAGGGGGAAGTCCAACTATGGGACTTCATAATAAAATATGATTTCTTTAAAACCGCAATGACTAATACCTAGTCTTGGATGAAGACATGTTTCACTCAGCCAGTTCTCCCTGGACAATCAACGCAAGTATGGATCTCTTGATTTTTTTCTCTTTACCAAGTGAATCAGAAGAGAATATGAATTCTACTCACACTTGGAAAAATTTCCTAAGAGTCAAAGTGATGCAAAGATAGAATGTGCTACCTCAGGAGATAGTGACATCTAATTTTTGAAACTAAGTTAGATCAGTTGGGGATGTGACAAAGTAAGTCAAGCATGAGGGTTGGTCTACATGATCTTAATGTTTTTTTTTCCCACCATGAGAAACTTAGAGGCAGAAAGAATGATGTGAGAGTAGCTGTGGGATGGAGAGCACTAACTCAGAGAAAGAGGTTGCTGGTAAAATGCACTCAATATATATCAATTCCAATGTCCCAGTTCATCACACCATCACTACTATGTATAAAGCAGATAACTAATGAGAACCTACTGTATAGCACAGGGAACTCTACTCGGTGCTCTGTGGTGACCTAAATGGGAAGAAGTCCAAAAAAAGAAGGGATATATGTATACGTATAGCTGATTCACTTTGCTGTACAGCAGAAAATACTACAACTTGGTAAAGCCACTGAACTCCAATAAAAACATTTTTTAAAAAAAGCATTCAATAATGAGGAGGAACAGAAGGAGCTGCTTATGCCATTGCACCTAATAATGATCTGGCCTTGGGAACCAGGGGAAAGAAATCTGACAATGTATCTTTTCTGGGAGCCGTGACTTCCAATTTGAACTCAGGTCTGCCCATCTAGTGAACTTCCCTTCAAAGTGCTTTTCAAGTAGCATAGACATGTATACAGAGAAGGCGATGGCACCCCACTCCAGTACTCTTGCCTGGAAAATCCCATGGAAGGAGGAGCCTGGTAGGCTGCAGTCCATGGGGTCGCGAAGAGTCGGACACAACTGAACAACTTCACTTTCACGTTTCACTTTCATGCATTGGAGAAGGAAATGGCAACCCACTCCAGTGCTCTTGCCTGGAGAATCCCAGGGATGGGGGAGCCTGGTGGGCTGCCATCTATGTGGTCGCACAGAGTCAGACACGACTGAAGCGACTTAGCAGCAGCAGCAGCAGACATATATACACAATCATGTGTGAAATAGTTAGCGGGAAACTGCTGTGTAACCTAGGGAGCCCCGCCTGTGATGACCTAGAGGAGTGGGATGGGGGAGGGGAGGGAGGCCCTAGAGAGAGGGGATATATGTATAATTAGGACTGATTCTTGTTGTACAGCAGAAACCAACACAAAATTGTAAAGCAATTCTCCATCAATTAAAGATAAAAAAATTTTAAAGTACTTTCCAGATTTTTCAAATGAACTAAAATTATCATGTTTTGGATGGATATTGGTTATTTATTGTTGTATAGCAAACCACCTAAAAACTTAGCATCTCAGAAGAACAAATGCCTATTATGTCACAGTTTCTGAGGATAGCTTATCTGGGAGAAGCTCAGCTGGATGTTTCTGACTCACAGTCTCTCTTGAGGTTGCTGTCCACCTCTTAGCTAGGTCTGTAGTCATCTCTAGGCTCAAATGGAGCTAGAGAATTCACTTAATTTATTTTTTAGTTTTTATTTTATATTGGAGTATAGTTTATTTACAGTGTTGTGTTAGTTTCAGGGGTACAACAAAGTGATTCAGTAATACATATACATATATCTATTATTTTTCTAATTATTTTCCCACATAGGCTATTATAGACTCTTGAGTAGAGTTCACTGTACTATACATAGGTCTTTGTTGATTATCTATTTTATATATAGCATTGTATATATATTAATCCCAAACTCCTAATTTATCCCTCACTCTAACTTTTCCCCTCTGGTAACCATAAGTTTGCTTTCTATGTCTGTGGATCTATTATGTTAGTATGGTCCTTTGTAACTTTTTTTTTAAGATTCCACATGTAAGCAATGTCACATGGTATTTGTCTTTATCTGAATTCACTTAGTATTAATATGATAATCTCTAGATCCATCCATGTTTCTGCAAATGTAGCATTTCATTCTTTTTATGACTGTAATATTCTGTCGTATATACCATCTAGAATATGAAAGATTTCCTACAACTCAAGAATAAGAAAAAAAAGCTGCCCAATAAAATATGGACAAAGGATTTGAACAAAAATTACACCAAAGAAGATAAACAAATAACCAATAAGCACATGAGAAGATATTTAATTTTCACTAGTCATTAGGGACACAAAAATTAAAATCTACAGTGAGATACTATTTCAGAGTCATAAGAATGGCTAAAATTAGAAGACTAAAAATACCAAGCATTGTCAAGGATGTGCAGAGCAAGCTAGATGATCATGCATCATGATCATGGAATCTATACCTCATGTAACTTGAATTTTAAAATAAGAAAAAAGTTCAAAATATGTAAACTTAACAATTTCTAGAATTGCAAGGGATATTTCACAGAGATTGAATAATACTTGGAAACTCTATTGCCCTGTACTCAGACAAAAAGAATACGTATGAGTAACATAATCACTTGAATTACATGTAAACAAAGATATATATGCAGATAGATATAGCTACCAAATTTTATAACTTAGGGAAAATACTTCACTTTCAGATATTTTTAGTCATTTATGGGTAAGGATCATATGATAAACCTCATAGAAAAATCTCAGTTTCACAAGTCAAAAATTAATGGATACTACTTTCTCATTTCTCAGTCTTTTGACTAAGATCAACTGTAGTATGGGGACTTTCCAGATGGCACAACGCAAAGAATCTGCCTGCCAATGCAAGGGACTCAAGAGACTTAGATTCAATCCCTGGGTTGGGAAGATACCCTGGAGTAGGAAATGGCAACTCCCTTCAGTATTCTTGCCTGAAAAGTTCCATGGACAGAGGAACCTGTTGGGCTACAGTTCAGGGGGTCACAAAGAGTCAACATGACTAAGCACAGCACACACACTTTCTCAAATCTCAGTGCAAAACCTAGAACTGAATAAGTGAAGTATAGTTTTAAAAGCTAATTTAAATTTTATTTTTTTTTATTTTTTAAAAAAAAATTTTAAAATTAACTAATTTAATGTATATTTTTATATCTACACACAGATACATGATTTTAAATATATGATATGATTTAGGTCCTTTTTAAATCTTCTTTAGATAGATTAATAAAACCTAGAAAAAATTTAAAAGTTATTTATTCATTCATATTATTTAAAAAACTTTTAAACTGGTTTTGGTAGAATTTTTATTTGTTTTTTCTTTTGGATTAAAGATAATCTCTTTAACAAGTGGTGCTGGGAAATCTGGTCAACCACTTGTAAAAGAATGAAACTAGAACACTTTCTAACACCATATACAAAAATAAACTCAAAATGGATTAAAGATCTCAACGTAAGACCAGAAACTATAAAACTCCTAGAGGAGAACATAGGCAAAACACTCTCTGACATACATCACAGCAGGATCCTCTATGACCCACCTCCCAGAATATTGGAAATAAAAGCAAAAATAAACAAATGGGACCTAATTAAACTTAAAAGCTTCTGCACATCAAAGGAAACTATTAGCAAGGTGAAAAGACATCCTTCAGAATGGGAGAAAATAATAGCAAATGAAGCAACTGACAAACAACTAATCTCAAAAATATACAAGCAACTCCTACAGCTCAACTCTAGAAAAATAAATGATCCAATCAAAAAATGGGCCAAAGATCTAAATAGACATTTCTCCAAAGAAGACATACAGATGGCTAACAAACACATGAAAAGATGCTCAACATCACTCATTATCAGAGAAATGCAAATCAAAACCACTATGAGATACCATTTCACACCAGTCAGAATGGCTGCGATCCAAAAGTCTACAAATAATAAATGCTGGAGAGGGTGTGGAGAAAAGGGAACCCTCTTACAGTGTTGGTGGGAATGCAAACTAGTACAGCCACTATGGAGAACAGTGTGGAGATTCCTTAAAAAACTGGAAATAGAACTGCCTTATGATCCAGCAATCCCACTGCTGGGCATACACACTGAGGAAACCAGAAGGGAAAGAGACACGTGTACCCCAATGTTCATCGCAGCATTGTTTATAATAGCCGGGACATGGAAACAACCTAGATGTCCATCAGCAGATGAATGGATAAGAAAGCTGTGGTACATATACACAATGGAGTAT
>NW_011495071.1:16621836-16641238 GCF_000754665.1 Bison bison bison
CAGTTCTAATGAGGTGGATGAAACTGGAGCCTATTATACAGAGTGAAGTAAGCCAGAAGGACAAACACCAATACAGTATACTAACGCATATATATGGAATTTAGAAAGATGGTAACGATAACCCTGTATACGAGACAGCAAAAGAGACACTGATGTATAGAGCAGGCTTATGGACTCTGTGGGAGAGGGAGAGGGTGGGAAGATTTGGGAGAATGGCATTGAAACATGTGAAATGTCATGTATGAAACGAGATGCCAGTCCAGGTTCAATGCACGATGCTGGATGCTTGGGGCTGGTGCACTGGGACGACCCAGAGGGATGGTATGGGGAGGGAGGAGGGAGGAGGGTTCAGGATTTTTAAAAAATTAATAAAAGAAAAAAAAATAATAATTTAAATTTTAAAATACACTTCTATACAACTTATTTAAAATATTTGTCTTTATTTTTTTATTTGGCTGTGCCAGGTTTTAATTGCAGCATGCAGAATCTTTGATCTTTGTTGTAGCATGCGGGATATTTACTTGTGGTATGGGGGATCTTTTAGTGATCTTTCAGTTTTGACACCTGTACCTCACTCACTCTCACATACAACCTGTTGCCCAGGACTCCTGGAGGACAGACAGAGTACCTGTCACCACAGCTTTTCCCCTTGGGTAACCCAGAGCTGTTCTCCTAGTGCTGGACTTTCCTTCATACATGATTGGGAAAAGGGGTTAGAGAGGACTTAACACTGCAGTTGGAATCCCTGAGAAACTAAAGAACTAAATTCTACTGGTCAGCTGATGCACACTTTGGCAAAGAGAACTCTGTAAGAAGCAAGCTGGGAGAGTCCTGAATTGAGAACCAGGACTTAAACTGGGAAAAATATTTCCAGATCTCAAAACAGGGGCTTGCATTCAATGGCTGCCTGCCCCTCAGGCATTGCACCTGTTTTTCACCTGCCTGTACTGTCCTGGGTTCCAAACCCATTTCCCCCAGTCAATTAGGAGTGACGTGTGACCGACAACACTGGTTACACAAAGCTATTCCTGCATCCAGATCAGCCTGCTGTGCCCAGCATACCAGATTGACTAAGCATTAGAGCCACAAGAAAGAGACTGGAGCCCACCTGGGCATGGGGAGAGTGAAGAAGGGAGTTTACAAACTGAGACCATCCAATGTTACCTGTGGAAGGAGCCCTGCAGAGTAATGCAGCTTGTGTGAAGAGACCTGGACGGGAGTGGACAGAGACACTGAGACAGGAAGAGATCCACTAAGAAAAAGTCCTGGAGAGAGGGGCGGGGGGAAGCAAGGGGAGAAAGAGAAACAGAATCCTAGCTAAGCAGGAATCTCCTGACTTACCTGAAAGCGGGCACCAGGGGACTGGTAGCAGAGGAAACAGCAGCAGCAGCAGTAGCTTTGACGGCAGGTGATGGCACTCTGGCAGAAGTGGCAGAGACACTTGAGAGCCTCCGAATCCTTCCAGCACCAGCAGCTGCTTTTATTCCCGCTGCTTTGGGTCTAGGGGAGTTCCAGGAGCTCCAGGTAACCAATGAAGGGAAGGATGTGAGCCCCAGAAAGACTGTGTCATCACTTGCGTCCAGAACATGGAGCATCCAGAAGTACCACCCCACTTGTATTTGCATTGAGGTCATTGATGGCGGGGGTGGGAGGGGGGCACAGAGGGGGGTTGGTGAGGACAAATGAAAAACACAGAAAAAGTGAGTCGAAATTTGAGGACAGTCATGGTTAACTTTACCTGTTCCGTATCGAGGGTTTTGAACAGGCACGCGTCCCACTCCAAGCCCAGTCGTGCTATTTTATAGAGAAGAATTCAGGATTACAGGGAGCCCTGACTCCCCTTGACCATAGACCCCTGTCCAAGAGCGCTTCAGGGTTAATGCGCAGCAGAGTTGATGATTCTGTGCCCAAGCGGGGAGTCGGATTCAGACGGCAGGAAGCACGCACAGAAGAGAGGGCGTGTGGAGATAAAAGGATAGATGTCCAGGAACTTTGTCAGATTTCAACTCTGTTCCAGCTATAAGTTTGCCAGGTGGTAGAACTGTGGGCTAGAAACTAGTAAAGTCTCAACATACTTATCTCTGAAATGGGAATCATATTCCAGTCTTGAAGGGATGCTATCATTACTAACCATGTACCCGTTCTCCACCCAGTTAGGGATCAGAAGAGCTTACCAGGGAAATTCATAGGAGATTCCGTGGGATCACGATACACATTCCCAATCAACACCCTCCGCAGCTACCTGGAGTCATGCTGGGTGGTCCCTTACTGGGTAAGGAGAGGCTGGATGCCCCGCTGAGCGTGAGCAGGGAAGT
This sequence comes from Bison bison bison, assembly GCF_000754665.1. NCBI lineage: Eukaryota > Metazoa > Chordata > Mammalia > Artiodactyla > Bovidae > Bison > Bison bison. The sequence goes on from NW_011495071.1 coordinate 16,624,152, forward strand.
GCAAGGCTTAGATGCCTCCCAGCTACCAAGCGGACCTCTAGCCCCACGCTTCCTCCCCTACCATTCATCACCTAATGCTCACCCTCCTTTCCCAACCATTTGCCCAGCTGCCCCTTGCTTCCGGCTGCTGTTTGCCAAGATCCTGTTTGCCAAGGTCCAGTGACCCTGCACCCTCATCTACTGCAATTCAGTCCTCTGCTAGGAAGCCCGCCAAGATTGATGGTGCTGAAGAGTCCTGCGGGAGTGTAATCCCGTGCTGGCTTCTGTCTACTCTTACACACTCACAAACTCAGTACTGACTCCAAACAGGTGCGCGCTCCCTAACCACAGGCACTCACAAAATGACACTGGTGCACCGGGGCATCCAGGTGATGTTCACAGTCCGGCAGCAAGGGCGCAGCACACAGCAGCAGGATTACGTCCTGCGTCCATGACTCTCTGGAATAAACGTGCTCTGTAAAACCCGATTGCCCAGCACCTCGACCCTCCTACACCCTGCTCAACAGGTTTCTGGATCTCTCTGTTGGAGCGACTGCTCTAAGCCTTCCAGGAAGGTCTGAGGTCCTAACTTGCTGTCCTCGGCAGGTGGAACGCAGAGAAAGACGCTTCTCCCTGTACACAGGATCGCTGGGTCTGAGCGCACAGCAGATGATCCAAGCAGCCTGTAGAGACCCTCCAGCGCCGCAAGCACTGCAGCGGCATTGCAGAGCGTGGCGGGGGGAGGGAGGGGGTGGGGGGACACAGATCCCAGGTAGCTTCTTTTCTCGGGGAGAACTGATACTAGCTGAAATGAGACACGAGTGACCGAGCCACAGGTTCACACCCCAGACCTCAGTGTCAAGCTTCAGTGTTCCATTCGACACGCCTGCCTCGCGGCACATCTCTTCCCCTTCAGGTTGGTGCTCTCAGGGTTCAGGACATCCAACTTCCAAGATGCCCTTATTCCAATTTTCTGCTTCTTAAACCCAGGGGTGGCACTGGTACAAGGGAATAAAGTCTTGGGGCAGGGGAACTGGGTGTCTGAAACTAGCTCTCCTCTGGCAGGATTGCAGCAGTAGGGGCTTAACCAGTCAGAAGCGCGCGAGTGCGATTGGACACAGAGCCGGGAAAGGGAAGATGTGCAAGGGAAGGATTCAGGATGGCGGACCGCGGGCTCCTTCTATCCTGGTGTCTAGAAGCAGAAATCGTGGGCTGACACCCAGACAGGGGGTTGGGGGCTCGGCCCCAAGACCAAATTGACGACCGCGGCAATGCAGATGTTTTGCGGCATTTAAGTGGGCTCTGCCACTTAAGACTGTTGTAGGAAAGGCTTTAAAACTCAGGTGGAAAACAGTTTTGCCAAAATGACTTCCAAGACCCGAGGTTTCTGATCTGAAGTCATTTCTAAGTATGGGTGTTCTTGGATTGCCTTTTCCTATGGAGAGAACCATTGTCTTCACCAGTGCAATGGTGATGCAAAATGGTTAAGAAAGGAGGACTTCAAAAGCCAAATTTATAACGCTGTGACTATGTGGGCTCAGAACTCTACTCCTGGCTTCCACGTGTACTGTCAGTCTTCCAAGCTCACATTCATTCTCCACTCTTGAAATCTTCAAGGTCCGCTCCAAGAGGGTGCTAACACAGCCTCCAGCAAGTCCAGCTTTTCTTGAAAAGTCAGTCTGTCCAGATAGAGAGGGATTAAGATAACTCATCCATCAAGTACTCTGAATTTCTAAGGTGCGCTGATGCTGAGCTGGGGCAAGGTTCAAAAACAAACTGACAAACAAAACCCCAAGTCCTTTCTTTGAAACATAGCAGAGTGTGTTGCACACCAGGTGGCACTCACCCAATGTTTGTTAAATAATGGAAATTAATTTACTGTGGCAGATTTACCAGCCAGTCTCTATGCTATTATAGGACTCTAGTCCCAGTCAGCCGAGAAACCAGACCTACTTAGGTAGCGCAGCTTTCAACCGATTTCAAAATTGTGAGCTCACACATTTGAGGAACATCCTCTCATTTTATTTGACTTGCAGAATTGGTTTCCCTATCAAAATTTTCAGGAATGAGACAAGGAAAGGAAGGTTAACCCTAGAGGTTTTTTTTTTGAAAGTCTATAGTCTCCTACTGAGACAAAAAACCATTCTCCAGCTTTACTGAGTGAACTAAAAGTTTAGAGCTTCCCATGCAGATTGCTTAGACTGCATCTCCTTGAGACTTCTTTTTAACTGAAGCTCTGAATAGAACATGATCAAGAGAGTTATCAAGGAAAATACTGATATAAAAGTAGTTACTTGGGACCTCACTGGTGGCTCAGCGGTAGAGAATCCACCTGCCAATGCAGGAGACACAAGGTCAATCTCTGGGTTGGGAAGATCCCCTGGAGAAGGGAATGGCAATCCATTCCAGTATCTTTGCCTGGGAAGTCCCATGAACAGAGGAGCCTGGTGGGCTACAGTCCATGGGGTCACAAAAGAGTCAGACATGACTTAGTGACTAAAGGACAACAACAAACACTCTGATGAGGAAGGGAAATTCCCAGTTAACTTCAGTTCTAGACTTCCAAGTGGGAGAAGCGCAACATTTAGCTTCATGGCCCTCTCATCACCTCACTCATCTAAGGGGGAAGGAAAAAAACTGAGAAACACCTCTGAAGTTCACTCTCTGGAGGAATAGGCTCCCTATAAGACCAAGATCTAATTACAGGGCTATGGAAAGTTTCCTCTGCCCCCCTACCACCTCACCACAACCATGTTGTTGTTGAGTCGCTCAGTCGTGTCTGACTCTTTGTGACCCCATGGCCTGCAGCAAGCCAGGCTTCCCTGTCCTTCACCATCTCCTGGAGTTTACTCAAACTCATGTCCATTGAGTAGGTGTTGCCACCCAACCACCCCATCCTCTCTCGTCCCCTTCTCCTCCTGCCTTCCATCTTTCCCAGCATCAGGGTCTTTTCCAGTGAGTCGGCTCTTCACATCAGGTGTCAAAGTATTGGAGCTTCAACCTCAGCATCAGTCCTTCCAGTGAATATTCATGGTTGACTTCATTTAGGATTGACAGATATGATCTCCTTGCTATCTAAGGGACTCTCACGAGTCTTCTCCAGTCCCACAGTTCAAAAGCGTCAATTCTTGGTGCTCAGTCTTTTTCATTGTCCAACTCTCATATCTATACATCACCACTGAAAAAACCATAGCTCTGACTAGATGAACCTTTGTTAGCAAAGTAATGTCTGTGCTTTTTAATATGCTGTCTATGTATTTGTCATAGCTTTTCTTCCAAGGAGCAAGCATCTTTTAATTTCATGGCTGCAGTCACCATCTGCAGTGATTTTGGAGCCCCCCAAAATAAAGTCTTTCACTGTTTCCATTGTCTCCCATTTGCCATGAAGTGATGGGACCCAATGCCATGATCTTCATTTTTTGAATGTTGAGTTTAAAAAAGCCAGTTTTTTCAGCTTCCTTTTTCACCTTCATAAAGAGGTTCTTTAATTCCTTTTCTCTTTCTGACATAAGTGAAGTGAAGTGAAGTGAAAGTCACTCACTCATGTCCAACTCTTTGCGACCCCATGGACTATACAGTCCATGGAATTCTCCAAGTCGGAATACTGGAGTGGGTAGCCATTCCCTTCTCCAGGGGATCTTCCCAACTCAGGGATTGAACCCAGGTCTCCCACATTGCAGGCAGATTCTTTTCAAGCTGAGCTACCAGGCATTCTGCCATAAGGGTAGTGTCATCTGCATATCTGAGGTTATTGAAATTTCTCCCCGCAATCTTGATTCCAGCTTATACTTCATCCAGCCAGCATTTCTTGTGATGTGTTCTGCATACTAGTTAAGTAAGCAAAATGACAATATACAGGCTTGATGTACTCCTTTCCCAATTTGGAACCACTCTGTTGTTCCATGTCCGGTTCTAACCGTTGCCTTTTTGACCATATCACAGCAATCCAAGCGTATGCCCCAACCATTAATACTGAAGAATCTAAAGTTGAACTGTTCTATGAAGACCTACAAGACCTTCTTGAACTAATACCAAAAAAAGGATGTCCTTTTCACAATAGGAGACTGGAATGTAAAAGTAGAAAGTCAAGAGACATCTGGAATAACAAGCAAGTTTGGCCTTGGAGTACAAAATGAATCAGGGCAAAGGCTAACAGAGTTTTGCCAAGAGAATGCACTGGTCATAGCAAATACATTCTTCCAACAACACAAGAGACAGCTCTTCACATGGACATCACCAGATAGTCAATACTGAAATCAGATTGACTGTATTTTTATAGCCAAGGATGGAGAAACTCTATACCGTCAGCAAAAACAAAACCGGGAGCTGACTGTGACTCAGATCATGAACTCCTTATTGCAAAATTCAGATTTAAAGAAAGTAGGGAAAGCCCCTAGGCCATGCATGTATAACCTAAATCAAATGTATTACGATTGTATAGTGGAAGTGACAAATAGATTCAAGGGATTAGGTCTGATAGACAGAGTGCCTGAACAACTATGGGCAGAGGTTTGTAACATTGTACAGGAGGCAATGATCAAAATCATCCCCAAGAAAAAGAAATGCAAAAAGCCAAAATGGTTGTCTGAGGAGGCCTTATAAATAGCTGAGAAAAGAAGAGAAGCAAAAGGCAAAGAAGAAAAGGAAAGATATATCCGTCTGAATGCAGAGTTCCAAAGAATAGCAAGGAGAGATAAGAAAGCCTTTTTAAGTGAACAGTGCAAAGAAATAGAGGAAAACAATAGAATGAGAAAGACCAGAGATCTCTTCAAGAAAATTAGAGATACCAAGGAAACATTTCATGCAAAGATAGGCACTTTAAAGGACAGAAATGGTATGGACCTAATACAAGCAGAAGATATTAAGAAGAGGCAGCAAGAATACACAGAAAAACTATACAAAAAAGATCTTAATGGCCCAGATAACCACAATGGTATGATCACTCACCTAGAGCCAGACATCCTGGAACGCAAAGTCAAGTGGGCCTTAGGAAGCATCACTATGAACAAAGCTAGTGGAAGTGATGGAATTCCAGCAAACTATTGAAAATCCTAAAAGATGATGCTGTGAAAGTACTGCATTCAATATGCCAGAAAATTTGGAAGACTCAGCAGTGGCCACAGGACTGGAAAAGGTCAGTTTCATTCCAATCCCAAAGAAAGGCAATGCCAAAGAATGTTCAAACTACCACACAATTGCAATCATTTCACATGCTAGCAAAGTAACACTCAAAATCCGTCAAACTAGACTTCAACAGTATGTAAATATAGAACTTCCAAATGTACAAGCTGGATCTAGAAAAGGCAGAAGAACCAGAAATCAAATTGCCTACATCCATTGGATCATAGAAAAAGCTAGAGAATTCCAGAAAAACATCTACTTCTGTTTCATTGACTAAGCTAAAGCCTTTGACTATGTAGATCACCATCACCATACCAGAGGCCTATTTCCAGCAATTCCTTTGACCTGGCATATCCTCTTCAGCTATCCAAAAATTGTAAATTATACTAAGAGGCAAAAAACACAGCATGAATACACAGTAAGCATCAGATTGGTTTCTTTTTCTCATACTTATTGTTGTTTAGTCACTAATTCATCTGACTTTTGCGACCTTATGGACTATATAGTCCTCCAGGCTCCTCTGTCCATGGGATTTCCTAGGCAAGAATACTGGAGTGGCTTGCCATTTTCTTCTCCAGGGCATCTTCCCAATGCAGAGACTGAACCCGCATCTTCTCCATTGGCAGGCAGATTCCTTACTGTTGAGCCACCAGAGGAGCCCTTTCTTATACTTAGCTGATCTAACAGAAAACAGTTTGTTCAAAATAGTTATAACTATGATGTATTAAATAATATGCATATTGATATACATAATTACATCTATCTTTATGCTTCAGTATGATATACATCAATAGAATGAATGACAGCAATGATATAAGGATCAGAAGGAAGGAGTTATGATTGTTTTCCTATTACAAGGTTTTCACACTACCCACAAAATGGTATAGTGTTATTTCAGAGTCAGTTTGGATTAGTTGTAAACGTTAATTGCAAACTCTAAGGAGACCAACAAAAAAATTTTAAAGGAATATAGCCAATATGCTAAAAAAGGAGAAAAATGGAATCTTATACTGATAAAATGATTAATTAAAACCTCAAAAGGCAGAAAAGGAGTGGAAGATAAAAGTAGCAAACAAGAACAATACAACAAATAAGAAACAGTAACAAATACAGTAGATATTGATCCAACTGTGTCAATAAACTCTTTGAATGCCAGTAGTCTCTGAATGTACCAATTAGCGGGCAGAAACTGTCAGAGTGTATCAAAAATCAGGACCTACTACATGTTGTCTGCAAGAAACTGACTTTTAAATATAGACACTGATTGAAAGTAAATAGGTAGAGAAAAATATACCATGCTGTGAAAGTAACTATGTAGCTATGTTATTTTCAGATAGAGTAGACCTCAAGAAAAGGTACAGGGATAAAGAAGGGCATTGCATAATAATAAGGGGTACAATCTCCAGGAAGACATAATACTCCTTAACATGTATGCATGCTAAGTCACTTCAGTTTTATCCAATTCTTCGACCCTATGGACTGTAGCCCACCAGGCTCCTCTGTCTGTGGGATTCTCCAGACAAGAATACTAGAGTGGGTTGCCATGCCCTCCTCCAGGGGATCTTCTGGACCCAGGGATCAAACCTGTATCTCTTTCATCTCCCGCATTGGCAGGTGGGTTCTTTACCACTAATGCCACCTGGGAAGCCCACACTCCTTAACATGTTTGTGCCTAAAAACAAAGAGACAAAATATATGAGGTAAAAACTAATAGAACTGTCGAGAGAAAATGATGAACCTACTGCATAACTGGAGACTTCAACACTCCCTGTCAGAAATGGACAGATCCAGCAGGCAGAAAAATCAGTAAGGATACAGTTGAGCTAGGCAACAACATCAATCAACTGTTTATAATCAACATCTGTAGAGACTTTCACAATAGCAGAACACACAGTTTTCTCTAGCTCACATGGAATGTTCATCAAGTTAGACCACATTCTGGGCCACACAGCAAACTTTGACACATTTAAAAGAAAAGAAATCATGCAATCTCTGCTCTCAGATCATTGTGGAATTAAACTAAAAATCATTAACAGAAAACTACTGGTACCAAATGTATCACTCTGCTAGGGGATGTTGATAATGGGAGAGATAGATGATGCATGTGTCGGGGCAGGAGTATGTGGGAAATCTCTTTACCTTCCTCCCAATTTTGCTGTGAATCTAAGACCATGCTAAAAACCTAAATGATTTTTTAAAATTACGTGTACTGTGTAAAGATGGGGAGAATCCCAAGCTTTCCATCAGTGATTAGTACAAGTGAATCTCTGCAACATTGGAGGAGAGGAACATCCTGGAAAATGTTGTAGGTACTTTGAGTCTGAAAGATTTTGTAAAAATCATATTGAGATAGAACAAAGCAAAAAAATATTAAAATTAAAACTATGAACAATTGAGTTCCAGCTCTACATCAAGCACTATGTATACATTCTCTCTTAAACTCTCAACATTTTAATAAGATAGGTCTCATTATCTTTGTTTTATAGATGAAGAAATAGTAAGAGAAGACGGCTTGAATTGATTGTATTTTCAAGGTGTCACTGAGGCTCTGAGATGCTGGAACCTGGCTAATCTGCTACAATATCAGGTAAGAGGTCTGGTCCTCTAGACATGATGCTGAGTCAGAGGAGGACATAGGCATGTCATCCTGTTTCAGGGCTAACGTGATTTGTAGTCAGAAGCTCAATGACCAGACATGAATTATTTACAATCCTGTACCAATATCTGGGAGATTGACAATTTTGCAGCAGGAAAATGTCAGTGCTGCCACTTAAGTAAATTGCTAAAAAAAAAAGAAAACAAATCAGACCCATAACAACATTCACAAAATAACAATTTTAAATGCTTCAAAGTTCAAAGAAACGAAAATCCAATAACTTAAGTTCTTAGGTTGGTATTATGCACTGTTTCACCTCATCTGAACTGTTTCTGTTGTGTTTTATTTTGCCAGTGGATGCAGTAGAGACATCTGGAGAAGGAAATGGCAACCCACTCCAGTATTCTTGCCTGGAGAATCCCATGGACAGAGGAGCCTGGTGGGCTGTTGTCTATGGGGTCGCACAAAGTTGGACACAACTGAAGTGACTTAGCAGCAGTAGCAGCAGCAGCAGCAGCAGCAGCAGCAGTAGAGACAAGGGAAAGAGTACTGGGATCCAGGAAATAAGGTTTTAATTCCTACCCCTAATTCTAAATGACGTGACTTTGAGAAAATCATTTGGACTTCTACTTCCACATTTGTCAAACAGATCTCTTGAGTTGGGAGATTTTGGAGTGTCTTTCTAAATCTGACATTCTACAAATACACTGTAAATGTCATGCTGTCTTTACAGTATCTTTATTTAACAGCAAGATATTCACTATTTGACCTCCTCTTCACTTGCCCTGAAGGCACCATTGTCTTCTGAAAGAACTGCTGAAGGGGTCAACATGAAGGAGTAAGGAAAATCACTCTAAGTGATTTCTGCAATCAGAAAAGGCTGCTCCTACCACCAGCTACTCAAATGAGGAGGGAAGGATTTTCAAAATAGATAGGAGGAAGGGAGGACAGATACCTTGCCCTTATATCCCTGACAGTAAAGTATGTAACAGTGACAGCAGAGAGAGAGCTTGCCACCTGGACTGGCAGCACCAGATCTTTCTCTACTTATTAAAAATGGGTCTACAGCTGACTCCAGGTCCTTGCCTAAAAGCCACGCTTTCTGCAGGTTGTCAGCAGAAGCTTTGTAATATGGCTGCTTGGTGAGTTCACCTAGAACCTAAAGCATATATCTAATTGAGAATTAAAAAGAAGGGGGAGATGAATAAAGACCAATCTCCTAAGAATGATTCTGGTTTCCTAGGAAGGTAAGACTCACACAAATGAAATAATTTACCAACAGGGACCTACTGTATAGCACAAAAAGTTATACTAAATATTTTGCAATTACCTATAAGAGAAAAGGCTTCCCAAAAAAATAGATTCAGTTCAGTTCGGTTCAATCGCTCAGTCGTGTCCGACTCTTTGCAACCCCATGAATCGCAGCACGCCAGGCTTCCCTGTCCATCACCAACTCCTGGAGTTTACTCAAACTCATGTCCATCAAGTCAGTGATGCCATCCAGCCATCTCATCCTCTGTCATCTCCTTCTCCTCCCGCCCCCAATCCCTCCCAGCATCAGAGTCTTTTCCAATGAGTCAACTCTTCGCATGAGGTGGCCAAAGTACTGGAGTTTCAGCTTTAGCATCAGTCCTTCCAATGAACACCCAGGACTGATCTCCTTTAGAATAGACTGGTTGGATCTCCTTGCAGTCCAAGGGACTCTCAAGAGTCTTCTCCAACACCACACTTCAAAAGCATCAATTCTTCGGTGCTCAGCTTTCTTTACAGTCCAATTTTCACATCCATACATGACCACTGGAAAAACCATAGCCTTGACTAGATGGACCTTTGTTGGCAAAGTAATGTCTCTGTTTTTTAATATGCTGTCTAGGTTGGTCATAAGTTTCCTTCCAAGCAGTAAGCGTCTTTTAATTTCATGGCTGCAGTCACCATCTGTAGTGATTTTGGAGCCCCCCAAAATAAAGTCTGACACTGTTTCCACTGTTTCCCCATCTATTTGCCATGAAGTGATGGGACCAGATGCCATAGATACATACAAAATAGATACATATGTATAATTGAATCACTTTGCTGTATACCTGAAAGTAACACAGCATTGTAAATCACCTATACTTCAATTTAAAAATAAATAAAAATCAAGAACAATAAAAGAGAATAAGCGCTATTTTCCTATTACTGTCATGGCAAATTATTACTACTTTAATGACATTAAACAATACAAGTTTATTAACTTACACTTCTGTGGCTATAAGTCCCATGTCTAACAGGGCTCTCAGTGTACTAAAATCTTGGCAGGCTTGGGTCCTTTCTGGAGCTTCTAGAGGAGAATCCATTTCCTTTCTATTTCCTGTTTCTAGTGGCCAGCACATTCCTTGGCTCAAGGGCCCCTTCCTCCATTTTCAGTATTGGCGAGTTGAGTCCTCCTTTCGCCTCACCCCAGCCTCCTCTTCTGCCTCCCCCTTCTACCTGGAAGAAGCCTTGTGATTTTATTGGATTCACCTGTATAAATCCAGGATACTCTCCCCATCTCAAAGTCCTCAGCTTAATCACGTCTTCAAAGTCTCTTTTGCCATGCAAAGTAACATATTTGCATTTCCAAGGATTAGGGTGTGGACTTCTTGGGGTGGAGGAGTTCTTACTCTACCTACCACAATAAGTAAATGCCCGGCTGATTGGCAGGGACAGTATGTGCTGGGGCTTTGAGAGAGAGCCTGTTGTGGGCTGGAGCACTGAGGAAGTCTCCCAGGGCAGGTGGGCCAGAGCCAGCAAGTGGCTAGAGGGGAAGTAACAGAGTGTCTGAAAAGACAGTGCACCTGATCGGTGTGGGGCAGGGGGTTGAGGAAATCACTCTTTATATCAGGGGCCATCCTCTCTGCCTCTTCTGCTGGGAATGGCACCCACCCTGAATTTACCCCCCGTATGGCTGACTGTGTTCACTCCCTGGCAGTTGTGTCTGGGAATCATGAAATCTCAAATATGAGATGTTCCTCCTCTAGCAACTTCCAGTTTGTGTTCTTCAATGTTCCTGTTCATATGAGCTCCAGAGAAAGGGAAGTTATTGAGCGAACTGGTGAAACTCCAGGAGAGATGGGAAACGGACTGCTTTCCATCACATAACTCCAGGCCTTGACAGGTTATTGTTGTTGTTCTTTAGTCACTAAATCGTGTCCAACTCTTGGTAACGCTATGGACTGTAGCCCTCCAGGTTCTTCTGGGCATGAGATTTCCCAGCAAGAATACTGGAATGGGTTGCCACTTCCTTTTGCAGGACATCTTCCCAACCCAGGGATCATCTCCTGCATTGGCAGGCAGATTCTTTACCATTGAGCCACCTGGGAAGCCCCTGATGGGTTATTAAGATGCAGTTAAATCCTGAAGTTGGTGCTTGAATGTTGTGTGCATGCCTTAGATTCCTTGGCCAAAAACTAAGGAAGGCTTTTAATTAAGTGAAGATTGGATTAAAACCCACCTGAAAAAAGCCCCTTCATTTTTTTAAACCTTAGCAGCAGTATTTAATGATGCATGCAGGTTGGGCAGGCAAAAGGGCATTGTTAACACATGGAAGGTGCACCCGATCCAGGGACTTTTTACCACCTGGGCTTGGAGAAACTTTCTAATGTTGTCTCTGCTCCCAAGACATTTTGACCATTATTTAGGCATCAGACTTATGGAGCTTTAATATAGGGTTCCCTGGTGCCATTAGAGCCTAGAACCAAGGATACAACCTTAGTGGATTTTAGGCTAGACAAGAAATGAGAAAGGTATTGTATCCATGGGGTTTTCTTGGCTTCTTGGAAAATGAGAAAGCTTCACTTACTTTCCTGTAGCATGGAGGTGACTTGCCCTCAGGGGCTCCTTTTAATCCTTTTTAATCTCTTAATCATTTATGGGAAAGGATCAAATAACAAACCTAATTGAAAATGTTAGTAAATTTCAGAAGTCAAAAATTAATAAATTCTATCAATACTTTCTCAAACCTCAGTGTAAAACCTGGAACTAAATAAGTGAAGTATAGTTTTGAATGCTAATTTAAAATTTAAAGTACTCTTCTATGTTACTTTTCAAAGTGAAAATCAAAACAAAAATTATAAACCGTTTTAAATATGAGATCTTTACATCTCATAAACAGGGCAATAGTTAAAGATGAACTCAGAGAACAAATCAGAGCATTATAATTCACTTAAAAGCTCAACAAATATCAGGACTTCCCTGATGGCTCAGTTAGTAAAGAATCTGCTTGCAATGCAGGAGACCCCGGTCCAATTTCTGGGTCGGGAAGATCTACTGGAGAAAGGGATAGGCTACCCACTCCAGTATTCTCAGGCTTCCCTCGTGGCTCAGCTGGTGAAGAATCCGCCTGCAACGTAGGAGACCTGGGTTCAATGCCTGGGATTGGGAAGATCCCATGGAGAAGGGAAAGACGACCACTCCAGTATCCTGGCCTGGAGAATTCCATGGACTGTATAGTCCATGGGGTGGCAAGGAATTGGACACGACTGAGAGATTTTCACTTCTCTTTCAACAAATATTTATTGAGGGCTTATAATGTTCTACAGAATTTTCTAAGCTCCAAGGATACATGTAACTTTCCTCAGAGTGTTACATGCTGTGGGATGACATAAACAAAAACAGAAAAATAATAAATATATCGTAGCTACTGGTAAGTTCTATGAATTAAAAAAATTAAGTTGAATAATCAGGTGACAGAGAATAATCTGAGGAAGGAGTGTAATTTTGTGTATGGTGGGTTCTCTGAGATAATAATAATAATAAAGTCTTCTCTGAGATAATTCATCAGAGTTCTAAAGGAAGAGAGGGAATCAAGCATGCAGACTTTTGGGGAACAATATTTGAAGCAAAAAATCAAAATAAATAAGTGCAAAAACCCTGAGAAAGTTGGGAGTAAAACAAGCAATGGGTTAGTTTACAAGGGCAGAGGCACGATAAGGGTCAGATCCTGAGCACCTCAGACTGAAAGGGAACCAGAGAGCTGACAACAAGAGCAAAAGACAAGAGGATTTGACTTTTCATTTAACAAATATTTACTGAATGCTGCCTCGTGCCAGGCATTTCAGCAATTAATGCAATAGCCATATTCCTATATAGGTGGAACTTAAATTGTTTACAAAGGATGGAATATACATAATAAGTTAGCTAAATAAAATATATGTTATGATGTTAGGTAATAAGTAGTAAAGAAGTAAAAAGAAAGAGGCAAAGAGTGTTAGGGTGGGCAGGTGAGGGACAATATCAGAAAAGATAGCCAGGATAGGTGATATTTGAATAAATATCCAGAGGAGTTAGGGCCACAGGTTAAGAGCATTCTGCAGAGAGGTACCAGCAGGTGCAAATACTTGAGGGGATTGTTGTTGATGGATATAAAATGAGGAATCATAAGAAGGCTAGTGCGAGGGAGAAGTAGGATGTGAGACCAGGTGGTAGTGAGACTATTGGTGAGGGGAGAGGAAGGGCAGATGAACTTGAGCCTTGTAAGCCATTGCGATGTCCCAGGTCTCTTCTCTGTGAGATGGGGACTCAATGGAGTATTCTGTACCAAAGGGAGACATGGTCTGATCTACCTTTGCAGCTAACACTGGGCTACTGTGCTGAGTACAGACTGAATGGGAGCAAGAGTCATAATTCTGTGTGCTTCTGAAGAAATAATAGTCAATTGGGTAAGAGGGGATGATTTTTCCAACCAAAGAATCCCACTTAACCGACTGCCCACCGGTAGAATTGGCTTCCCTGGTAACCTTGAATGTTATAGTCAACAGCTTGTCACCAGCATTTCCAACAGACACTAGGGATGTTAATGCTGAAAATTTCTATATAGAATAAGCCTTTACCTCCTATGACATCCCATATTCCTTCCAATACTAAGTATCTCCGATTCTAGAGCATGTATCACCTAAATCTCCCCCCGTCCCCCATTAGAATATGAGCTCTGTGAATGCAAGGGTCTTCTCTGCATCTCCGAGTAAAAAGTTGGATTAGATGGTATCTGATGGTCTTTACAGGTCTGCCAGTCTGTGATCCCCTTGTAAACTGTGAGCCCTTATTCTTAAGGGCTTTGCAGGCTATGAAGTGAATGAAGGGGTGCTGTTGGGAGGGAAGACAGGGATGAGTAAGGACAAACCTGAGTCAAGGAGAAGAGAACAGGTAACTCCTGGGGCAGGGGACTAGGGCACTCTCTGAAAATAAATGTGAATATCTTCTTGAGATGCAGAGTATTCTAATTCTAATAAGGGTGTGTCACTAGACACTGAGTGTACCCCAAGCATGGGATCATTGCTTCATTTGAGCCAGCCTGGTCACAAACTGTTCACAGGTCTCTGAGGTTCTCATGGGAAAAACAGCATCACTCCTTTTAAGTGTATTGAAAATATATTTTTTATCTTGATGAAGTGTACAAATGAGAACATTTCTTTAAACAAAGAGACCCACTGAGGCTCAGCATTACTATGTACCCCCAGACACCCAGAAGGCAGTGACCTCATATGCCCCTGAGGTTTAGCAGAACAGCTGACAGGTTGGCTGACAGGGCCCAGATTTGCTACCAGATAAGCCAATGAGATATGTGTCATACTTATTGAATACAGAATCAAATATATTGATATAAAAAAAAGATGCACACTAGATAACTTTAATTATTTTATTCTGCATTTAGTTTATTTCAGGGAAAAGAAGAATGTTTTCAATATCGAGAAGCATGCATACATGGGTATCTTCCATGCTATTTTCTTTTTTTGTAAGGTGCCTTCATGCAAACTAAAAGTAGAGTTCAGCTTCCTGGTGACCTAGGAGGGGGGAAAATGTAACAAATATTACTTATTAGTTAAGAGGCTCCTGTCATGTATTATCACAATTATTTTTTTATATTGATGATACTGTTGTTGCATTCAAGTTAGATGAAAGCTGAGGCTCAGAGTGGGTCAGGACCATAATCATATGGTTAGTAGGGGACAGAAAGACAGACTTGAACCCAAGTCTATACTCTGAATTCAGATGTACGTGACATAGTAGGGCATACTCTAAAAAGAAAGAATAATTGCCTTTCAAACTCAAATGCTAGAATAGTCACAGTTATAATCCAGAGACCCATGTTTTAAATAAACACAATTGATATTTCCTGGCAGAGGATCTCAGTGTCACAAGAAGAGACTGAAAAAATAGAGAAAAATGAACCCAAGTTTTAGGGTTTTCAGCTATTGGGACTCTATGTTCTTTCTCCAGACACTGGTGTGGGCTCCTTCCCCTGTGGATTTTTCACCCATGGGAACCCATGAAGGGTTAGAGTGTGGACTGTACCCTGAAGTACCCAGTCGGTTATCCTCCCATCTAGTAGTACAAAGAGCAGTCACCTTATTCCCAGAGTCATTTCACTGTTTAAAACCAGGAGTTCCTGCGGGGCCCATTGAAGATCTTGAAACCCATCTTGGTCGGCAGCAAGTTGCTCCTCACCATACTCCCAGATCTGCTCAGCCAGCCTGCCAGGCGATGGGTCATGCAGGTGGCAGTGTTGCAGGCTCTCTTCTGGATGCTGATTTGCAGCATAGAGGAAAAGAAAAGGGCTATTAATGAAAGTGGGTGCTGCCCCTCAGAATCATCATGGAAAATTACTGCTCTGAGAGGCACCAATAAACCTTAAGTATTTCTGCTAGAAATGGTCATGACAGCAGAATACCACAGGCCGTTAGAGAAAGGGCCACAATCACTTCCCATAGACATTTTTAGGGGTGTCAGAAAACCCAAAGGTGGCTCCAGGATATGCCTTTCTGGGCAGGACAGGAGGCAGAGGATGCCCTGTGCTGGGTGGGGCAGGGCGTCTTACCGGGAGCCCTCGGTCTTCTGAGCCTTCTCCGACTCCCGGGCCCTCATCTGCTCGTAGTCATTCACCATCGCAGCCAGTAGGAGGCGCGATTCCTCCTCATCCAGGGTAGCAGGATCAAAACGCCCATCAAAGACAGACCTAGGGAGGAGAAGCAAGCTCAACACCAGCTCTGAGCCTCGCCGCCCGATACCCCCACGTCCAGGATAAGCAGCTAGGTCTCCTGGTTTCTGCGACTTCCCCTGAGGATGTGACTGCCCCATCTCTCAATGGAGAGGGCAAGAGGCCAGTAATCCATCCAAAACTGCGGCTTCTCCAGAATTTAGGCTCTGGTGTCACCTCAAAGAAGTGGTTTGCTCCAAACCTCTAGTGGATTATCTAGGCTTGGGAAAACTGATGGTTAGATTTTCAGGAATTTTATGAACTTAGTGTTAAATACAGCCATTATTAAAAATTAAATGATAATGATAGTTTAAATCTGAAAATGGTTTCAGTTTAGTGTATTCTAAATGAAGACGAGAAATTAGATGTATAGGTCCCATACATCTAAATAACAAATTTGTTGGCAAAATAATTAGCAGATTAGGATGCGATCCATTTCTCAAATTATGGTTAAATTAATAAATAGACTTCCTAAAGATACAAATATTTGATAAGAAGAAATAAGTTATATGAAGTTTACAATAACAGTGTAACGTATATGTCATGTCTATTTGTAACTGCATGCTACATATCTTTGCCTCATAAAAATGATAAATTTATATATAGTTTACATTCATACATTACCAACCCCTCCGTGAAAGCCAGATACAGCATGGTACAACTGGGAACACAGAATTTTATGAACCAGGGGCCAGGGTGGGTGAGAGAATCCTAGCAGGGCTGTTTTACCTGAATGGTGCTGCATGAAACATGCCTGCCTGGTACAAGACCAGGATGCTGAGGACCAAGAATGGGGGGAACTTCCAGAAGCCCATGACACCTCTCTGTAAAGGAAGAATAATGTCAGCACCTGTGGCAGGTCCAAATTCCCTGAGCCCACAGATCTGGGCTCTGCTCCTGCCTGTGCCTCTAATTCCCTTGCATCCTGGCTTCAGGCGGGTCATTTCACTCCCCTTCACCTCCTTGGCGAAGTGGACTGCTGGATGATCCAGTAAGCCTGTAGGATGCGTGGTTTAGAAAAAGAAACCTTCCAGGAGAACTGGGTGAGGAAATCTCTGACCATAGCCCCCTCCCCAGCACCCCACACACTCTCACATACAACCTGTTGGCCAGGACTCCTGGAAGACAGACTGGGTCTGTCTGTACCTGTCACCACACCTTTTCCCCTTGTACAACTCAAAGCTGTCATCCCAGTGCTGGGTTTTCCCTCATACCTGATTGGGGGAGGGGGTTAGAGATGATTTATCACTGAAGTTGGAATCCTTGAGAAATTAAAGAACCAAATTCTACCGGTCAGTCACTCCACACTTTGCAAAGAGGACCCTGTAAGAAGCAAGCTGGGAGAGCCTCAAATTGGGACCCAGGACAAAAACTGGGGGAAAAGTTCCCAGAACCCAC
>NW_011495071.1:16641365-16643663 GCF_000754665.1 Bison bison bison
AGAACCCACAACAGGGGGTTTCATTTAATGACTGTCTGCCCTTCAGTCATTGTGCCTATTTCCCACCTGCCTGCACTGTCCTGGGTTCCAAACACATTTCCCCCGGTCCCCTAGGCATGAGATGTGACCTGTGACAGCACTGGCCGCACAAAGCTATTCCTGCATCAGGATCAGCCTGCTGTACCCGGAAGCTCCAGCATCCCAAACTGACCTAAGCACATGAGCTGCGGGAAAGAGACTGGAGCCCGCCTGGGCACAAGAAGAGTGAAGAGAGTTTGCAAACTGAGACCATCCAGTGTTACCTGTGGAAGGAGCCTTGCAGAGTAACTCAGCTTGTGTGAAGACACCAGGACAGGAGTGGACAGAGCCATTCAGACGGGAAGAGATCCGCTAAGAAAAAGTACTCGAGAGACAGAGGGAAAGGAGGGGAGAGAAACAGAATCTCAGCTAAGCAGGAATCTCCGGGCTTACCTGACAGCCGGCACCAGGTGGCTGGGAGCAGAGGAAGGAGCAGCAGCAGTAGCTTTGGCAGCAGGCAGTGGCAGTCTGGCAGAAGTGGCAGAGACACTTGAATGCCTCTGAATCCTCCCAGCATGAGCAGCTGCTTTTATTCCCGCTGCTCTGGGTCCAGGGGGGTTCCAGGAGCTCCGGGCAACCAATGAGGGGAAGGATGTGAGCCCCAGAAGGATTATGTCACCACTTGCATCCAGAACATGGAGCATCCAGAAGTACCACCCCACTTGTATTTGCATTGAGGTCATTGATGGCGGGGGTGGGAGGGGGGCACAGAGGGGGGTTGGTGAGGACAAATGAAAAACACAGGAAAAGTAAGTTGAAATTTGAGGACAGTTTTACCTGTTTGCTTTCAAGGGTTTTGAACAGGCACGTGTCCCACTCCATCCCCAGCCGTGCTATTCTGTAGAATAGAATCCAGCATTAGAGAGAACCCTGACTCCCCTAGATTTGACCATAGACCCCCGTCCAAGAGCGCTTCAGGGTTAATGCGCAGCAGAGTTGATGATTCTGTGCCCAAGCGGGGAGTCGGATTCAGTCGGCAGGAAGCGCACACAGAAGAGAGGGCGTGTGGAGATAAAAGGATAGAAGTCCAGGAACTTTGTCAGATTTCAACTCTGTTCCAGCTATAAGTTTGCCAGGTGGTAGAACTGTGGGCTAGAAACTAGTAAAGTCTCAACATACTTATCTCTGAAATGGGAATCATATTCCAGTCTTGAAGGAATGCTATCATTACTAACCATGTACCCGTTTTCCTCCCAGTTAGGGATCTATAAGAGCTTACCAGGGAAATTCATAGGAGATTCCGTGGGATCACGATACACATTCCCAATCAACACCCTCCGCAGCTACCTGGAGTTATGCTGGGTGGTCCGTCACTGGGTAAGGAGAGGCTGGATGGCCCGCTGAGCATGAGCAGGGAAGTGCAAGGCTTAGATGCCTCCCAGCTACCAAGCGGACCTCTAGCCCCACGCTTCCTCCCCCACCATTCATCACCTAATGCTCACCCTCCTTTCCCAACCATTTGCCCAGCTGCCCCTTGCTTCCGGCTGCTGTTTGCCAAGATGTTCCAGTGACCCTGCACCCTCATCTACTGCAATTCAGTCCTCTGCTAGAAAGCCCGCCAAGATTGATGGTGCTGAAGAGTCCTGCAGGAGTGTAATCCCGTGCTGGCTTCTGTCTACTCTTACACACTCACAAACTCAGTACTGACTCCAAACAGGTGTGCGCTCCCTAACCACAGGCACTCACAAAATGACACTGGTGCACCGGGGCATCCAGGTGATGTTCACAGTCCGGCAGCAAGCGTGCAGCACACAGGAGCAGAATTACGCCCTGCTTCCATGACTCTCTGGAATAAACGTGCTCTGTAAAACCCGATTGCCCAGCACCTCGACCCTCCTACACCCTGCTCAACAGGTTTCTGGATCTCTCTGTTGGAGCGACTTCTCTAAGCCTTCCAGGAAGGTCTGAGGTCCTGACTTGCTGTCCTCAGCAGGTGGAACGCAGAGAAAGACGCTTCTCCCTGTACACAGGATCGCTGGGTCTGAACACACAGCACATGATCCAAGCAGCCTGTAGAGACCCTCCAGCGCCGCAAGCACTGCAGCGGCATTGCAGAGCGTGGCGGGGGGAGGGAGGGGGTGGGGGGACACAGATCCCAGGGTAGCTTCTTTTCTCGGGGAGAACTGATACTAGCTGAAATGAGACACGAGTGACCGAGCCACAGGTTCACACCCCAGACCTCAGTGTCAAGCTTCAGTGTTCCATTCGACACGCCTGCCT
>NW_011495071.1:16644390-16671864 GCF_000754665.1 Bison bison bison
CCAGATAGAGAGGGATTAAGATAACTCATCCATCAAGTACTCTGAATTTCTAAGGTGCGCTGATGCTGAGCTGGGGCAAGGTTCAAAAACAAACTGACAAACAAAACCCCAAGTCCTTTCTTTGAAACATAGCAGAGTGTGTTGCACACCAGGTGGCACTCACCCAATGTTTGTTAAATAATGGAAATTAATTTACTGTGGCAGATTTACCAGCCAGTCTCTATGCTATTATAGGACTCTAGTCCCAGTCAGCCGAGAAACCAGACCTACTTAGGTAGCGCAGCTTTCAACCGATTTCAAAATTGTGAGCTCACACATTTCAGAGACATTTTATTTAACATGCAGAATTGGTTTCCCCATCAAAGTTTCCAGTAATGAGACAAGGAAAGGAAGGTTAACCCTAGGGTTTTGTTTGTTTGTTTGTTTGTTTTTAAGTCTAGAGTCTCTTACTATGAGACATAAAACCATTCTCCTCTGAGCCCATCCCTGTTTTACCAAGTGAACACTTGTTGCAGAGCATGTGCTCTCAAGGTACGGGCTTCTTTACTTGCAGACATGGGCTCAGTAGTTTGGCTGTGGGGACTTAGTTGTTACCACAGTGTGGGATCTTCCCAGACCAGAAAATGAACCGGTGTCCCTTGCATTACAAGGCTGATTCTTAACCACCAGACCATCAGATCAGGAAGCCTCTTGGCTTCTTCTAATAGGCATTCTAACAGGTGTGATGTGATATTCACTGTGGTTTTGATTTGCATTTCTCTGATTAGAATTTCTGAGCACCTTTTCGTGTACTTATTAGGCATGTATATTTCTTCTTTGGAAAAATATCTATTTAGATCTTCTCTCCCCCACCTCTTTTATTTGCTATTGAGTTTGTGAGGCTTTATAGATTTTGGATATTAATCCCTATTCAATATATAATTTACAAATATTTTCTTTCTTTTAGTAGGTTGTCTCTTCATTTTATTCATGATTTCTCTTGCTGTGCAGAAGCTTTTTAGTTTAATGTAGTCCCATTTGTTTAATTTTGCTATTGTGTCCCTTGCCTGGGAATATCTAGAAAGATATTGCTAAGATCAATATCAAGTTTACTGAGTATGTTTTCTTCTAGGAGTTTTATGGTTTCTGGTGGGAATCTTATTCCAGATCTTGGAGGGAAAGCTTTGAGTTTTTCATTTTTGAGTATAGTTAGTATAGTAACACTATACTCAATGTTACTGTTGGGTTTTTCATATATAGTTTTAATTACGTAGAGGCACTTTCCTTCTGTTCCTAGTTGAAAGTTTTTTTATCATGAAAGGGTGTTAAGTTTTCCAGATACATTTTCTGTATCATTGAGGATAAGCATGTGCATTTTATTCCAATCATTCTTTTCCTGTGGAGTAACTAATTCATCAATTTTCATATTTCAAATAATTCTTGCATTCCAGAAATTAATCTCATTTGGTTATGTTATAGAGTCTTTTTAATGTGCTGCTGAATTCAATTTCTGGTATTTTGTTGAGGATTTCTATATCCATGATCATAAGGGATATTGGACGGTAGGGTTTTTGTTCTGTTTTGTTTTTTTCATTGCAGAATCTGACTTTGGTATCAGGATAATGTTGGCCTTGTAGGATAGATTAGGATGTGGTGCTTTTTCTTTCAGTTTTTGGAAATTTTTGAGTAGCATTGGTATTTGTTTTCTTCAAGTGTTTGTAGTATTCACCAGTGAAGCCATCAGATCCAGAGTTTCTCTTTACTAGAAGATTTTTGTTTACTGATTCAATCTCCTTGCTGGTTATATGTGTATTTGGATTATCTATTCCTTCAAGATTTAGTCTTGGTACATTTTGTGTTTCTAAGAATTTGTCCATTTCATCTAGGTTAGCCAACTTGTTGGTATACAGTTTTTTCACAGTACTCACATTATTTTTTTATTACTATAAAATTGGTGGTAATTAATGTCTGCAGTATTGTTTCTGATTTAGTAATTTAGTCTTCTTTTTTTTCCCCTTAGTCCCTCTAGCTAAAACATTGTTAATTTTGTCAGTGTTTTTGAAGAACCAGTTTTGGATTCACTGGTTTTCTCCACTGTTTATCTTCACTGTTTATCTCCATTTCTTTATCTCTCCTGTAATATAATATTTCATTCCTTCTGATAGTTTTGAGTTCAATTGTTCTTTGTTTCTAGTTTCTTAAGTTGCAAAGGTAGGTTGTTGATTTCAAATCTTTCTTGATTTTTAACATAAGGATTTGAGGCTGTAATTTTCCCCCTTAGCACTACCTTCACAGCATCACATAAGTTTTGGTGTATTGAATTTTCATTTTCATTCATCTGTAAGCATTTTCTGACTTTGCTTATTTCTTTGATCTATTGCTTGTTTCAAAGTGTGGCTTCATTTCTACAAGTTCTGATATTTTTCTGTTACTGATTTCTAACTTTATCCTGTTGTGACTGGTGAAGGTACTTTTTATGATGTCTATCTTTTTAGTCGATTGTGACTTAATTGGTGGCCTAACAAATGGTCTACCCTAGAAAATGTCCAGGTGGGAAGAATGGGAAGAATATATATGCCATTATTCTTTGGCAGAGTGTTCTATAGATGTCTGTTAGATCTAGTTGGTTTATAGTGTTAAGTAATCTATTTTTTTATCTTCTGTTGGGTTGTTTATCCATTATTGGGAGTAGGGTATTGAAGTCTTCAGCTACTATTGAAGAACTATCTATTTCTACCATCAGTTCTGTCAGCTTTTGCTTCATATAGCTTGCATCTGTTAGTACACGTGAAAATTTTTATAGTTAATATATTTTCTTGATGTATTGAGCCTTTTATTACTATAGAATGTCTTTCTTTTTCTCTTGTAACTTTTTTTTGATTTAAGGTCTATTTTATCTGAATATTCAAAGTCAATTCATGCAAAAAACTCTTACCAGTGTGGATATGGAGAGAACATATCACAACATAGTAAAAGCTATTTATGACAAACCCACAGCCAATATAATACTTAATGGTGAAAAGCTGAAAGACTTCTCACTAAAATCTGGAATAAGACAAGGGTTCCCACTCTCACCTTTTCTATTAACATAGTATTGGAAGTCCTAGCCACAATAATCAGACAAGAAAAAGAAATAGATAGTATTCAAATTGGAAGGGAAGAGGCAAAATTGTAATTTATGCAGATGACATGCTAGTATATATATAGAAAGTCCTAAAGAATCTACACAAAAACTATTAGAACTGATAAACTAATTCAGCAAAGTAGCAGGGTATAAGATTAACATACAAAAATTGATTGCATTTCTTTAATAATAAAATATCAAAAAGGGAATGTAAAAAAAAATACCTTTTAGAATCCTCTTGCACTGTTGGTGGAAATATAAATTGATACATCCACTATGGAAGACAGTATGGAGATTTCTTTTAAAAACTAGGAATAAAACTACCATACAACCCAGCAATGCCACTTTAAGGCATAAACCCTGAGGAAACCAAAATTGAAAAAGACACATGTACCACAATGTTCATTGCAGCCCTATTTACAATAGCTAGGAAATGGAAGCAAACTAGATGTCCATCGACAGATGAATGGATAAAGAAGCTGTGGTACATATATAAAATGGAATACTACTCAGCCATAAAAAGAAACACATTTGAGTCAGTTCTAATGATGTGGATGAGCCTACAACCTATTATACAGAGTGAAGTAAGTAAGAAATAGAAAAACAAATATCATATATTAACACATATATATGGAATCTAGAAAGATGGTACTGATGAACCTATTTGCAGGACAGCAATGGAGATGCAGACATAGAGAATAGATTTATGGACACAGGTACAGGGAAAGAAGGAGAGCGCGATATGAATGCAGAGAGTAGCATGGACGCATATATGCTACAATATGTAAAATAGATAATCAATGGAAATTTGCTGTATGACTCAGCAAACTCAAACTAAGGCTCTGTAACAACCTAGAGGGGTTGGGAAAAGGTTGGGGGGGTAGGAGGGAGGTTCAAGAGGGAGGGGACATATGTATGTGCAGCATGCATGCTAAGTTGCTTCAGTCGTGTCTGACTCTTTGTGACCCTATGGGACCCACCAGGCTCCTCTGTCCATGGGATTCTCCAAGCAAGAATAATGGAGTGGTTGCCGTGCCCTCCTCCTGACCCAGGGATCAAACCCACTTCTCTTATGTCTCCTGCACTGGCAAGTAGGTTCTTTACCACTAGCGCTGCCTGGGAAGTCGAGACATATGTATGTGCTATGCTGTGCTTAGTCACTCAGTCATGTCTGACTCTTTGCAACCCCATGGACTGTAGCCCACCAGGCTCCTCTGAACATGGGGATTCTCCAGGCAGGCAAGAACACTGGAGTATGTTGCCATGCCCTCCTCCAGGGGATCTTCCCAACCCAGAAATTGAACCCAGGTCTCCAGCATTGCAGGCAGATTCTTTACCATCTGAGCTACCAGGGAAGCCTGAGCATATGTATACCTATGGCTAATTCATGTTAATGTGTGGCAGAAACCAAAGCAATATTGTAAAGTAATTATCCTTCAATTAAAAATAAATAAATATGGTGCTTTGGGATGACCCTGAGGGATGGGATTGGGAGGGTGGTGGAAGGGGGATTCAGGATGGGGGATACATGTACACCCATGGCTGATTCATGTCAATGTATGGCAAAACCACTACAGTATTGTAAAGTAATTAGCCTCCAATTAAAATAAATAAATAAAAGAAATTTAACAAGTAATAGAATAAATGATGTTATACTTTTAATTGAATTAAACATTTGTTCATTTCCAAAACCAATACCTTTTAAAATTGCTCCCCCCAAAATAAAATAATTAGGAATAAATGTTTCCAAGGAGGTGAAAGATTTATATGCTGAGAAATATAAGACATTAATAAAAGAAATTGAAGATTATTCAAAGAAATGGAAAGATGTCCATGCTCTTGGGTTGGAAGAAGTAAGATGGTTAAAATGGACATACTACCCAAAGCAATCTACAGATTTAATGTGATCCCTATCAAATTACCCATGGCATTTTTCACAGAACTAGAACAAATAATCCAAAATTTACATGGAACCAAATCAGGATTGCCAAAGCAATCCTGAAGAAAAAGAACAAAACAGGAGGCATAACCCTCCCAGACTGCAAACAATACTACAAAGCTACAGTAATTAAAACAGTGTGACAGGGACTTCCCTGGTGGTTCAGTAGTTAAGACTTTGAGTTCCAAGCCAGGGGGTGCAGGTTTGATCCCTGATTGAGGAGTAAGACCCTATATGCCAGGCAGTCAAAAAACCAAAATATAAAACAGGAGGAATATTGTAACAAATTTGATAAAGACTTTAAAAATTATCTACATTCCCCCCCCCCAAAAAAAATCTGAAAGGAAGAAAAAACAGTGTGATCTTGGCATAAAAACAGACATTATGGATGAATGGAACAGGACAGAGTCCAGAAATAAGCCCACACACCTACAGTAAATTATCTTTGACAAAAGAAGCAAGAATATACAATTGGAAAAAGAAAGTCTCTTCAACAAGTGCTGCTGGGAAAGTTGGACAGATACCTGCATGTAAACCACTGGAGTTAACACTCTCTCACCGTACACAAAACAAACTCAAAATGGTTTAAAGACTTAAACATAAGACAGGACACCATAAAACTAAAAGAGATCATAGGCAAAACATTATCTGACGTAATATGTGCTAATGTTTCCTTAGGTCAATTTCCCAAGGCAATAGAAAAAAAAAAAAACAAATCAGACCTAATCAAATTTGCAAGCTTTTGCACAGCAAAGGAAACCATAAACAAAACAGACAACTTATGGAATGGGAGAAAATATTTGCAATCAATCTGCCTGACAAGGGTTTAATTTCCAAACTATACAAACAGCTCATACAACTCAACAACAACAACAAAAAAAGACCCAACCAAAAAATGGGTAGAATACCTAACTAGACATTTCTCCAAAGAAGAAATACAGAGGCTAATAGGCACGTGAAAAGATGGTCAACGTCATTAATTATTAGAGAAATGCAAATCAAAACTGCAATGAGGTACCACTTCACATCAGTCAAAATGGCCATCATTAAAAATTTGGCAAAACTAATACAATTATGTAAAGTTTAAAAATAAAATAAAATTTAAAAAAAATAAAAATAAAATAATAAAATAATAAAAACTACAAGGAATTCCTTGGTGGGCCAGTGATTAAGATTCCACACTCTCACTGCCAGGGTCCTGAGTTCAATCCCTGGTCAGGGAACTAAGATCCCACAGGTTGTGCAGCACAGCCAAATAAATAAAAACGAAAACTCCACAAATAACAAATGCTGGAGAGGATATGGGGAAAAAGGGAACCCTCCTACACTGTTGGTGGGAATGTAAGTTGGTACAGCCACTGTGGCAAACAGTATGGAGGTTCCTCAGAAAAATGAAAACAGAATTACCATGTCATCCAGCAATCTTACTCCTCTGCACACAAAACTGTAAGTCAAAAAGATGCATGCACCCAGATGTTCCTAGCAGCACTATTCACAATAGCCAGGATGGGGAAACAACCTAAATCTCCATCAATAGATGAATGGATGAAGAAGATGTGGTACATATATACAATGGTCTACTACTCAGTCATAAAAAAGAACAAAATAGGACACGTAGGGGAATGTAGATCTGGTTCGAGTAGGGGGTTAAAGGGGCGGTGGGGCAAGATGGCGGCACACTTGTCCTACCCGCGAGTGAACCTCAACGTGCTGCGCAAGGCAGTGCGTTGCGAGCTGCGCGAGTTCCTGGACAAGTGCGTGGGAAGCAAGGCAATAGTTTGGGATGAGTATCTCACTGGACCCTTTGGCCTGATTGCACAGTATTCACTGTTGAAGGAACATGAAGTGGAAAAAATGTTTACGTTTAAAGGAAGTCGTTTGCCAGCAGCCGATGTCAAGAATATAATTTTTTTTGTCAGACCCAGGCTAGAATTGATGGATATCGTTGCTGAAAATGTGCTCAGTGAAGACAGACGTGGCCCAGCAAGAGATTTCCACCTTTTGTTCGTGCCACGACGTAGCTTATTGTGCGAACAGCGGTTGAAGGATCTGGGTGTTTTGGGATTCTTTATTCATAGGGAGGAGTATAGCCTAGTTCTTATTCCTTTTGATGGGGATCTCCTATCCATGGAATTGGAGGATGCGTTCAAAATATATATCCGGGAGTGGGATTGCTATTTCACATGGCAATTCTAGTTTTTTAAGGAACCTTCATACTGTTTTCCATGGTGGCTGCACCGGTTTGTATTCCCACCAGTAGCGTGGGAGGGTTCCCTTTTCCCTTTGCTCCATACCCCCTCCAGCATTTATTATTTGTAGCCTTTATAATGATGGCCATTTTCACTGGTGTAAGGTGGTACCTCAATGTGGTTTTGATTTGCATTTTTCTAATGGTTAGTGACATTGAGCATCTTTTCATGTACCTACTGCTGCTGCTGCTGCTGCTGCTAAGTTGCTTCTGTCATGTCGGACTCTGTGCGACCCCATAGACAGCAGCCCACCAGGCTTCCCCGTCCCTGGGATTCTCCAGGCAAGAACACTGGCCATCAGTATACCTTTTTTGTAGAAATGTCCGTTTATACCGTATGCTTATTTTTTTTAATTGGACTGTTTATTTTTTCGTTAAGTTGTATGAGCTATTTGTATATTTTGGAAATTAAGCCCTTGTCCATCGCCTTGTTTGAAAATAACTTCTCCCAGTTCGTATGTTGTCTTCATTTTGTTTATAGTTTCCCTTGCTTTGCAAAAGCTTATAAATTTGATTAGGTCCAAAAAAAAAAAAAAAAGAATAAAATAGGGGCTTCCCTTGTGGTTCAGTGGTAAAAAATATGCCTGCCAATGCAAGAGACCCTTGTTCAATCCCTGATCTAGGAAGAAGCCACATACCACAGGGCGATTAAGCCTGAGCTCTGGAGCCTGAGAGCTGCAGCTACTGAAGCCTGCATACCCTAGAGCCCATGCTTCACAAGAGAAGCCACCCTGATGAGAAGCCCATGCACAGCTATAGAAAAGCCTTCCCAGCAATATAGACCCAGCCAAAAATAGTTTTTTTTAATCCTGCAGCTCAATTCCAGAAAAATAAAGCGACCCAATCAAAAAATGGGCCAAAGAATTAAACAGACATTTCTCCAAAGAAGACATACAAATGGCTAACACATGAAAAGGTGCTCAACATCGGTCATTATCAGAGAAATGCAAATCAAAACCACAATGAGGTACCATCTCACGCCAGTCAGAATGGCTGCTATCAAAAAGTCTACAAACAAGAAATGCTGGAGAGGGTGCAGAGAAAAAAAGGAACCCTCTTACACTGTTGGTGGGAATGCAAACTAGTATAGCCACTATGGAGAACAGTGTGGAGATTCCTTAAAAAGCTGGAAATGGAACTCCCATATGACCCAGCAATCCCGCTGCTGGGCATACACACCGAGAAAACCAGAATTGAAAGAGACATGTGTACTCCAATGGTCATCACAGCACTATTTACAATAGCTAGGACATGGAAGCAACCCAGATGTCCATCGGCAGATGAATAGATAAGAAAGCTGTGGTACATATACACAATGGAATATTACTCATCTATTAAAAAGAATGCATTTGAATCAGTTCTAATGAGGTGGATGGAACTGGAGCCTATTATACAGAGTGAAGTAAGTCAGAAAGAAAAATATCAATACAGTATATTAACACATATATATGGAATTTATAAAGGTGGTAACGATGACCCTATATGCGAGATACCAAAAGAGACACAGATGTAAAGAACAGACTGTTGGACTCAGTGGGAGAAGGCGAGGGTGGGATGATTTGAGAGAATAGCATTGAGACATGTATATTATCATATGTGAAACAGATCGCCAGTCCAGGTTCGATGCATGAGACAGGGTGCTCAGGGCTGGTGCACTGGGATGACCCTGAGGGATGGGATGGGGAGGGAGGTGGGACGGAGGGTCAGGATGGGGAACACATGTACAACCATGGCTGATTCACGTGAATGTATGGCAAAAACAACCACAATATTGTAAAATAATTAGCCTCCAATTAAAATATATATATATATGTTTAAAAAATTAATAGCTTTTTTAAAATAAAAAAGAATAAAACAATGTCATTTGCATCCTGGGTGTGACTAGAGATTATCACACTAAGTGAGGTAAGTCAGAAAGAAAGACAAATACTATATGATATCGCTTATATGTAGAATCTAAAATATGACACAGATGAACGTATATACAAAACAAAAACGGACTCATGGACATAGAGAATGCACTTATGGTTGCCAAGCAAGGAGGGTTTGGGAGGGATGCAGTGGGAGGTTCAGGTTAGCAGATGTAAGCTTTTGTATACAGAATGGATTGACAACAAGGTCTTACTGTATAGCACAGAGAATGAACCATAATGGAGAAGAATATTTTTTAAAAGAATATGTGTGTATATGTGTGTGTGTGTATAACAATCACTTTGCCATACAGCAGAAATTAACATAAAAAAGGGAAAAAATATACTAAAATAACAGGCAACTTGAAATCATATATTGAAAGACTGTACTGAGCACCCTGGAAAAGGTACCCAGCATGACTGGCTCCAAGGCATATTCTAATAAAAAATAATGAGAACTTAAAGAAAAAATGAACTAAAAATATAAGCTCAATTATAAAAGTTTTAGGAGTCTCTTTCATCTAGAAATTTGAAAATTATGCTGGCAGACTCATCCGAGGGGCACGGGTTGGGGGTGCCATCAAGTGAGTGTCTCATGGGCTCCTGCCAGTTCTTGGCTTGAGTCCTACGCACTCAATCCACAGTGCTCTCCCTGTGCAGAGTAAGGCAACAGCACAAAATCCCTCCTTGGTACATTCCGTTATGTGCACTCATGTATGTTTTTCCTAACAATGGAGGAGGGTGAGGGCCTGTAACAGAACAACCCAATTCTTTTTTTTTAATTGGAGGCTAATTGCTTTACAATATTGTGGTGGTTTTTGCCATACACTGACATGAATCAGCCCTGAGTGTACATGTGTACTCCCGTAACACCCTGAATGTGCCTCATCTTGTCTGATCTCGGAAGCTAAGCAGGGTCAGGCCTGATTAGTATTGGATGGGAGGACAACCCAATTCTTGATCTCAATGATAAAATTATATATGAGAATACACTGCATTCTTAGGTAGTAAGAAATGGAACATTAGGTGAGGACTCTGTTTTCTGTTGGATAACCATAACCACAGGCAGCAGTAAGCCAGAGGTAAAGCTGTTAGAAATCATTTATGCATTAAGATCTGATGTGCCCTTCCAGCACTGAGAGTAAGAAGAGTTTCTCTCACTAATGGATGAAATTCCGTTATTAGATATTCATTCCTTTGGCTTAAGCTTTATCCTTAGCACTTTGGAAATATTTAAAGCACTTGGCTGTTTTGATGGAAATTCTCAGGATCCTTTCAAGCTGCCTACTGCAGGAAAACTAAAGCATAATTGTCCCCATACTTCCTTAAAGCTACTGTCTTAGGGTCATTATTTTTTTCCAATTACATTTCTCATGTGAGAAATGAAAGACAGAGTTGGATAGATCTGTATTTCTTCCCTTCTGTTTTCTGCTGGTGAGCAGTCAAGAAACTAGGTGTTCGACAGCAGCATTCCAGGGCCCAACATTTCATGGTTGTCAACAGTGAGTGAGTGAAAGTCGCTCAGTCGTATCCGACTCTTTGCGACCCCATGGACTATACAGTCCATGGAATTCTCCAGGCCAGAGTACTGGAGTGGGTAGCCTTTCCCTTCTCCAAGGTAGCTGTGGCAACACCAGGGGCAGTGTCCCGATCCCCGGATCTCAGGCTTCATGAGATTTTCTTCCTAAGTTCAAGTGTGCAGACTTCTGAGTCCCCATCTTTTGGTTATGGTAACAGTAGCATCTTCCAGAACTACACACATTATTTTTTAACATATAGTTCCCTGTATGAAATTCCTTTCTGTTAAAATACCTAAAGTAGCTTCTATTTCAAAAACTGAATTGGGACTGTCACATGTGAATAAGCAGCTTAGTGGAAAATGGATAAAAGATTGTGGGGCAATAAACCTCCTAGTAAGGGGATGAGCTTCAAAACTTGAGAAAACAGAGCTCATGGAAAACCAGTCCCATTGAAAATTGGACTGAAGGATGCCTTCCCTGAAAATGGCTTCTCTTAGAAGAACTCACCAGTAAGTCAGGCCGGGTTCTCCACAAAAAATAAAATAAGTAGTTATAATCCGTGTCTCTCAACTAACCTCCAAATAAATCTCATTGCCACCACTGTGTCCCTCATTTGTTCTTTGTTCTTCTATTTCACCTCCTTCACTCCCCTTCTCACTTTAGTAAAATTAAAGAATAAGACTGAAGTGTTCCTCACAACTATTTTCACTAGATGCTACTATTTTCTAGACTTAGGAAAAAGTCGTCAGTAGAATGACTTACAGAATATGATACATATATGATCTGATATCGACATATGATCAAAATTTACCCTGTACCTCTTAAGACTGTAGAAAAGTCAAATTAATGGAAGAGGTCTTGTTGAAACATTTAATGCTGAAGTACACCACAGAGGTAAGAATAACTTTTCTAACAACCTCCACCTCATCCTGCTGTCACCGCAGGACCTGAAATCTATCTTCCTATAGAGAGAGCAGAAAGGATTTCACAGCCTAATTTTGGCCCAGTGAAAACTCCTCAACTTCTGAAGCAAAAGAAACAAGTTGTCCCAGATTGACCACAAGAGAAAGTGGGAAAAGGAAAAAACAACAATTCTCTAACCTGTGATCTCTGAGCCTTTGGGATCTTCTATGAACCCATTCTTCACATTCTTATTTTAACTTATTTTCTTATTTCTTATTTTAACGAACAGGAGGTTTGCTGTGGATGGCACTTATTGGTGCTGGAGAGAAGCTAGGCATTGATTTCTTAAGTGTGTGTGACTACTGCTTACTGCTTAAAGTATGCTGAGGACAACTGACCCAGGGCTGTAGGGTTTCCAAAGGACATATAAAACCCTTTTGGTCTTTGATGCCAAAAAGTGACTTGGAATTACAGAAATCAATACAAGACTGACATCTGAAAGTTAGCTGATATCACACCAGCTACAAGGATATTTGCCTGGAAAGAGAAACACAGTTTCTACTCATGTCCCCAGAGCGCTATTATTCAGGGACATAGCCTGAATCACTGAGTTTCTTCCACATCACAGACTTTGTCTTCACTACGACTGTGGCTCCTGAGAGAAACTACAAAACACCCACTTGTCAGGTGTCCCCTGCCTGATGACCTCCATTAAACCAGGTAAGACTAAGAAGAAGAGACCAAGAAAATAGCCTCTGGAAGACTGAAGCAGGCATCACAACAATTCATTATTGCCATCCTGATCACTACTAAGTTCTCACTGTGTCTGTAGGCTCTTCACTCACACCCAGTTCTAACTTGCCTGTCTGTTGTTGCAAAAGACCAGGAGGAGGATTCTGGGAAGGTGGCAGAGTAGGAAGTACCAGGTCTCTGTCTCCCCACAGTGCCAACAATTGGGCTGGTAAACCTGTCTAATGTAATTACTTTGGAACTCTGGAGTCTGTTGAAGGCTTGCAACTTCAAAGCGAAGACTTGGACTAAAAACCACAGTTTGTGTTAGCCAATTACCTCATCAGCAAGTCACAGCCCACCAATCTACCATCCCCATCTATGAGGCAGTCAGCTGTGCATGTGTCCCTGAAGTAGGCTGCAAACAGCTTATGGGAGCCAGAGTAGACCAAAAGGACCCTGTTCTGCAAATATCAGGGAACTGTGCTCTGACTGCTGATCATTGGTTTTTATCACAGAGGTTGAGACAAGGAGGAGGATCTGAGGGGCATTGTTGCACCTCCTCTCATCCTTGCAAGCCTTTCTCCTCTGCCTGTTGTGACGTCCAAGGGACTTAATGGGCCAGCACGCATTTTCTCTCCCATTCAGTTTTCTCTTTTACCTATAGGAAAACAGATTAAAAACTAAGCTACTCAAAACGACTGCATATACAAGGGAAATTAGAAAACGACCACACAGACACACGGGGAAAATTCAGAAGAGATCTGAGGAGACTTTAAGTTTACACATTGGGTTGATTCTCAGCAAAAAAACCCAACATTTGGGGGCACAAAATGTATAAAGACGTGATTTTTAAAATCAACCAACTGAAAAGGATGGGGATAGAGATGTAATGTAATGGAGCTAAAGGGGTTTTTTTGTTTATATATTTTTTTTAAATTTGGCCATGCTGCACAGCATACAGGATCTTAGTTCACTGACCGCAAATGGGACCTGTGCTCCCTGCAGTAGAGGTGTGGAGTCTCAACCACTGGACCACCAGGGAAGTCCCTGGAGCTGAGTTTTTTGTATGTTATTGAGGTTTAGCAGGTATAGATTGAAATTAGAGTGTATAACTTTAGGGCATTAAATGTGATCCCTATGCCAGTGACAAGGAAAGTAGCTATAGAATTACAAAAAGGAAATGAGAAATGTATTTAAACATATATGACAAAAAATCAACTGAACACAAAAGAAGGCAGTAATGCAGGACATGAGGGACAGAAAAGCTATTAGGCATTTAGAAAACAAATAGCAGAATGGAGGTCTAATTAAACATAAGTGGATCAAGCTCTCTGGTTAAAAGACAAAGATCAGCAAAATGGATAAAAACACAGGGTTAACCTACATGTTCCAAAGAATCCCTTTTGATCCAAGACACAAACGTATTAAAAGCAAAAGGATTAGAAAAAAGATACTCTATGCAAATAGTAACCAAAAGAGAGCAAAACTGGCTATACTAATATCAGAAAAAATACTTTATTTTCATTGAAATATAGTTGATTTACAATGTGTTAATTTCTGCTGCACAGCAAAGTGATTCTTTATATATATATATATTCTTTTTTTTACATATTCTTTTCCATTATGGTTTATCATAGTATATTGAATATAGCTCTCTGTGCTATACAGTGGGACCTTGTTTTTTATCTATTCTGTATACAAAAGCGTACATCTGCTAACCCCAATCGCCTACTCCATCCCTCCCTCCATTCCCTCTGAGTTTCTGTTTCGTAGATAGTTTCATTTGTGTCGTATTTAGACTCCACATACAAATGATGTCAAATGGTATTCATCTTTCTCTTTCTGACCCACTTAGGATGATAATCTCTAGTTGCATCCACGTTGCTTGCTGAAAATGGCATCATTTCATTCTTTTTATGGGTGGGTGAAAATTCCACTGTGTTTATACATAACACATCTTCTTTATTAATTCACCAGTTGATGGGCATTTAGTTTGTTTCCATGTCTCGACTCTTTTGAATAGTGCTGCTATGAATATAGGGTGCGTGTATCTTTCTAAATTGTAGTTTTGTCCAGGTATATGCCCAGGAGTGGAACTGCTGGATCCTATGGTAATTCTATTTTCAATTTTCTGAGGAACCTCCATACTGTTTTCACAGTGGCTATACAAACATACATTCCCACCAAGAGTGGAGGAGGGTTCCCTTTTCTTCATATCCTCTTCAGCATTTATGATCTGTAGACTTTTTAATGATGGCCATTCTGACCAGTGTGAAGTGGTACCTCTTTGTGGTTTGATTTGTATTTCTTTAATAATTAGTGATGGTGAGCAACTTTTCGTGTGCCCATTGGCCATCTTAGTTTCTCTTGAGAAATGTCTATTTAGGTCTTCTGCTCACTTTTCAGTTGGATTGTTTGATTGTTTTATATTAATAGTATTCGTTCTGTTCTCTTCAGTTGCTTTGGCTTTCTTCAAGAATTTACACACACATAGACACACACTTTGCAGATATTTAATGTCATTTTCTCTTAAATCCTTTTTAATTTCTTTCATGTTTTTAAGTTAAAATTTTCCTCCCTTTCATTGTATGTTTCTCTTTATGTTACTACCAATGCTATTTATTAACTAAGGTATTACTTTTACTTCATTTCTAAAGTGTTATATCTTTTTTTCCTACCTTTCCTGTTTTATAAGCTGCATTATCAAATATTCCTGTTTTCTTTTTTCCAATAATATTATGTCTGACTTGTTTTTTATTATAATTTAAGTTGTTTTTGAACTGTGGTGTTGGAGAAGACTCTTGAGAGTCCCTTGGACTGCAAGGAGCCCCAATCAGTCCATCCTAAAGGAGATCAGTCTTGGGTGTTCATTGGAAGGACTGATGCTGAAGCTGAAACTCCAATACTTCGGCCACCTCATGCGAAGAGTTGTCTTATTGGAAAAGACCCTGATGCTGGCAGGGATCAAGGGCAGGAGGAGAAGGGGATGACAGAGGATGAGATGGCTGGATGGCATCACCAACTCAATGGACATGAGTTTGAGTAAACTCCAAGAGTTGGTGATGGACAGGGAGGCCTGGCGTGCTGCGATTCATGGGGTCGCAAAGAGTTGGACACGACTGAGCGACTGAACTGAACTGAAGTTGTTTTTTATGTATTTTCTCATTTTCTTAATTTCATTCATCTTGTTTATTTGAAATAGTAGATATAGTTTTCCTTTATTTGTGGACATGTCATTCTGGTTTGTTTTCATTGCTTAAAAGGATGTTACTCTGCTACTAATTTTCCTATTTTTCTGATAATAGTTTTGAGTAGGTTTGACTACTTTTCTTTCCTGTTACTTATATATTAATGAGTTGAGTTTTCCTCCCTAGAAGGGAGGACGGTCAGTGTAGGTTTCCTAGCTTCAGGATTCTGGAGCTCCCTCTTCTGTCATTTATTTGAAGTTTTTTTGTGTTTTTTTTTTTAAAGCCCACTGTGCTTTGTGAGGTTGGCTGTCTCCTTTCCCCTTTGCTTTCTTGTGCCCCTATTGTTCATGCTCAGCATGAGAGCTCTGTCCTAGAAGTGAGACTTGAGTCTAGCGTAGAGGTCACCCCAGCACTCTCTGATTTAACACGGTCCCCTTGCACTCACCTGCAACTGTAGTCTACAAAGTGCCTCCCACTTTGGACTGATGTTCTCTGGGAAATATATGTGCAATGCATATGAAGACAAAGAATTTCTAGTAATATCCAAATCATACGTATCAATATGGAAAAGAAAACTACCCATATGTGCCAAGGTTAAAAACAGGCAATCTATAGAGGAGAAAACCTGAATGTCAAATACACATGAAAGGGTGCTTCATCTCACTAGCAATGGAAAGTGCTAATTAAAACATGAAAATAGAGTTTCATCTGATTCACTGTTGAAGGCATGACAATAAGCTAATATAATAATGACCCCCCCAAAAAAATTCAAATCTCAGATTCTGTTCAAAAACAACCATCACCTTGTGGGTATTCTGAAAAAAGAAAGTCAGGAAAAAATATCTGATAAGAAGAGAAAATTATATCTCTGTTGCTCTGTCTCTGGTCTCTGGACCTTTGCTTATACTTCCCATATCCTAGAATATTCTCTCTCCACCTCTTTATCTAGTTAATTCCTACTCATCTCTTAGGTCTTACATTAATTGTCATCAGTTTTAAGAAAATATCTGACTCCTGGTAGACTAAGATAGACGCCCCTGCTATGTCAGTTTCTGGCATTTTATACTTTCTCCACCATAGAATTTTTCAAACATTATTGTGACAGTCAGTTTTATGTGTCACCTTGGGTAGGTTATAGCGCTGTTATTCATCAAACCCTAATTGAGGTGTTGCTGTGCAGACAGTTTATAGATTTGGTTCACATCTATAATTAGTTGACTTTATGTAAAAGAGATTATCTACCATAATTATGATACACCTGTTGCAAGTAGTTGAAAGGCTTTGAGATCAGAACCCAGGGTATCCCGAGGAATAAAATTCTGCCTGTGAACTACAGTGTCACCTTGAGAATGTCCAGCCTTCCTTTCTTTTTTTTTTTTAATTTATTTTTAAATTGAAGGATAATTGCTTTACAGAATTTTGTTTGTTTCTGCCAAACATCAACATGAATCAGCCATAGGTATACTGTTCCCCCTCCTTCTTGAACCTCCCTCCCATCTGCCTCGCCATCCCACCCCTCTAGGTTATTACAGAGCCCCTGTTTGAGTTCCCTGAGACACACAGCAAATTCCCATTGGCTGTCTATTTTACATATGGTAATGTAAGTTTCCTTGTTACTCTCTCTGCACATCTCACCTTCCTCCCTCTCCCCTGTGTCCATAAGTCTGTTCTCTATGTCTGTGTCTGCACTGCTTCCCTGCTAATAATTTCATCAGTATCATCTATCTAGATACCATATGTATGTGTTAGTATATGATATTTATCTTTCCCTTTCTGACTTACTTCACTCTGTATAACAGGCTCTAGGTTCCTCCACCTCATTAGAACTGATTCAAATGCCAGCCTTCCTTTCTTGACTACCTACTCGCCCTTGGAATTTTGGACTTGACTAGCCAACCCTCCCAATTGTACAAGGCAATTCCTTGACATGAATCTTCCAACCTACCCTATCTCTCTCTATTTATATATATTATTTATGTATATACACAGACTATATAGCTTATACACATATATATAGTGTATACACATACTATATATGTATATACACGTATCACACATACATTATACACACACATATATATATACACAGACATATATATTAATATATATGTATCTCCTGCTAGTTCTGTTTCTCTTGTGAAACACTACCTAGTACAATTACTATATCAAATTAAATAATTATATTTCTTTCCCATCAGACTATAAGCACCATTGAAACAGAAATGGTGTCTGTCTTATTTACTTTTATGTTTCTAGTGCCTAGAGTGTAGTATATACTCAAAATATTACTGAAGGATTAAATGAGGCCCAATAAAAAAATCTTCAAAACAGCATAGGGAACCCTCCTTAATACACTATAAAATTGAAGAAGGAAGGGGCTAAAAGACATCTATGTGTTTGTGAGAAGTCCTAACAAATCCCAAATAGTAACAGTTAAGTCTTTGGGAAAAACAGCCTTTTGGTAAGTCACTAGAGTATTTTTCCCATCTTCAAAATTGTAGCAAACACTGAAAGAAAACTGATTCTAGGATGCAGTCATTTCTGTACTAAAAATGAAGGTTGAGCCAAACACTACTGGTTTGGTTCAGGGGTAATAAACTTTAATATTTAAAGGAAATGTAAATGTATCTATAGCCTATAAGCATCTACTCTAAGAGTCTTATTCCATTTTTAAATCCAGTGAGATAAGAAAACAGAGTTTCATCTGATTCAGCTCAAGAGATATTACAAAAGCCCAAAATGACAACAGCAAAAGTGTATGTCAGAATGTCGGCTTCTATTAAAGAACAGATATTACCCTGCAGATTTTTTTTTAAGCCAGAACAAAATCTGATGACAAGGGAGAATGACATCAAAACTTTTACAAAGTGCTAAAGATCAAAGTTTTAAAAAAGAAAAACTCCTCAACAGTGCTATAAACCTATATTTTAAAAAAACAAAAAAATACTGAAGGCTCATTACATCAGTATCATCAGAGTATTGATAAAGACACTATTCCCAGGCCTCAGTCTATGCCAACTGAATCTGAATCTGCAGGTGTCAGTTCTGAGCATTGAATAGTTACTAAGCTCCCCAAGTGATTCTGATACCCAGCCAGTTTGGGGAACAAACTCTAAATTGTCAGTCTTCATAATATCTCACTAGACAAATTCAGCTTTCTATAGGAAGCTTTCAATGATTTATTTTACCTACTAGTAAAATGTCTATGCTTCCTTTTACTAATTTTTTAATTAATTTATTTATTTTAATTGGAGGCTAACTACTTTACAATATTGTGGTGGTTTTTGCCATACTTTCACATGAATCAGTCCTGGTTGCACATGTGTTCCCCATCCTAAACCCCCCTCCCACCTCCCTCCCCATCCCATCCCTCAGGGTCATCCCAGTGCACCAGCCCTGAGCACCCTGTCTCGTGCATCGAACCTGGACTGGTGATCTATTTCACATAGATAATATACATGTCTCAATGCTATTCTCTCAAATCATCCCACCCTTGCCTTCTCCCACAGAGTCCAAAAGTCTGTTCTTTACATCTGTGTCTCTTTTGCTGTCTTGCATATAGGGTCATTGTTACAATCTTGCTAAATTCTATATATATGCGTTAATATACTGTATTGGTGTTTTTCTTTCTGACTTACTTCACTCTGTATAATAGGCTCCAGTTTCATGAAGTCTCTCAGTCATGGCCGACTCTTTGCGACCCCATGGACTGTATTCCCCCAGGCTCCTCCATCCATGGGATTTTTCAGGCAAGAATACTGGAGTGAGTTGCCATTTCCTTCTCCAGAGGATCTTCCCAACCCAGGGATCAAACTCGGGTCTCCCACATTGCAGGCAAACTCTTTACCATCTGAGCCACCAGAGAATCCCTAATATAGCATCTAATCAGTGTTTACTTGTATTGCAGAACCATCAAATTGAGTTCAGAGAAGAATGGAGAGGAAGCAACACTTTAGTTCTCTCCACATTGGATCTTTAGATTCTGCTTAGTTATATTAGTTCAATTATTCTCCCAAAACAATACATATATTAATATTCAAATGCAGATCTTATGTAATCCCTAACCCTGGCTTGAAAGGTATAATTTTCAGGGAGGAAATCACAGCTCACTTAGATTGGTTAACTAAATATTTTCTTACTTGTAAGCCTGACATGTAATTCTTGACCCAAAGCTTTAAACAGTTTAATTAACAGTGAGAACCAGGACTTCCCTGGTGGTCCAGTGGTTAAGAACACACCTTCCAATGCAGGGGACACGGGTTCAATCCCTGGTCAGGACACCAGAAACCCACGTTCCATGGGGCAAATAAGCCCCACGTGCCACGGGGCAACTAAGCCCCATGTGCCACAACTAGAGAAGCCTGGGTACCACAGGGAAGACCCAGAACAGCCAGTAAATAAATAATTAGGTAAAATAAATTATGATGCATCTATGTGTGTAATCCTATATAGGCACAAAAAGAAAATAAATACCTAAATGTACTGACCTCATTTAATGTGAAAGATGAAAAATGCACAACTGTGTATAGGATGATCCTATTTGTGTTAAAATATGTAATAGATACTTCATTTATATAGTTATATAAAAAGAAACATTTCTGGAAGGAGAAATTAAGAAGAAGTTGCTAACAATGACAACTTTTAGGGTATAGGATTATGAAATTGAATTGGGAACAGTTTCCTTTTCCACATTCTCTGTACTTTTAAATCTTAACTTGAGTTTTATAATAAAAATACTTGCAATGACTAAGAACAATACAGTTTTGCTAACAGTATCAGAATTACTTTTTGAGTTGTCTTAAAACGATTTCTTCCCTGAGGGGCGGGTGTAGGTGTTTGAAATACATTTGTCCTCCCTCGGTGATTATACGAGTGCATGACAGCCGTCACTCGTGGAGCCACTGACTCAGGCTCCAATGCGTTTAAGGACAGGCAGGCGTGACTTTCATCTGAAATAGTAAGACTTTTAAAAGTAAGCTTTTGATCAAGTTCTGTTTCACCACATGAATCTGAAGAACCATCAAGAGTAAAGTAGCCTCTACTTTTAAATTTGCCACAATACTGCTAAGTGTTCTCAGAGCCAACATGATTACTTACTTCATTTTTCAACTTGCCTAAGAAATAAAATATATTAGCATAGAAACTGGAAGAGTTACCCATGTTAATAGAGGGAGCAGTTATGACCCCATGGTCATTTACTTCACTGACATTACGTGATTCTCAAACTAGTCCACTGGTGTATTGCTAGGGCTAAGAATAAAATAACTTTGATTATCTAAACACACATCACCTGGGAGTTAGGTTAGTTGATGAGGGTGCTGGTAAGTAGTGGGGAAGTTGGCAACAGAGAATGAAATTAGCCTCATATTTTCTATGACTCAGATGGAAATACCATAGATAATTTGGAATTTAATATTATCAGATCAAGCATCTCAGTATAGATTTGGTGTTTTCATGTTATTATAGTGTGATTCATAGTAGGAAAGTTTCGATTTAGAAATGTGATTAAACAATCACTGAAATTATTTTCATGAAAAGTTAAAAAAAATCTCAAACAATACTAACAAAATAAAAAGAAAGTCACAGCCCTTGCTGAGACTATATTAATTTCCAAGATATTGAACTTATAGTCCAAGCTTCTTGGCTTTGTCCTCTGAACTCTCAGAGCACATTATTTGGTCAAGAAGTCTGTGTTGAAATCCTCAGTGCCATATATTTTGCCTGACAGAGAGGTGAAGGATGTCATTCTTGCCCTCTGAGCTTATGTTTACATCATTAGTATAGCTCATATCATATCATGTTATGGGTCATGGTAACTATGCATCAAGGCAAGGCCCAGGTTTATTTGTTCATCATGTCTAGCACAATAATCAGTTTTAATTTCAGCAAGAAATTTTAAAAGTAATTTTCTACCCAAAATATGGTCAGAAGAATAATGAGAAAGATGAGACTGGATAAAAAAGAATCAGGATTGTGGATGAACAAGGCACCAACATTTCTTGATTGCCCATCATGTGCCAAACATCATTCTGGGAACTTGTATGTGATCCATTGTTTAATCTTCACCCAAATCCTGTAAGGCAGGAAGGAAACTAAGCCTTACAGAGACTAATGACTTAATCCTTTTGAACCAATCTGTCCTTCCTACTAAAGACCAAT
The DNA here is from genome assembly GCF_000754665.1 of Bison bison bison. Classification (NCBI taxonomy): domain Eukaryota; kingdom Metazoa; phylum Chordata; class Mammalia; order Artiodactyla; family Bovidae; genus Bison; species Bison bison. The sequence goes on from NW_011495071.1 coordinate 16,666,093, forward strand.
AACATAGTCTATTACTAATTGCTTTAAAAGGCTTCCATGGCTCTCCACTGTCCTTGAAATAATGGCCAAGACCCTTAACTAACCTTTCAAGATCTATGAGACCTGGTGCATTTCAAAGTTTCCAGGTTCATTTCTTGTGTCTCTTTCTCCTCCTCTCTTCTCTCTTGGTATAACGCACTTCCTTCAGTTCCTTGAGCACATAGCACACCCTTTTTCTTATCCTGGCCTTCCCACAAGCTGTTCATTCTGCCTGGATTGCTTTTCCTTCCTCTATTCTCAAAAAATGTTAAATGAATGAAAGGATATTAAAGAAAGTAGGATCCTACACAAGGGAAAGATGAGGATAGTAAAGGGATTAGGGAATTAATCACAAAACTATGATATTAAATGAGTTGAGGTTTAAGCTGATCATAGGTTGCGGCACACCTAGCACCCAGATATTGGTTTCATCTCTTCACTAGTTCCTTTTCTTCCTTCAAGCCTCAGCGTTAGTGGCAGTTCCTCTAGAATGCTTTCGTGACCACCAAGATGTTTAAATCCCTCATGATATGCCCTATCATGAGGACTTCCCTGGTGGCTCAGAAGGTAAAGCCTCTGTCTACAATGCGAGAGACCTGGGTTCGATCCCTGGGTTGGGAAGATTCCCTGGAGAAGGAAATGGCAACCCACTCCAGTACTCTTGCCTTGAAAATCCCGTGGATGGAGGAGCTTGGTGCAGGCTACTGTCCATGGGGTTGCAAAGAGTCGGGCATGACTGAGCAACTTCACTTTCTTTCTATGCCCTATAGCTCCATGCACTTCCCTTCTATAGTACTCATCACATCAGACTGAAGCTGTCTGAAGGAAGGACCGTGACTTCCTTATTTACTTTTCTATACCTACCACACAACTTTGTAAACACCACTATTGATTACTCTCCATATATTTCTATGTAACATTTTCCAATAAAATGAAGCAGCGATCCTTGGAGAAATAGGTGATTCTGGGACTGGGGCAGGGAAAATGCAAGATGAATCTGGAACATCTTGTAGTGCTAGACAGTAAGGAGATGTTCAAGTCTCTGAAATGTGGGGTGTTCTTAGTGATTCTCATCTATCAGATAGACTATGAAAAGAGAAAATAGTAACTTTGTAACAGAAGAAACTTGGAAGATACCACTTTAACTGTGATCAAGTTAGCATCACCAGTAGTAAGTAGAACTCCCTGATCAAGGACTCCTATTATGATGCAATAAAAAAGGCACCTCTTGGTGTGGAAAAAAGGAACCCTCCTACACTATTGCTGAGAAAGTTAATTAGTGCAGCCACTATAGAGAACAGTATGTAGGTTCCTTAAAAAACTAAAAATAGAGTTACCATATGATCCAGCAATCCCACTCCTGGGTGTATATCCAGACAAAACTGTAATTCGAAAAGATATGTACCCCAGTGTTTATTGCAGCACAATTTACAACAGCCAAAACATGGAAGCAACATAAATGTCCCTCAACAGATGAATGGATAAAGAAGAAAGAAGATGTGGTATGTGTGTGTTTGTGTGTGTGTATATATATATGAATATATATGGGAATATTAACCACCCATAAGAAAGAATGAAATAATGCCATTTGCAGCAACATGAGTGGACATAGAGACTATTATACTAGGTGAAGCAAGTCAGACAGAGACAAATAATCATGTGATATTGCTAATATGTGGAATCTTAAAAGTGATACAAACGAATTTACTTACAAAACAGAAATAGACTCACAGATATAGAAAGCAAACTTATGGTTACCAAAGGGAAAGGGGGGAATGGGAGGGATAAATTAAGAGTTTGGGATTAACATCTACACACTACTATATATAAAATAAATAACAAGAAACTACTGTATAGCATAGGGAACTATACTCAATATCATGCACTAATGTATAAGGGGAAAGAGTCTGAAAAGGAATACGTGTATATATATAACTGAATCACTTTGCTGTACACCTGAAACTAACACAACTCTGTAAGTCAACTGTACTTCAACTTTAAAAAGAAAAAGAAAAAGTCACCTCTATTCTGGGATATTCCTCTTCAAGATCCATAACCTTTATGTAATCATAACAAAATCGCAGAAAATCTATATTGGGGGGTAGTATAAGAAATATCCGACTAGTATTTTTGAGACATGACAATTAAAAGCACCAGGGGAGCAATGTCAGCAACATAGCAGCAGATGATGTTCCTTCTCTCTAATCAACAAATTAGTCATCCCTACACAAACTAAGGGCTTCCCTGGTAGCTCAGACGGTAAAGAATCCACCCACAACGCGGGAGACCTGGGTTCAATCCCTGGGTTGGGAAGATCCCTTGGAGGAGGGCATGGCAACCCACTCCAGTATTCTTGCCTGGAGAATCCCCATGAACAGAGGAGCCTGGCAGGCTACAGTCAATGGGGTCACAAAGAGTTGGACATGACTGAATGACTAAGCACAGCACTAAATTACCTTGGTCAGTCTTTAGGCTCCTAGAACCTTACTCCAAGGGACCCAGGAGGGGTCTCATGCACCATTGCAGCTAGTAAGAAACTAACCTCCATACGGGCTGCAGAACAAGTGAGGCTAGTGAAACTGCCCAGATCCCTCTAGTTGCTATCAGGCAAAGATCAAGATAGTATTGACCAAGAAGGCATTCATATATGAGAGAGAATTTGGAGAAGTCCACGACTGAAGTGACTTAGCAGCACCAGCAGCCATCCTAAAGGAAAACTCAAGCACACCATTGGAAGAAATATAGAAAAATACAAATTTGGTTGCCACAGAGGCAATAAGAGAAACTTTCCTGTTGCTGCCTCCTTGTCACTTATTACAGTGAGTACTGGAACTTCAAATCATTAAAAGTATTCAAAAGGGAAAAGATCAATAAATAGAAAACTTCTGTACAAGAACCAATTAATCACAACTGATTAACTAATTAACTGATTAGTCAAACTAACTGATTAGTTACTTAGTGAAAATAAAAACAGCCGGGAAAGTATTTGTCTCAAATGTTTGAGAAATGAATCATTACATATAAGATATAAAAGTTTATTCTAATGTATATAAATATACTTGATGCCCAGTTAATGGCAAATGATATAAACAGAACAAAATGTAAACAAATGAGGGAAATGTTCAGATGGCATAAAATTCAAATTAAACATCAAAGTATGTTTTTATACCAATTAACTTGGCAAAGAAAATACAATAATATTAGTGCCAGGGTTTATAGTGAAATTGATAAATACCTTTGACAGTGGATATAAAGTAGGAACATAGAAGGATGTACTGAGAATCATAAAAATATTTACATCATTTGACCCAGTAATTTGATTCATTGTAATTTAAATTGAGGGGATAATTTTAAAGAATAGTAAACCCCTGTGTGTGACACTTCATTGTAGCATTCTCTAAAACAGCAGAAATGGAGAACAATAGGATGTTCAACAATAGGAGCAGGGAGAACAGTGAAGTATATGACAATACATTAACTGGATGGAATATTCTACCTCTTTCACAATAATAATTATGAAGAATGTGAGATACAGCAAAGTGAAAGTGGTTCAGGGTGTCCGACTCTTTGCAACCCCACTGTAGCCCACCCGCCAGGCTTCTCTGTCCATGGGGATTCTCCAGGCAAGAATACTAGAGTGGGTAGCCATTCCCTTCTCCAGGGGATCTCCCCAACCAAGGGATCGAACCCAGGTCTCCTGCATTGCAGGCAGATTCTTTACTAGCTGAGTTACCAGGGAAAACCCTGGATACAGCAAGAAGTTTTTCAAAACATTGTTTCATGAAACAAAATACCCAATTATGTAGATGTTTTGATTATAACTCCCTAGGTTGGGAATATCCTTTCCAAGTGGGAAAAGGCAACCCACTAGGGTATTCTTGCCTGGGAAATCCCATTCAGAGGAACCTGCCGGGCTATACAGTCCATGGGGTCACGAAAGAGTCGGACTTGACTTAGAGACTAAACAACAATTGACTGCATGTAAAATATGGGCTTCCCGGGTGGTGCTAGTGGTAAAAACCTGCCTGCCAATGCAGGAGATGTAAGAGACTCAAGTTTGATCCCTGGCTTGGGAAGATCCCCTAGAGGAGGGGCAACCTACTCCAGTAACTTTGCATGGAGAATCCCATGGACAGAGGAGTCTGGCGGGCTATAGTCCATAACGGCACACAGAGGTGGACACAACTGAAGTGACTTCACAGGCATGCACGCACACATGTAAAATACACCAGAATGTAGACAAGGACTATAAGGGAAGGGAAAAAATAGGTTGTGTTTGCTCCTGCTCCTTCTCTTCAAATCTGAAGTTGCTAAAGTTTTTTCTTGGTATTTACACATGCCTCTAACTTCATGCCACCTCTTTTTCATAGCTCCTCCTTTCCCATTTACTGAGGATCCATGCTGCTTCAGGACACCCATGTCACTTAGAAAAAAAAGGCAATAGATAAATGTATTCATTAATTATAGAGGGACTTTTTGTATTCAACATTGGGATACAGTCGTAATTAAGACCTCTCCCCTCTGCCAGTGAGCTCAGGTGGATACTCGGGTGGATAAGGAGATGTTTGCACTGCACTACAGGAGGCACAAAGTGGTCAGGAAAAAAAGAAACTAAGTGCAAACCAGAATCCTAAGGAATCAATACTTTATCTCTTTAAAGGGATTTTACACTTAAGAGGGGCTTAGGGAATTTATTTTAGTTATCCCACTTTCCTCCACATCTTAGATTTCCGTTTTTGTCTCCTCCCGGAGAGACATACATGTGTTTGATCTCTCCTCCATTGCAAAAATTGTTTTGGCCGCACACCCCCCTCTTATCATCTGTTCTATAACTCTCCTTCAGTTTTACTCACAACTCCATACTTCTTGCTTCCCTACTGACCATTCACTGTTTTGCCTACAGCCGTTTGAGTTATTTGTGACAATTAAAACCACAAGAAAAGATAGATTACACAGCAGAATATACGGCTCATGCAATCAGGTGCAGGAGACAGAAACGGCACAGGGAACGATGGACTCAGTGTCCCAGACCAGAGAGCAAGCCAGTGTGGCGAACAGGTGGAGAAGAGCAGGAGCCCCACCATGGACATGGGGTCTGTAGATCTGAGGAGACTTTGCCCTTTAAGTGCCAATGAGATGGCATGAGAAGCCACAGAGTGGAGAAACATCTCTGCTGTTCCTTTTCTTCCCTCTATACTGCTTGTACAGCATCTTCATGAACCCTGATCTTCATGGCAATAATAGGAAATGAGTGGATTACATGATAATACCCATTTGATAGGTAAGGAAACTAAGATTTTCACAAGACCATATGACTAGGAAATGAAAGAAGAGTGTGAATTTAAAAATCAACCGACCTGGGAACTTGAGACATGAAAGAGAATACAAAGCCCTTTCTTTGTCACTAATGCAGGTAGGTGACCTTTCCCTCTTGGCCTGTTGCTGCACCTGAGAACCTTGCTCTGAAGGGTCTTTCCAGGTTTCCACTATGAAATGATAACATCTTTCCATTTCCTTTCACAGCCTCCTCACCTGGGACACTTCCTAAACCTGATGTCCAGGACACAAACCAGACCAATTTAATCAAAATGTGGAGAAGAGGATGGAACTTGTGAATCGGCATTTTGTGAGAGTCCAGTGAGCACCCAAAGTTGAGAAACAACATATTAGAAGTTCCTGGAGGGCAGACATGAAGGAGGGCCACCAAGATCTGCATTACTCTGCCCTCCCACCCCACCACCTCCACCTAGCCCC
>NW_011495071.1:16672617-16683577 GCF_000754665.1 Bison bison bison
CACCTATTCCTCCTCCCTGGCCTAGGGCCGCTCCAGTCAGACCACACCTGTTAACTGCTTTCCACAATATTTATTGTCCCTTCTCTGTTGACAGCCATGATGGATTCTGCAGATTAAACAATCCCAGCCATATTGAGCTGTCCTGGGATTGGCCTGTCACACAAAGGCAGCAGCTGCCTTTGCTCCTGGTTTTAATTGAATAATATACTCTAAATACCCTCCCTCCCCAGCAGGTGCCCAGGCTCCTTAGCCAAATGGAGGTGAGCAAGGGCTGCCTCTAATGGGATGTTGTGATGTTGTGAAGTCGCTCAGTTGTGTCCGACTCTTTGTGACCCTATGGACTGTAGCCCACCAGGCTCCTCCATCCATGGAATTTTCTAGGCAAGAGTACTGGAGTGGGTTGCCATTTCTAATGGGATGAAGGACCAGAAATGAGCTGTCCAAATGGAGTGGGTGTCCAAACAGCTGCTGTATTAAGTGAGAAACACTGAAAACTTCAAGTCCTTCTTGTTAACTAGACACTCCAGGTGAGGATATGCAGCAAAGAGCCCCACAGAAACCCAGGCTTCAGGTTCCAGGGTGGGATTTCTTACTAGGATGGGCCCCAGGGGAGGTGATGGGAGTTCCTCTCCCTGCTCACTTTCTACATCCTTCTCTTCTCCCCTCTTTCCCACTCCTCCTACACACTCACCCTTGCTCTTCCCTAGTGTCTGAAAAGATTGCTTAGAGCTTTATTCCTCCTCAGTTTAAGAGGCAAATTTCTGTTCCTTGCTCTGGGCTCCAGTGTCCTCCAGTAGTGTGTGGGAGGAGCTGTGATTAAGATGTCTGATACCCCCTGGCACTGCTTCCTCCCTGGAAGCCAGGGCTCTGAGGAGTCACAGATCAGGAAACATGTTCCATGTCCATAACCTTTTCCATCAAGAGGGATGCTGCTCAGGGTTATCTTTTTTTATTGGAGTGCTCAGTCACTTCAGTCATGTCCAACTCTTTGCAACCCTATGGACTATAGCCCACCAGGTTCCTCTGTCCATGAGATTCTCCAGGCAAGAATACTGGAGTGGGTTGCCATATCCTCCTCCAGGGGGTCCTCCCCACCAAGAGACTGAACCCAGGTCTCTTACATCTCCTGCATTGGCAGGTGGGTTCTTTACTACTAGCACCACCTGGAAAGCCCTATCTTTTTAATTTATCCATTATTAATTCCTCATTCAATAAAAAATTATGTTCAACACAAACAAGGTGAATCCCATGTTTCTTCCACAAGTTGTGTACAGCCCAGCAGCAGAGATAAATGCGTGCGCGTGGCAGGACACTCACTGGAGCTGCAGCTCAGAGAGACCGCACTGACAAGATCCCCTTGTCACTGTGCTCAGGTTCATTTGCTTGGTCACTGAAGACCACGTCATTGCAAGAAGGAGATTTCTGGGAGGAAAGACAATTGAATGGTGACCATTCCCCTGGTTGATGTCCAAACACATTGTGTTCAGTGGGGCTGTCCCAGTTGAGGCCAGAAAGCAGAAGAAAGTACACTGGACCCCAAGGACTTGGCCAACAGGAAGAAATGTTGCTTCTGGGAGTGGTGTGCTGCTGTAAACAGGAAAATCCCAAGTTAGCAGCATATGTGCACAGTGGGGGAAATGAACCCAAAGGTGGTGAGTATAACTCAGAGCTGTTACAGGAGCATCTTAAGACTAAATATCAGAATAGAAATCTCTCTTGAGCCTGGGTGGGAGGGCATTTGGGGGGAGAATGGATATATGTATTTGTTTGGCTAATTCCTTTTGCTGTTCACATAAAACAATATTGTTAATCGGCTCTGTGTGTGCATGCGTGTGTGTGTGTATGTGTATGTGTTGGTCACTTGGTTGTGTCCAACTCTTTGTGACCTCATGGAGTGTAGCCCACCAGGCTCCTCTCTCCATGGAATTCTCCAGGCAAGCGTCTTGGAGTGGATTGCCATTCCCTTCTCCATGGGATCTTCCTGACCCAGGGATTGAACTTGGGGCTCCTGCATTGCAGGCCACCAGGGAAGCCCAAATTGGCTATATCTTAATACAAAATAAAAAATGTATAAAGAAAATCTCTTGCACTTGGGAACAAGACATCAGTGGCTCCCCAGTGCCTGGAACTGTGAGTTATAATCAACACAGCCCCACTTCCAAAAGACAGAGCATGCAGTCCCTCTAGGAAACATTATTCCTGTCCAGTCTTCAGGTTGAGAAAAACAGCCATGGTGACTCACTTTTAAGTCAGGTTTCCTAATGAGAATGCATCAGAAACATTAATTATGTTGTCACAGAAACAGAGTGAGAACCACAAATTAAAAGAGAAAGTCCACTAAGCAAGGCATCCAGAGCCCCTCACAATTAGTTTCAATTTACCTTTTAGCCTCGTCTGCAGCCTCTGGCCAGTTTTCTCCCTAATGTCCTTTCTGTACAAGAGCTCTGTGGTTTGGGTGAAAGTGATTTCCCCCTCCCCCGCTGTAAGAGTAGGTGTGATGATTTTAAATTATTAAAAATTCTTACAGATCTTCCCATCAAGAGGTGGGGACTTGCTTTGACTAATATAATGTGACAGAAATTATGTCGCACAGGTCTCAAGTTTGGATGTCAAGGGTCCTTGATCCTCTGTTCTCACACTCAGGAGGTGCTCTGTGCATGAGAACATACCCCAGCTGCCTGGGTGGAAAGAACACACAGAAGAGAACCAAGGCAGCCCAGACAACCAGCAGGCATAGGACTGACACCTTCCAGGGCTGTCTGGCCCCAAGCTGACTTGGCAAGTCACCCTAAATGCATGAGTGAGCCTGGCCAACACCACATGGAAGAGAGTGCACCATCCCACCTGAGGCCTGCCCAAATCCTGATCCATAGGCTCATGAACTACTAAACTATTGTGGGTTTTGGAGACACTAAATTTTGGAGTATTTTGTTATGTAACAAAGACCAATGGAAAGAGTAGACTAAGCCAATCAGGGCCTGACAGAACACAAGTGATCATAGGTGAGCCTAACCTCAAGGCTTTGGCTGGGGATACTGGTCAGAGTTGTTCCTCTCTTCTCTGCAGAGTATGTTGTGAGGTGAAGCTGGAACTGTGTGGCCATTTTACCACCATAATAGGAGCAGCCCAAGGATGAAACTCTTACATGACTACTCCCCAGCAAACTGCAGAGGAATGGAGTCAGAGGCTTGATCAAAATCTCTGTCAAACTGCACTGGAACCTCACATCTTCTCTAGACTTATTTATAAGAGCCATAAATGCTTTGGCTATTTAGGACATCTGACCTCAGCTTTGTTTATTTACAACTGAAAGTTGGGGAAGGACTTCCCATTTAGACTAGTGTGACCCTGTTCCCCAAGGGCCAGTAGTGGTGCCAGCTTCCATCACAGCACTGGTCAAGGTTGGAACAAAATGCCCAAGAGAAAGGGAAAAGGATGTCGGGGCATCACCCTCTTGTCCACTCACTATAGAGATTGTCTTCAAAAGGCAAGTGAGGTTTCTGCCTTTAAACAATGAGTACACCAAAACACAACCCAGAGAGCACTGATCCGGTTGTCGCCAGGAGACCCCATCAGGCAAGATGCATAGGGGCTTCCCAGGGGTGCTAGTGGTAAAGAACCCACCTGCCAATGCAGGAGACATGAGACATTCAATCGCTGGGTCAGGAAGATCCCCTGGAGGAGGGCATGGCAACCCACTCTAGTATTCTTGCCTGGAGAAGCCCATGGACAGAGGAGCCTGGTGGGCTACCGTCCACAGGGTCACACAGAGTTGGACATGACTAAAGCAACTTAGCATGCTCACAGGATGAATAGAGAGGACAGTGGGGCTGAGGGTCATTTTCTCTGTAATTACCCTCTGGTCTTGGAAAGGCACTTGGGTCAGGGCATCTGATACACCTGGGTTTGAATCCCAGCTCTGCTGCTTACATTATAACCAAATGTGTAGTTTAATCTCTCGATAAGTCTCTGATTCTCACTTGTAATGTGGGGACAATAATGTCTACTTAACAGTATTTTGAGAGAATTAAAACACATTAAGCATTTAAATTATCTAGCAGGGTACATAGGTAATCAATTTTCTTTCTTCATGCTTTAATAACTTGTTTAGAGATAACAGAATCAGGGCAAAGGAGCCATAACAGCCTGAGTCATTGATCTTTACCAAAGAGAAGATCCTATTATCTTGGTTTATGAGTCACAGCTCACACCTACATCCCCCCCAGTCTTTGCTGCAAACATACTGACTAATTCGGTTTGGCTATTCTTTTTCTGGATTTGGTTGCCTGCAATCTCTGTGTGATTCTGTCCTTAGGGTGTTAATTAATGATGTCACAGTCTTCTTTCAGATCAGCTCCTTTTAGGGTCCACATTTTGCTCCCTACAGATGCCTAATCTCAAACATTATATATGAGATTACGCATTTTAGCAAAAGGACCTGGGAGAAGCTCACTCTAGTTCCCATGAACCTAAACATCTTCCATCATCCTTTCTCTCTTTGGAAAGGATCAAATGTGTTTAAGGGTGTGAAATTCTCCCAAAAAATAAAAATCACTATGCAGGCAAGACTAGTATTGCATGCACTGTTCTCTCTCTCTCTCTCTCTCTCTCTCTCTCTAGTTGCTAAGTTGTGTCCAACTCTTGAGACCACATGGACTTTAGCCTGCCAGGCTCCTCTGTCCACGGGATTCTCCAGGCAAGAATACTGAAGGGGATTGCCATTTCCTTCTCCAGGGGATCTTCCCAACCCAGGGATTGAACCCAGGTCTCCTGCACTGCAGGCAGATTCTTTACCGACTGAGCTTCAAGGATGGCCAATATTTCATGAATCTCAAATCCACAAGCCTCCCTGCACCCTTCACTCTGTGTGTATGTGTGTATACGTGTTTGTGTGCATGCTCAGTTGTGTCTGACTCTTTGCCACCCCATGGACTTTAGCCCGCCAAGCTCCTCTGACCATGGAATTTTCCAGGCAAGAATACTAGAGCTGGTTAGCATTTCCTACTCCAGGGGATCTTCCTGACCCAGGGATCAAACTGTGTTTCTTGTACCTCCTGCATTGGCAGGAAGATTCTTTACCACTTGAGCCACCTGGGGAGCCCGCATCTACTCCCTGCAGTCCCCTAAATGGTCAAACCTTGTGTGACCTCTTGTTTTGAAATTTTATGTTTAAGAATTTAGATTTTTTTAGATGAGATTCAAAGATAGTACAGAATTCCCATGTACTATTCACCCAGTTTCACATGGTGTTAAGATCTTATAACCATGGCCCACTTACCAAAACAAAAAATTAATATTGGTTCAGTGAAATTTCTGAACTAGAGAATTTATTCAGATTTCACCAGCTTCTCTATTATCCTTCTTTTGTTGTAGGATACCAAGTTACATTTAATTGTCATTCTCCTTAGTCCCCTTTCATTCTTTAATAGCCTCTCAGTCACTCCTTGTTTTTCATGACCTTGACACTTTTGATTAGCTCGTCAGATATTTCTTACACCTTCCACCAATTGAGGTTATCTGATATTTTCTTGTGGTTCATGTTCTTTGGAAGAATATCCCAGAAGAGAGGTGTGTTTCTCATTGCATCGTACCCAGGACATCCATGATATCAACATGTGTTGCTGGTGATGATAACCTTGATTGCTTGGTTAGAGTAGCATCTGCCGGGTTTCTCTTCGTATTAAAGTTACTCTGGTTCCTTTTCCTTATTTTTTTCTATTAGATAAAAGTAAGTTCAGCCCACATTTAATGGCCCCTTGAACACGTCTTTATTTTCTAGCCCTACATGTTACTCCAAACTCATCTTAAATTTTACCTGCTCCAGCCTTAGAAAAATCAGCCATTTCTCTAAGGTTTTCTCTCCATTTTATTAGAGAATGGAATTTAGCAACCAAGATCTAGGTGCTAGGTAATGCTGCACCTTTTGAAAAGTTTAAATGTCACAGAACACAACATCACTTTGTGATTGATTTCCTCATCTCTTTACTCCTGATCTTTCCCTGAACAACATCCTACCCTGAATTTCCCCAACACACCTTCATTTACTCATTCACTCACTCTTTTATTCAACAGCATTTATTGAGCTCCTACCATTTGTCAACTGCCCTTTTACTTGACACTAGGAATATGATTGTCATTTAGATAGCCAAGGTACACGCTGTCTAATATGATTGTCATTTAGATAGCCAAGGTACCACTGCTGACAGGTAGAAGATGGATAGGAATTAGCCATTAAAGAGAGAAAGATGAGAAGTAAGGTAAAAGAAAGGAAAACAAAGACATGTGCTCCACAGAGCATGTGCCCAGAGGGATATTTTTGAGAATCAGAATAGTTGTTATTTTAATTTTCTTATTTAATTAGATAATATCATTTTTCACTTGAGAGTATCTCTAATCCCTGACAGTTGTATTCACCCTAGAAGAGAAGGTAGGGAATTTATAAAATCTCCAACCACTCCTTATACTATGTGAAAGAAACAAGTGCTTCTCAATTAAAGAGTGTAAGTTGTTACTAGTTTCATTAGTGATTCTACTTTGAAACATATACCTCCCACTGCTCTCATTTCAGATTTCTGCATCCTGTTTAATTAAGCAATTTCTTAAAATTGCAAGTCAAATTCTTTTTTCTTTTTATGTTTTTTTTAACTGTTATCATTTGCAGCTACTCATTTGGATCAATAAAGAATATTTTGACACTCTGCAATCAAAAAAGAAAGAAAGAAAGAAAAGAAAGAAGGAAAGAAAGAAACGGGCAAATAAAACACCAAACCAATGAGAAAAACAATTCAGCTGTATGTCCTGGAGTAACTGTATGTAATTTAAATCAATAAATACAGAAAGAGTAACTGCCAGTGGTGTTTACGATGTGTCCCCAGCTATGTGCTAGGGAAAGAGAAGCAAACAAGAAAGACATAAAAGTGTGTGTCATCAGTGTGATGAGCATTACAGAAGTGAAGTGCATATATCTAGTTCTATGCCATATAGCAGAAGTTTTCACTAACTTGAGAGTAGAAAAGATTCCTAGAGAATGTGGTGCCAATATTAAAGACAAATGGCAACTAGTAAAGGGAAGAAATCAAATGTTGGTTTTATATGTGCTACATCTTGTGATCAACAAGAACTTATCTACTATCAGAAATTTGTGGTTAATTCCCTAATCCCCCTACTACTACTAATCCCTCTCCTGAACAGGCTCCTATCCTCTCTGTAATATCCCTTATTCAATCATTCATTCACTCCTTCATTCAACAGTTAATGAAAAGCATTCCAAATTTAAGAAAAGGGTATGGTGGACTTCCCTGGTGGTCCAGTGGTAAAGAATCTGCCTGCCAAGGCAGGGGACACGGGTTTGATCCCTGGTCCAGGAAGATCCCTCATGCCACAGGGCAACTAAGCCTGTGTGTCACAACTACTGAAGCCCATACGCCCTAGAGCCCATGCTTCCCAAGGGAAGCCACCGCAATGAGAAGCCCACACACCACAACTAGAGAATACCCACCACTCCCAGCAACTAGAGAAAGCCTGCGCACAACAACGAAGACCCAGCACAGGCCAAAAAATCTGTGTGTGTGTTTGTGTTGGTCGCTCAGTCATCTCCAACTCTTTGTGACCCTGTGGACTGTAGCTCACCAGGCTCCTCTATCCATGGGATTTCCCAGACAAGAATAATGGAGTGGGTTGCAATTTGAATTATTAAAAATAAAGTGAGAGAGAGAGAGAAAGAGAGAGAGAGAGAGAGGGCATAGTGAATGCTGAAGGAACTGAAGGAAAAGCATTATTTCAAAAGAGAAGGGAGTAGGAGAAAGAGAGGCAAGAAATGAGGCTGAGACTTGAGGACATACCAGCTTCATAGCTTGTTGGTCAATTGAGGGCTTTAGACACTATTCCCAAGGAAGTGGAGAGTCATGGAAGACTGCTAAGACAATGAGTGACCAGCCCAGGTCACCGGGCTGCAGTAGGGGGATGGGTCAGAAGGGTATAACACCTTTATTTCTACAAAGCTCAGTGAGGTTAATTTCCTTCCTGCCTTATAGGGCTGAGGTAAGGATTACACAGGGGAACAAATTCCTGGAATAATATTCTGTGCATAGAGGTCAATCAAGAAATACTAGTGCCCTGTTTAGGCAATAATTCGGATTCTTTTTCACCTAACCTCATTTTCTCTTTATCCTTCTGACCATATTTTGAAGGAAAAAAATTACATTTAAACTTTCTACTACAATTAAAATTGACTGCTGTTCTTGACAGAGTGAACAAATGTGAATAAGACCTAGACCCTTCTTTAACACAACCTGATTGATGTGAACTATACTGATGACGTAAGCCAAGGCTCAAAGGTCAAAGACGGCATCCTTTACCTCTCTGTCCTTAGCATCAGGCAAAATGCGTGGCACTGTGGACATGAACACAAGGGACATGACCAAATGATTGCATGCTCTGGAGTTCAGGGGACAAAGCGGGAAGACTATAGGAACTGAAAACTTGATCTCTGAGAATTTCCTACAAGCTCATTGGGGGTGTGGCTTTCTTTCTTTATATTTTGTTGATATTTGGGATTATTATTAATGAGATTTCTTTTTTGTTTTTATTTTTATGAAACTTTCTTCATTATGATTGTTTAGCACATTTTGAAATTAAAACGTTCTTATCATGAAACATAGTATGATAACATGAAAACATCAAATCTGCATGGTGATGCATAGTTTGACATTGCTAATTATCTATGGTATTTCCATCTGAGTCATAGGAAATGTGAGGTTAATTTCATTCCCTATGCTGACTTTTCACACCACCTACCTTCAACCTGACCACCTAATGCTTAATGGGAATATGACAAGGTTAGAAAAAACAAAAAAACATGTGGGGTGGGAAATATTTCAGCCAATACTGGAAAATACAATCTGCCACACTCAAAAGACACCTTCTTCGACTACGGATAGATAGTTCATAATAAAATGGTACTTCTGAGTTTTGAAACAGGGATATCTATTTTGTTGTTTTTCCTTTGATCATATTCTGAAAAAAAGTTTTTTACTATCACCATCAGTTTGTATCCTTTCTAGTGATGTAATATTCTATCTACTCCCCATTATGGATAGAAGCTGTGGCATTTGTATGATCACTAATATTTATTTTAGAGATGAAAAATTGTTTTCGTATTCACCTATTACTTAAAATAGCACTACTGATTATCAGCTCTTTCTATTATTATTCTATAGGAATAATATACATCACTTAATGATGAAATTTAGATGTGGGAAGGTAAAACTAGTTTTCTAAGTCACAATTAAATTTAAACAAAAATGTAACATTTTTTTCCCTAAAATTACATCAGTGTTGACCCTGGTATTTAAACCTAGCTCTGTGTTCTAAGCCTAGATTCTTACTCTTAATTAAAATCTACCTAAAGCTTTGTGTCAAGAACTTCAGGCAAGCTTGCACGCATGCTAAGTCACTTCAGTTCTGTTTGAGTCTTTGTGACCCCATGGACTATAGGCTTCTCTGTCCATGGTATTCTCCGGGCAAGAGTACTGGAGTGGGTTACCATGCCTTCCTCCAGGGGATCTTCCTGACACAGGGATCAAACTCAAGCCTCTCACATCTGGCTTGCCTGGGAAGCATTCAGGAAAGCTTATCAGTAGGAAATCCTTAGTTAAAGCTCAATCTAAGTGAGCTGTGATACCCTTCCAGAAAACTCTATCCTAAGATCATTCAAGCCAGGAATATGGTTTACAGATTTGCATTCGAATATTACTAAATCTGTTGTTTTGTCTGAGAGAATATTTGAACTAACTTAACAAAGCAAGATCTATAGATCCAATGTGGAGAAAACCAAAATATTGTATTGTTTCTTCTCCAGGCTTCTCCCAACTCAATTTCATTGTTCTATAAGAGAATCCACTCTGGTGTGATTGTCAGTGGGGCCTCCGCCCAGCCCCACCCTCAAGCCTGCTGTGTCCACATGGAGGAGGTACTAGTCCTGGTGCCCCCCTCCCACCACATGCCCCACACAACTGTCCCCCAGAAACAAGCAGTGGCTGTCCATCCACCTCACCTCCATCCACCCCCCTCACTCCCCATGGTGATTACTGTACATTTTTTTTTATTCACAAGTTCCTGCTCCTCTCTCCTCCAGCCCTCACCTTGAGGTCAGTAACTTATTTGTCTGGCTTACTGGAGGCACCTCTGTGTGTTTGTCCTCAGATGGTCTTATGGGTGTCTTTCAAAAATGGTTATTTTGTATGATTTGTCATGGAATTTGTTCTAATAAATCATTCTTCTATCATGTGGCAACAATATAAAAAAAAAGGAGGGGGGAGAGAATGCACTCTGATCCAATTACATATCATACTAAGACAATGAATTAGTAGTTAAAGAGCAAGAGAAATTTTGCTCATTCAGAAAAGAAATCACAGGGGGCGGTCCTAAGATGGCAGAGGAATGGGATGGGGAGACCACTTTCTCCCCCACAAATTCATCAAAAGAACATTTAAACGCTGAGTAAATTCCACAAAACAACTTCTGAATGCCA
Source organism: Bison bison bison (assembly GCF_000754665.1). Taxonomy (NCBI): domain Eukaryota; kingdom Metazoa; phylum Chordata; class Mammalia; order Artiodactyla; family Bovidae; genus Bison; species Bison bison. Next base: position 16,683,149 of record NW_011495071.1, read on the forward strand.
GCAGAGGACATCAGGCACCCAGCAAAGCATCTCAGTGTCTTCGAAAGGAGATGTTTTATCAACAGTGCTGTATAGATGGAGAAGCCTTGAGACTACTGTAAAAATAAGACTGAAAACCAGAAGCAGGAGGCTTAAGTCTAAATCCTGAGAACACCAGAGAACTCCTGACTCCAGGGAACATTAATCAACAGGAGTTCATCAAACGCTTCCATACCTACACTGAAACCAAGCACCACCCAAGGGCCAATAAGTTCCAGAGCAAGACATACCATGCAAATTCTCCAGCAACACAGGAACACAGCCCTGAGCTTCAATATACAGGCTGTCCAAAGTTACTCCAAACCCATTGACATCTCATAACTCATTACTGGACATGTCATTGCACTCCAGAGAGAAGAAATCCAGCTCCACCCACCAGAACACCAACAC
>NW_011495071.1:16683677-16686275 GCF_000754665.1 Bison bison bison
TGAAGAGACAGAGGAATACCCAGCAGGTAAAGGAACAGGATAAATCCCCACCAAACCAAACAAAAGAGGAAGAGATAGGGAATCTACCTGATAAAGAATTCCAAATAATGATAGTGAAAATGATCCAAAATCTTGAAATAAAAATGGAATCACAGATAAATAGCCTGGAGACAAGGACTGAGAAGATGCAAGAAAGGTTTAACAAGGACCTAGAAGAAATAAAAAAGAGTCAATATATAATGAATTATGCAGTGAATGAGATCAAAAACACTCTGGAGGCAACAAATAGTAGAATAACGGAGGCAGAAAATAGGATTAGTGAAATAGAAGATAGAATGGTAGAAATGAATGACTCAGAGAGGAAAAAAGAAAAAGAATTAAAAGAAATGAGGACAATCTCAGAGACCTCCAGGACAATGTTAAATGCCCCAACATTCAAATCATAGGAGTCCCAGAAGAAGACAAAAAGAAAGACCATGAGAAAATACTTGAGGAGATAATAGTTGAAAACTTCCCTAAAATGGGGAAGGAAATAATCACCTAAGTCCAAGAAACCTAAGTCCAAGAGTCCCAAACAGGATAAACCCAAGGCAAAACACCCCAAGACACATATTAATCAAATTAACAAAGATCAAACACAAAGAACAAATATTAAAAGTAGCAAGGGAAAAACAACAAATAACACACAAGGGGATTCCCATAACAGCTGATCTTTCCATAGAAACTCTTCAGGCCAGGAGGGAATGGCAGGGCATACTTAAACTGATGAAAGAAAATAACCTACAGCCCAGATTACTGTACCCAGCAAGGATCTCATTCAAATATGAAGGAGAAATCAAAAGTTTTACAGACAAGCAAAAGCTGAGAGAATTCAGCACCACCAAACCAGCTCTCCAACAAATGCTAAAGGATCTTCTCTAGACAGGAAACACAAAAACGGTGTATAAACTCGAACCCAAAACAATAAAGTAAATGGCAATGGGATCATATTTATCAATAGTTACCTTAAACATAAATGGGTTGAATGCCCCAACCAAAAGACAAAGACTGGCTGAATGGATACAAAAACAAGACCCCTATATATATTGTCTACAAGAGACCCACCTCAAAACAAGGGACACATACAGACTGAAAGTGAAGGGCTGGAAAAAGATATTCCACACAAATAGAGACCAAAAGAAAGCAGGAGTAGCAATACTCATATCAAATAAAATAGATTTTAAAACAAAGGCTGTGGAAAGAGACAAAGAAGGACACTGCATAATGATCAAAGGATCAATCCAAGAAGAAGATATAACAATTATAAATATATATGCACCCAACATAGGAGCACCGCAATATGTAAGACAAATGCTAACAAGTATGAAAGGGGAAATTAACAATAAAACAATAATATTGGGAGAACTTAATACCCCACTCACACCTATGGATAGATCAACTAAACAGAAAATTAACAAGGAAACACAAACTTTAAATGATACAATAGACCAGTTAGACCTAATTGACATCTATAAGACATTTCACCCCAAAACAATGAATTTCACCTTCTTCTCAAGTGCACATGGAACCTTGTCCAGGATAGATCACATCCTGGGCCATAAATCTAGCCTTGGTAAATTCAAAAAATTGAAATCATTCCAAGCATCTTTTCTGACCACAATGCAGTAAGATTAGATCTCAATTACAGGAGAAAAACTATTAAAATTTGCAACATATGGAGGCTGAACAACATGCTGCTGAATAACCAATAAATCACAGAAGAAATCAAAAAAGAAATCAAAATATGCATAGAAATGAATGAAAATGAAAACACAACAACCTAAAACCTGTGGGACACTGTAAAATCAGTGCTAAGGGGAAAGTTCATAGCAATACAGGCATATCTCAAGAAACCAGAAAAAAGTCAAATACATAACCAAACTCAGGCGGCTGCGACTGGCTCACTAAGTGCGGCCAAGAGGAGCTACCCCATGTACAAGGTCAGGGGCAAAAGCCGGGAGGACCCCATGCCCAAAGGGCGGCGGCCAAGAGGAGTTACCACATGACTGAGGTCAGGGGCAGCGGCCGAGAGTGCCAGGCTGCAACGGAGCAGGAACAGCTGAGAGGAGCTACCCCGCGTCCAAGGTCGGGGTGGGGGCGGCCGAGAGGAGCTACCTCACACCCCCAAGCCCAAGGCCGGGGCGGCGGCCAGGAGGACCAACCCCACACCCAAGGAGCCGTGGCTGTGCAGGCACAGGAGGGCCTGGAGGAGATATCCCACGTTGAAGGTCAGGAAGGGCAGCAGTGAGGAAATATCCCTCGTCCAAGATAAGGAGGAGCGGCTGGACTTTGCTAGAGCAGCCATGAAGAGATACTCCACGCCCAAGGTTAGAGAAACCCAAGTAAGACGGTAGGTGTTGCAAGAGGGCATTAGAGGGCAAACACACTGAAACCATACTCACAGAAAACTAGTCAATCTAATCCACACTAGGACCACAGCCTTGTCTAATTCAATGAAACTAAGCCATGCCGGTGAAGCCACCGAAGACTGGCGGGTCATGGTGGAGAGGTCTGACAGAATGTGGTCCACTGGAGAAGGGAATGACAAACCACTTCAGT
>NW_011495071.1:16687971-16688161 GCF_000754665.1 Bison bison bison
ACCTGGAATGTCAGGTCCATGAATCAAGGCAAATTGGAAGTGGTCAAACAAGAGATGGCAAGAGTGAATGTCGATATTCTAGGAATCAGCGAAGTAAAATGGACTGGAATGGGTGAATTTAACTGAGATGACCATTATATCTATTACTGCGGGCAGGAATCCCTCAGAAGAAATGGAGTAGCCATCATGG
>NW_011495071.1:16688528-16688799 GCF_000754665.1 Bison bison bison
GGGACTGGAATGCAAAAGTAGGAAGTCAAGAAACACCTGGAGTAACAGCCAAATTTGGCCTTGGAATACTGAATGAAGCAGGGCAAAGACTAATAGAGTTTTGCCAAGAAAATGCACTGTTGTAGCAAACATCCTCTTCCAACAACACAAGAGAGGACTCTATACATGGACGTCATCAGATGGTCAACACCAAAATCAGATTGAATATATTCTTTGCAGCCAAAGATGGAGAAACTTTATACAGTCAGCAAAAACAAGACCAGGAGCTGAC
>NW_011495071.1:16689667-16690863 GCF_000754665.1 Bison bison bison
AAAAGCCATATGATTATCTCAATAGATGCAGAGAAAGCCTTTGACGAAATTCAACATCCATTTATGATAAAAACTCTCCAGAAAGCAGGAATAGAAGGAACATACCTCAACATAATAAAAGCTATACATGACAAACCCACAGCAAACATTATCCTCAATGATGAAAAATGGAAAGCATTTCCCTAAAGTCAGGAACAAGACAAGAGTGCTCACTTTCACCACTACTATTCAACATAGTTTTGGAAGTTTTGGCCACAGCAATCAGAACAGAAAAAGAAACTAATACAATTATGTAAAGTTTAAAAATTAAATAAAATTTAAAAAAAGAAAGAAAGAAATCCAAATTGGAAAATAAGAAGTAAAACTCTCACTGTTTGCAGATGACATGATTCTCTACATAGAAAACCCTAAAGACTCCACCAGAAAATTACTGGAGCTAATCAATGAATATAGTAAAGTTGCAGGATAAAAATCAACACACAGAAATCCCTTGCATTCCTATACACTAATAATGAGAAAATAGAAAGGGAAATTAAGGAAACAATTCCATTCACCAGTACAATGAAAAGAATAAAATACTTAGGAATATATCTACCTAAAGAAACTAAAGACCTATATATAGAAAACTATGAAACACTGGTGAAAGAAATCAAAGAGGACACTAATAGATGGAGAAATAAATGGATGGAATATATGGAAATAATAAATGGAGAAATGTTCATGGATCAGATCAATATAGTGAAAATGAGTATACTACCCAAAGCAATCTTTAGATTCAATGCAATCTCTATCAAGCTACCAACGGTATTTTTCACAGAGCTAGAACAAATAAATTCACAATTTGTATGGAAATACAAAAAACCTCGAATAGCCAAAGCAATCTTGAGAAAGAAGAATGGAACTGGAGGAATCAACCTGCCTGACTTCAGGCTCTACTCTAAAGCCACAGTCATCAAGACAGTATGGCATTGGCATAAAGACAGAAACATAGATCAATGGAACAAAATAGAAAGCCCAGAGATAAATCCATGCACCTATGCACACCTTATTTTTGACAAAGGAGGCAAGAATATACTATGGACAAAAGACAATCTGTTTAACAAGTGGTGCTGGGAAAACTGGTCAATCACTTGTAAAAGAATGAAACTAGAACACTTTCTAACACTATACACAAAAATAAACTCAAAATGGATTAA
>NW_011495071.1:16690963-16691955 GCF_000754665.1 Bison bison bison
TTTCTCCACTGATCTCCAGTAGCATATTGGGCACCTACTGACCCGGGGAGTTCCTCTTTCAGTATCCGATCATTTTGCCTTTCAGACTGTTCATGGGGTTCTCAAGGCAAGATACTGAAGTGGTTTGTCATTCCCTTCTCCAGTGGACCACATTCTGTCAGACCTCTCCACCATGACCCGCCAGTCTTCGGTGGCTTCACCGGCATGGCTTAGTTTCATTGAATTAGACAAGGCTGTGGTCCTAGTGTGGATTAGATTGACTAGTTTTCTGTGAGTATGGTTTCAGTGTGTTTGCCCTCTAATGCCCTCTTGCAACACCTACCATCTTACTTGGGTTTCTCTTACCTTGAATGTGGGGTATCTCTTCATGGCTGCTCCAGCAAAGCACAGCCGCTGCTCCTTACCTTGGATGAGGGTATCTCCTCACTGCCGCTCCTTATGACCTTGAACATGGAATAGCTGAGGTGGCAAGAAGAGGTAGCAAGAATACACAGAAGAACTGTACAAAAAAGATCTTCATGACCCAGATAATCATGATGCTGTGATCACTCACCTAGAGCCAGACATCCTGGAATGTGAAGTCAAGTGGGCCTTAGAAAGCATCACTACAAACAAAGCTAGTGGAGGTGATGGAATTCTAGATGAGCTATTTCAATTCCTAAAAGATGATGCTGTGAAAGTGCTGCACTCAATATGCCAGCAAATTTGGAAAACTCAGCAGTGGCCATAGGACTGGAAAAGGTCAGTTTTCATTCCAATCCCAAAGAAAGGCAATGCCAAAGAATGCTCAAACTACCACACAATTGTACTCATCTCACACGCTAGTAAAGTAATGCTCAAAATTCTCTAAGCCAGGCTTCAGCAATGTATGAACCATGAACTTCCTGATGTTCAAGCTGGTTTTAGAAAAGGCAGAGGAACCAGAGATCAAATTGCCAACATCCGCTGGATCATGGAAAAAATAAGAGTGTTCCAGAAAAACTCTACTTCTG
>NW_011495071.1:16692160-16692954 GCF_000754665.1 Bison bison bison
ATAAACAAATGGGACCTAATTAAAATTAAAAGCTTCTGCACAACAAAGAAAACTATAAACAAGGTGAAAAGACAGCCTTCAGAATGGGAGAAAATAATAGCAAATGAAGCAACCGACAAAGAACTAATCTCAAAAATATACAAGCAACTACTGCAGCTCAATTCCAGAAAAATAAACAACCCAATCAAAAAATGGGCCAATGAACTCAACAGACATTTTTCCAAAGAAGACATACAGATGGCTAACAAACACATGAAAAGATGCTCAACATCACTCATTATCAGAGAAATGCAAATCAAAACCACAATGAGGTACCATCTCACCTCAGTCAGAATGGCTGTGATTCAAAAGTCTACAAGCAATAAATGCTGGAGAGGGTGTGGAGAAAAAGGAATCCTCTTACACTGTTTCTGTTAGGTTCATACCATTTCTGTCCTTTATCGAGCCCATCTTTGCATGAAATGTTCCCTTGATATCTCTAAGTTTCTTGAAGAGATGTCTAGTCTTTCCCACTCTGTTGTTTTCCTCTATTTTTTGCATTGATTGCTGAGGAAGGCTTTCTTATCTCTTCTTGCTATGCTTTGGAACTCTGCATTCAGATGCTTATATCTTTCCTTTTCTCCTTTGCTTCTCGCTTCTCTTCTTTTCACAGCTATTTGTAAGGCCTCCCCAGACAGTCATTTTGCTTTTTTACAAAGGTCTTTTGGAAGGTCTTGATCCCTGTTTCCTGTACAATGTCACAAACCTCAGTCCATAGTTCATCAGGCACTCTATCTATCAGATCTAGTCCCTTA
>NW_011495071.1:16693813-16723113 GCF_000754665.1 Bison bison bison
TGTTCAAGCTGGTTTTAGAAAAGGCAGAGGAACCAGAGACCAAATTGCCAACATCTGCTGGATCATCAAAAAAGCAAGAGAGTTCCAGAAAAACATCTATTTCTGCTTTATTGACTATGCCAAAGCCTTTGACTGTGTGGATCACAACAAACCCCGTAAAATTCTTTAAGAGATGGGAATACCAGACCACCTGACCTGCCTCTTGAGAAATTGTATGCAGGTCAGAAAGCAACAGTTAGAACTGGACATGGAACAACAGACTGGTTCCAAATAGGAAAAGGAGTACGTCAAGGCTGTATATTGTCACCCTGTTTATTTAACTTATATGCAGAGGACATCATGAGAAACACTGGGCTGGAGGAAGCACAAGCTGGAATCAAGATTGCTGGGAGAAATATCAATAACGTCAGATATGCAGATAACACCACCCTTATGGCAGAAAGTGAAGAGGAACTAAAAAGCCTCTTGATGAAAGTGAAAGAGGAGAGTGAAAAAGTTGGCTTAAAGCTGAACATTCTGAAAACGAAGATCATGGCATCCAGTCCCATCACTTCATGGGAAATAGATGGGGAAACAGTGGAAACAGTATTAGACTTTATTTTTTTGGGTTTCAAAATCACTGCAGATGGTGACTGCAGCCATGAAATTAAAAGACACTTACTCCTTGGAAGGAAATTTATGACCAACCTAGATAGCGTATTGAAAAGCAGAGACATTACTTTGCCAACAAAGGTCCGTCTAGTCAAGGCTATTGTTTTTCCAGTGGTCATGTATGGATATGAGATTTGGACTGTGAAGAAAGCTGAGCACCAAAGAACTAATGCTTTTGAAGTGTGGTGTTGGCGAAGACTGTTGAGAGTCCCTTGGACTGCAAGGAGATCCAACCAGTCCATTCTGAAGGAGATCAGCCCTGGGATTTCTTTGGAAGGAATGATGCTAAAGCTGAAACTCCAGTACTTTGGCCACCTCATGTGAAGAGTTGACTCATTGGAAAAGACTCTGATGCTGGGACGGATTGGGGGCAGGAGGAGAAGGGGATGACAGAGGATGAGATGGCTGGATGGCATCACTGACTCGATGGACGTGAGTCTGAGTGAACTGCGCGAGTTGGCGATGGCCAGGGAGGCCTGGCGTGCTGCGATTCTTGGGGTCACAAAGAGTCGGACACAACTGAGTGACTGAACTGAACTGACTTACGCTGTTGGTGGGAATGCAAACTAGCACACCCACTATGGAGAACAGTGTGGAGATTCCTTTAAAAACTGGAAATAGAACTGCCTTATGACCCAGCAATCCCACTACTGGGCATACACACCTAGGAAACCAGAATTGAAAGAGACACATGTACCCCAGTGTTCATCGCAGCACTGTTTACAATAGCCAGGACATGGAAGCAACCTAGATGTCCATCAGCAGATGGATGGATAAGAAAGCCGTGGTACATATACACAAAGGAGTGTTACTCAGCCATTAAAAAGAATAGATTTGAATCAGTTCTAATGAGGTGGATGAAACTGGAGCCTATTATACAGAGTGAAGTAAGCCAGAAAGAAAAACACCAATACAGTATACTAACACATATATATGGAATTTAGAAAGATGGTAATAATAACCCTGTATGCGAGACAACAGAAGAGACACATGTATAGAACAGTCTTTTGGACTCTGTGGGAAAGGGAGAGGATGGGACAATTTGGGGGAATGGCACTGAAACATGTACAATATCATATAAGAAATGAATCACCAGTCCAGGTTTGATACAGGATGCTTGGGGCTGGTGCACTGGGATATCCCAGAGGGATGGTACAGGGAAGGAGGTGGGATGGGGGTTCAGGATGGGGAACATGTGTACGCCCATGGCAGATTCATGTTGATGTGTGGCAGAACCAATACAATATTGTAAAGTAATTAACCTCCAATTAAAATAAATAAATTTAAATTAAAAAAAAAAGAAATCACAGAAGCTTCCTGCAGGAAGCTGACCTTGACTAATAGATGAAGGAAAAGAAAGATATCTTGTTAAGATGCTGACATTTCAGAATTAGTTTCCAAACTGGCTATGCATCAGAATCACCTGGGGAGTGTAGAGACTATTTAGATTCCTGGAGATTCAGATTCATTAGACAGAGTGGGACTTCTGAATAGAAATATATGTCTTTAATGACACTAATATAATAAATCTTTAGACCTCTTGGAAATTTTAGCAATTTTAGGGCAAAATTTAGGACATTTTTTTAAAATTCAAATGTTTAGCATTTGAAAAATGTTTTGATGTCCCTTTTCTCATCAGATTTTTTCACTTGGCTTTCTTTTTTTGTGGGTGGAATACCTACTAGGTGATGTCTGTTCTTTAGTAGAAGCCAAGATTCTGATACATTCTTTTGCAATTATCATAACAAGTTATTGTAATAACCTTTTAGCTGAATCAGATGAAGTTCTATTTCCATGTTTTCATTAGAATTAAAAAATGGAATAAGACTCCTAGAGCATATGCTTATGAGGTACTTGATATTTTAATATTTGGATTTCTTTTAAATGTCAACATGAATTGCCATTGAACAGGGCAAGAGATATTTGGTTGATATTTCCTTTTTAGTGCAGAAATCACTGCCTCCTAGATCAGCTTTCTTTCTTTCAATGTGTGCTAAAACTTTGAAAACTGGATGGATATTACAATGACTTACCAAAACGATGATTTCTCCCAAAACAGATCTGTTACTCTGGCATTTTTCAGAACCTCCTATAAATATCTACAAGGCTTTTAGCTCATGTCTTCCCCAAATCTATAGTGCACTAAGCAGGGTTCCCAAAAACTGTGTTGAGAATTTTCATATTGGTGTTCTTATATTCTTCAAATTTACTAGAAATTCACTTATTCAAGAGGGTTTGGAACATATACTATACTGTAAGAACTAGATACAAGAGTGAATGAAGCAGATATCATTCTTGCTTTAATGGAGCTTACAGTCTGATATGAAACAGATAATTATATGGGTTATAATCATATCAAGCAAAAGGAAGAATTTACTTTTTCAACAACGTCCCACTTATTCTACCTCATCACCATAGGAACTGGTTCTCCATCTTCCTGGAGAGAGAGCAGAAAAGATTTCTTAGTAGTATTTTGGCCAGTGAAAATTCCTGAGACAACAATAAAAGGAACAACTCACCACAGATTGACCATAAGGCAAACTGGGAAAAGGAGACACCAACACTTCTCTATCCCATGCTCTTTGCTCTGCCCTTGGGCTCCTCAGGGAGCTCATTGTTCACATTTTCATTTTAAATGGAAGTTTGCTGTGATGGCACTTATTGGTGCTAAAGACAAGTTGGGCATTGATTGCTTAAGCCTGTTTAACTACTGGTTGAAGACAACTGGCCCTGGGCTGATGGGTTCCCAATGGGCCTTTAAGATCCTCCAGGCATTTTATGCCAATGGGTGACTTTGATCTGGACATTTGAAGGCTGATCAAAAACATCAGCTGAGAAAACTAATTACTTATTTGCCAAAAATGAAACACGATTTCTACTCATGTCCTCAGAACCCTATTATCCAGGGACACATTCCTCCCAAGGTTGCAGCCTGGATCACCAAGCCCTTGCCACATCACAGACTTTGTCTTTCTTCACTATGACTACACTCTTGAAAGAAACTACAAAATGCCCACTCATCAGGTATCCTTAGACTGAAGAGTTTCCTTAAACCAGACAAAGCTAAGAAGAAGAAACCAAGAAAATAGCCTCAGGATAACCTGAAATAGGCATCATAACATTTCATTACTGCCATCCTGACCATTACTGAATTCTTATTCAATGTCTGTAGGCTCTTCATTCACACCCAGATCTAATTTGTGTGGCTAATCTCTGTTTTTCCCCTGAGCACATTAGTTAAAGCTGTTGTTGTAAAAGACCATGAAACTGCTGATCATTACTCATAAAGGTTCACTTGGTATCTATTTACTCTGTACTTACGCACAAATCAGACAAGGGTTGTTTCTGTTCACCAGTACAGATTAATGCAGTAAATGTCCAAAAAGAGGCTTTTCATAATTCTTGATAAATATATAAGAAATATAAAACATGTATAAATATATAAAATGTACATTTTATGAAGTAAATATATACAATAAATTTACAGGTTTGCACTCAGTATTTGCAGATAGGCCTGTTGATCCCATACCATTCTACTGAGCATGGTTTTTGCTGTTTTGTTTTTCTTTTGTTGTGTATTTTACCACACACCAAATGAAAATGAGAGTGGGCAGACTGTTGCAAAAGACAGTTACAGTGAAACCAGCAAGATGTGATAGTCGACAACCTGATGAACAGAAATGAAATAAAATACCTCTCAGTTCAGTTCAGTTCACTCACTCAGTCATATCTGACTCTTTGCGACCCCATGAAACACAGCACGCCAGGCCTCCCTGTCCATCACCAACTCCTGGAGTTTACCCAAACTCATGTCCACTGACTCAGTGATGCCATCCAACCATCTCATCCTCTATTGTCCCCTTCTCCTCCTGCCTTCAATCTTTCCTAACATCAGGTCTTTTCAAATGAGTCAACTCTTTACATCAGGTGACAAAAATATTGGAGTTTCAGCTTCAACATCAGTCCTTACAATGAACACCCAGGACTGATCTCCTTTAGGATGGACTGGCTGGATCTCCTTGCAGTCCAAGGGACTTTCAAGAGTCTTCTCCAACACCACAGTTCAAAAGCATCAACTCTTTGGCACTCAGCTTTCTTTATAGTCCAACTCTCACATCCATACATGACCACTGGAAAAACCATAGCCTTGACTAGATGGACCTTTGTTGGAAAAGTAATATCTCTGCTTTTTAACATGCTGTCTAAGTTGGTTATAGGTTTTGTTCCAAGGAACAAGTGCCTTTTGATTTCATGGCTGCAGTCACCATCTGCAGTGATTTTGGAGCCCCAAAAAACAAAGTCAGCCACTATTTCCACTGTTTACCCATCTATTTGCCATGAAGTGATGGGACCGGATGCCATGATCTTAGTCTTCTGAATGTGGAACTTTAAGCCAATTTTTTCACTCTCCTCTTTGACTTTCATCAAGAGGCTCTTTAGTTCTTCTTCACTTTCTGCCATAAGGGTGGTATCATCTGCATATCTGAGGTTATTGATATTTCTCCCAGCAATCTTGATTCCAGCTTGTGCTTCCTCCAGCCCAGTGTTTCTCATGATGTACTCTGCATATAAGTTAAATAAGCAGGGTGACAATATACAGCCTTGACGTACTCCTTTTCCTATTTGGAACTAGTTGTATTATATTAATTTTAAACTGTAAAAAGAAAGATAATGTGATATCAACTAGTACAAGGCTGTTGGCCTTATATGTCTTCTTCTTTGTTTTTTTTTTTTTTTTTTAATATTTATTTATTTAGCTGCCCTGGGTCTTAGTTGCGACATGCGGGATCTTTTGTTGAGGAGTGTCAGATCTATTCCCTGACCAGGGATGAAACTCAGGCCCCTGCATTGAGAGCACAGGATCTTAGCCACTGGACCATCAGGGAAGTTCTGGTTCTGCATGTCTTATAGATGCTGAGAGTGGACAGTATTAGTGTCCAGCATGTTAAGTTATGTTCTTATAGTGTCAATGAAATCAAGAAAGTATTAAAAACTATATTCATTATATTCTTTTAAGAATGAAGAGGAGCACTGTTTGCAGATGACATGATTCTCTACATAGAAAACCCGAAAGACACAACCAGAAAATTACTAGAGCTAATCAATGAATATAGTAAAGTTGCAGGATATAAAATTAACACACAGAAATCCCTTGCATTCCTATACACTAACAATGAGAAAACAGAAAGAGAAGCTAAGGAAACAATTCCATTCACCACTGCGACAAAAAGAATAAAATACTTAGGAATAAATCTACCTAAAGAAACAAAAGACTTATATATAGAAAAACTATAAAACACTGATGAAAGAAATCAAAGATGACACAAATAGATGGAAAAATATATCATATTCATGGATCGGAAGAATCGATACAATGCAAATGAGTATACTACCCAAAGCAATCTTTAGATTCAATGCAATCCTTATCAAGCTACCAATGGTATTTGTCAGAGAACTAGAACAAATAATTTCACAATTGGTATTAAAATACCAAAAACCTCGAATAGCCAAAGCAATCTTGAGAAAGAAGAATGGAACTGGCGGAATCAACCTACCTGACTTCAGACTATACGACAATGCTACAGTCATCAAGACAGTATGGTACTGGCACAAAAACAGAAATATAGATCCATGGAACAAAATATAAAGCCCAGAGATAAATCCATGCACCTATGGACACCTTATCTTTGAAAAAGGAGGCAAGAATATACAATGGACAAAAGACGATTTCTTTATCAAGTGGTGCTGGGAAAAGAATGAAACTAGAACACTTTCTAACACCATACACAAAAATAAACTCAAAACGGATTAAAGATCTAAATGTAAGACCAGAAACTATAAAACTCCTAGAGGAAAACATAGGCAAAACACTCTCTGACATAAATCACAACAGGATCCTCTATGACCCACCTCCCAGAGTAAGGGAAATAAAAGCAAAAATAAACAAATGGGACCTAATTAAACTCAAAAGCTTTTGAACAACAAAGGAAACTATAAGTAAAGTAAAAAGACAGCCTTCAGGATGGGAGAAAATAATAGCAAACGAAGCAACTGACAAAGAATTAATCTCAAAAATATACAAGCAGCTCCTGCAGCTCAATTTCAGAAAAATAAACAACCCAATCAAAAAATGGGTCAAAGTACTAAACAGACATTTCTCCAAAGAAGACATACAGATGGCTAACAAACACATGAAAAGATGCTCAACATCAATCATTATCAGAGAAATGCAAATTAAAAGCACAATGAGGTACCATCTCACACCAGTCAGAATGGCTGCTATCACAAAGTCTACAAACAAGAAATGCTGGAGAGGGTGCAGAGAAAAGGGAAGCCTCTTACACTGTTGGTGGGAATGCAAACTAGTACAGCCACTATGGAGAACAATGTAGAGATTGCTTTAAAAACTGGAAATAGAACTCCCACACAAGTCAGCAATCCCACTGCTGGGCATACACATCAAGGAAACCAGAACTGAAAGAGACACGTGTACCCCAATGGTCATCACAGCACTGTTTACAATAGCTAGGACATGGAAGCAACCTAGATGTCCATTGGCAGATGAATGGATAAGAAAGCTGTGGTACATGTACAGAATGGAATATTACTCAGTTATTAAAAAGAATGCATTTGAATCAGTTCTAATGAGGTGGATGAAACTGGAGCCTATTATACAGAGTGAAGTAAGTCAGAAAGAAAAACAGCAATACAGTATATTAATGCATATGTATGGAATTTAGAAAGATGGTAACAATGACCCTATATGCGAGACAGAAAAAGAGACACAGATGTAAATAACAGTCATTTGGACTTGATGGGAGAAGGTGAGGGTGGGATGATTTAAGAGAATAGTATTGAAACATGTACATTATCATATGTGAAACAGATCCCCAGTCCAGGTTTGATGCATGAGACAGGGCGCTCAGGGCCGGTGCACTGGGATGACCCTGAGGGATGAGATGGGAAGGGAGGTGGGAGCGGGGTTCCGGATGGGGGACACATGTACACCCATGGCTGATTCCTGTCGATGTATGGCAAAAACCACTACAATATTATAAAGTAATTAGGCTCCAATTAAAATAAATTAATTTTAAAAAATAAAAAAGAATGAAGAGGAGAATGCAATATATGTTTTCTAATTTTCCATACAAGTTGATGTAATTTGAAACTTGATGGCATGCGTGCTTTTGTGCTAAGTCTCTTCAGTCAGGTCCAATTCTGTGCAACCCTATAGTACAGACTATAGCCCAGCAGGCTCCTCTGTCCATGGGATTCTCTAAGGAAGAATACTGGAGTGGGTTCCCATGCCCTCCTCTAGGGGATCTTTCTGCCCCAGGGATTGAACCCATGCCTCTTATAAGTCTCCTGCATTGGCAGGTTGGTTCTTTTCTCTAGCAACACCTGGGAAGCCCACTTGATGGGGTAGAGATAAGCTTTTGTTTCAATTACAATAATAGCCCCGACTCAAGTGCATACTCCATGCCAGGCAGTGTGCCAGGTGTTTAAGATAAATTATCTTTAACCTGCTGGGCAATGACACTGCAACGTGACTAGGCAGGTATCTGAGAGGATAGGAAAGGCAGATTATTCTTTTGGGCCTTGGCTATTAGTTTTATTTTAAGAACTAAAAACCCAGATTGCCTCTTTCTTAAGAAAGCAGAGGAGTGTGTAATGATTTCATTTAATTTACTCTATTAACCTGATACAATTTGGCACTTGAAGGGATAAGCCTTGTTTATAATAATAATAATGGCCACTACTCTTAAGTATCTGCTTCTTGCCAAGTAGGGGCTTCCCAGGTGGTTCAGATGGTAAAACATCTGCCCACATTGTGGGAGACCTGGATTTGATCCCTGGGTCAGGAAGATCCCTTGGAGAAGGAAATGGCAACCCACTCCAGTACACTTGCCTGGAAAATTCCATGGATATAGGAGACTGGTAGGCTACAATCCACGGGGTTGCAAAGAGTCAGACATGACTGAACAACTTCACTCTCTTTCTTTACTACTTGCCAAGTAATATGTCTGGTCTTCAATATAAATTCCTTTACTACTCCTAGACAGTTATTATTACTCCCATTTTACATGCTAAGAAACTGACTGAGGGAGATAACTGTGTGCTGGAGGACAAAAAGTGAGTAGTGGAAACAACTTAAATCCAGCTGGCTAAGACACCAACTTATCTTCATGACTCAGATAACCACGATGGCGTGATCACTCACCTAGAGCCAGACATCCTGGAATGCAAAGTCAAGTGGGCCTTAGGAAGCATCACTATGAACAAAGCTAGTGGCGATTTTTCGAACAGTTGAGCTATTTCAAATTCTAAAAGATGATGCTGTACAAGTGCTGCACTCATATGCCAGCAAATTTGGAAAACTCAGCAGTGGCCATAGGACTGGAAAAGGTCAGTTTTCATTCCAATCCCAAAGAAAGGCAAAGCCAAAGGACACTCAAACTACCACACAATAGCAGTCATCTCACATGCTAGCAAAGTAATGCTCAAAATTCTCCAAGCCAGGCTTCAGCAATACATGAACCATGAACTTCCAGATGTTCAACCTGGATTTAGAAAAGGCAGAGGAACCAGAGATCAAATTGCCAACATCCATTGCATCATTGAAAAAACAAGAGAGTTCCAGAAAACCATCTACTTCTGCTTTATTGACTACGCCAAAGCCTTTGACTGTGGACCACAACAAATTCTGTAAAATTCTTCAAGAGATGGGAATACCAGACCACCTTACCTGCCTTCTGAGCAATCTGTATGCAGGTCAAGAAGCAACAGTTAGAACTGGAAATGGAACAGACTGATTCCAAATTGGGAAAGGAGTACATCAAGACTGTATATGGTCACCCTGCTTATTTAACTTATATACAGAGTACATCATATGAAATGCCGGGCTGAATGAAGCACAAGCTGGAATCAAGATTGTCAGGAGAAATACCAATAACCTCAGATACGCAGATGACACCACTCTTATGGCAGAAAGCAAAGAAGAACTAAAGAGCCTCTTGATGAAAGTGAAAGATAGTTAAAAAGCTGGCTTAAAACTCAACATTCAAAAAACAAAGATCATGGCATCCGTTCCCATCACTTCATGGGAAATAGATGGGGAAACAATGAAAACAGTGAGAGACTTTATATTTTCAGGCTCCAAAATCACTGCAGATGGTGACTGCATCCATGAAACTAAAAGACCCTTGCTCCTTGGAAGAAAAGCTATGACCAACCGAGACAGCATAGTAAACAGCGGAGACATTTCTTGGCCAACAAATGTCTGTCTAGTCAAAGCTATGGTTTTTCCAGTAGCCATGTATGGATGTAAGAGTTGGACTATAAAGAAAGCCGAGCACCAAAGAACTGATGCTTTTGAACTGTGGTGTTGGAGAAGACTCTTGAGAGTCCTTTGGATGGCAAGGAGATCAAACTAGTTAATCCTAAAGGAAATCAGTCCTGAATATTCATTGGAAGGACTGATGCTGAAGCTGAAACTCTAATACTTTGGCCACCTGATGTGAAGAACTGACTCCTTTGAAAAGATCCTGATGCCGGGAAAGATTGAAGACAGGAGGAGAAGGGGACGACAGAGAATGAGATAGTTGGGTGGCATCACCGACTTGATGGACATGAATTTGAGTAAGCTCCAGGAGTTGGTGATGGACAGGGAAGCCTAGAGTGCTGCAGTCCATGGGGCACAAAGAGTCAGACACAACTG
This sequence comes from Bison bison bison, assembly GCF_000754665.1. Lineage (NCBI taxonomy): Eukaryota > Metazoa > Chordata > Mammalia > Artiodactyla > Bovidae > Bison > Bison bison. Next base: position 16,704,183 of record NW_011495071.1, read on the forward strand.
AGTGACAGAACTGAACTGAACACACCAAAGTCTTACTTTTCCCAATCCCAGGTGACCCCTTACAGGCACCTCATGGTTCTCTGACAATGTTCAAAAAGGAGTCATCAATGTTAGGACCTAATAGGAAGATTCCTATTTCTATTCCTCTTTTCCATGGAGCATTGTTCTCAGCCTGGGAGAGGAGAGATATTCTGTATCTGGTAAGGCTGAACTAAGAGAGAATTTTAATCATCTAAGAAGAACCCATCCAGAGTAACTCCTTGACATGACCAGTTGAGTCTATCCATCCAGCTTGGTCCTCCTCAACCACACTCATTTCTTTCCCTGGAAGCTGAACTCACCCTAAAAACAACCTTTTGACTTCCAAAGGAATCTCTCCTGGTACTTGTAGCAAGAAGGAGCCTGCAGGGTTGGAAGGAGGCAGCCTGTGGAGGTTGGAAAAAGGAGCCTCCACGGCAAGTCTGGACAGAGAAGTGGAGCCTGGTGTGCTGCAGTCTATGGGGTAGCAAAGAGTTGGGCACAGCTGAGGAACTGAACAACAGGGTTAGAACTCCCCCAACCCCAGAAGTCCACACCCTAATCCTTGGAAATGCAAATATATTATTTTACATGGCAAATTCAGTTCAGTTCAGTCGCTCAGTCGTGTCCGACTCTTTGTGACCCCGTGGGCTATAGCACACCAGGCCTCCCTGTCCATCACCAACCCCTGGAGCTTACTCAAACTCATGTCCATTGAGTCAGTGGTGCCATCCAACCACCTCATCCTCTGTCATCCCCTTCTCTTCCTGCCTTTAATCTTTCCCAGTATCAGGGTCTTTTCGAATAAATCAGTTATTTGCATCAGGTGGCCAAAGTACTAGAGATTCAGCTTCAGCATCAGTCCTTCCAATGAATATTCAGGACTGATTTCCTTTAGGATGGACTGGTTGGATCTCCTTGCAGTTCTTTACATGCAAAAGAGACTTTGAAGATGTAATTAAACTAAGGACATTGAGATTGGGAGATTATCCTGGATTTATCCAGGTGAGTCCAATAAAATCACAAGACTCCTTCCAAGTAGAAGAAGGAAGCAGAAGAGGAGGCTGGGGTGAGGTGATAGGAGGACTCAACTGGCCAATACTAAAAATGAAGGAAGGTTCTGAAAATGGAGGAAGGGGGCCTTGAGCCAAGGAACATGCTGGCCACTAGAAACAGGAAATGGAAAGGAAATTAATTCTTCTCTAGAACCTCCAGAAAGGACCCAAGCCTGCCAAGAATTTGGCAAATTGAGCACCACATTGGACCTGTGACTTCTAACCACAGACGTGTAAGTTAATAAACTTGTATTGAGTTATGCCACTAGAGTAGTGATAATTTGCTATAGCAGCAATATGGAAGGAGTACTAATTCCCTGGGATTCCCAGGTGGCTCAGTGGTAAAGAACCCACCTGCCAATGCAGGAGACGTAAGAGACATTCAATCCCTGAGTCAGGAATATCCCCTGGAGGAAGGCATGGCAACCCACTCCAGTATTCTTGCCTCGAGAATCTCATAGACAGAGGAGCCTGGTGGGGTTACAGTCCATAGGGTCACAAAGAGTCGGACACTACTGAAGCGATTTAGCATGCACACACTAATTCCCTATCTTTTATTGTTTTTTAATTATTTCATCTGTGTGAGTATTACTTCCCTGTTGTTGCTACTGCTGCTACGTCGCTTCAGTTGTGTCCGACTCTGCGACCCCATAGACGGCAGCCCACCAGGCTTCGCCATCCCTGGGATTCTCCAGGCAAGAACACTGGAGTGGGTTGCCACTTCCTTCTCCAATGCATGAAAGTAAAAATTGAAAGTGAAGTCGCTCAGTCGTGTCCGACTCTTAGCGACCCCATGGACTGCAGCCTACCAGGCTCCTCCATCCATGGATTTTCCAGGCAAGAGTACTGGAGTCCTAGGAGACCATAATCATTCTTAGAGGAAAAGAATAAGACCAATCTCCTTTCTTTTTCAGGATCAATTAGATATAAGCTTTAGGCTCTAGGTGAACTCACCAAGCAGTCACATTACAAAACTTCCGCTGACAACTTGCAGAAAGCATGGCATCCACGCAAGCACTAAGAGTTGTAGACCCATTTTTATTAAGAAGAGAAAGATCTGGTGCTGCCAGTCCAGGTGGCAAGCTCTCTCTCCCCTGTCAGAGGGCACTGTTACATATTTTACTATCAACAGTACAAGCGCTAACTATCACTCTGCCTCTTCCTCCTATTTTGAAAATTCTCCCTCTTCATGTTTAGCAACATTTTACAGACATATATCATACCTAAGCATATAGACATAACATATATAACTATACATTATTGAATATACAATTGCTATTTTTATTTTGAACAAATTGTTATCTGTTGGATTAACTAAGTATAGGAAAAATAAATTGATCTGATACTTGATACCTATTCAAGTTGTTTTATCACCTTTTTAATTTTTGGATGGCTGGACATGATGTACCAGGTCAAAGGAAATGCCAGAAATAGACCATTATGTGGTAGTGAGGTGTGGGGGCATGGAAAGATTTCCATAGCCCTATTATTAGGCCTCAGCCGTTTAGTGAGACTATTCCTCCAGACTGTGAGCTTTAAGGGTGTTTTTTCTTTTTTTGTGTGTGTGTGTGTGTTTTCAATTTTTATACTTCCCCACATAGGTGAGAGAAGCAGCTAGAGAATCCTGGAGTTGGTGGTTTCCCTACTCCCACCTGAAAGCTTAGGAATGAAGTTAATTGGGAATTTCCCTTCTCCCAGGTCACTTAGGCTCTGATAATACCTCAGCAAAGTTAGGCTCTGATTAACTTAATAAGGGCAGACCTTATTAAGTAAAAACAGAATGCTCTGGTTCATTTCAAAAGGGTTCTTTTCTCCTTCCCAGGTTGAAATCACAAAGGAATTTTTCTCTAATATTTACTGTGAGAACCTAGTTGAGCTACTGGGGTTAAGTTGCAGATAGTGGCAACTTAGGAAGGTGAGCTTTTAAGTTTCAGAAATTGCCCACACTGAGCCTCCCACAAGTTGTCAGTTACAGTTCAGGTTTTCCTGCTCTGTCTGGGGCTGGTTTCAGGTGAGTTTGGCCTTGTGAGTGTCTGCTCTAGAAAGCCATTACTCCCTGCATTCACCTGTCTGTCTCCCAAGTCTTGAGGGCAGAAATTTGCCCACACAGTTCTTATCTCTCTTAGGGCTCCTAGAAGAATTGTTGATATTTTTATTCTATTTAACTTTTCATATGTTATTGTGATTTCTAAATTCCTTGTAAGTGGAACCCTATACAATCAATGTTCACTTAAAATTCTCTGGTTAATTGGACAGTTCTGAGTTTCCCCCAGACTGAAAAGAGTGAATTTGTGTTGTTGTTGCTACTACTCTGAAGATGTTATTGTTGGAGTTTTGCTGTTGTTGCTGGTAGTGACTCTATATCATATACAAATTATATAGAATGAAAGGAATAACCTAGAGGAGAACTTCAGGAGAACATTCTTTGACATGAATTGTAGCAAGATTTTCTTAGATCTGTGTCCCAAGGCAAAATAAATGAAAGCAAAAATAAATAAATAGGACCTAATCAAATGCAAAAGCTCTTGCACAGCAAAGGAGCCCATCAACAAAACAAAAAGACAGCCTATGGAAGTGGGGGAAAATATTTACAAAGATGTAACTGACAGGGTGTCAATAGCAGAGATATACAAATAGCACATACAGCTCAATATCAAAAAAGCAAATGGCCCAATCAAAAAATGGGAGAAGGAGCTGAATATACATTTTTCTAAAGAAGACATACAGATGGCCAATCGGCATAAGAAAGGATATGTGATAGGAATCACTTCACACTAGTCAGAATAGCTATAATAATAATAATTGGTGGAAAGGGTGTGGAGAACAGGGAACCCTCCTACACTGTTGATAAGAATATAAACTGATGCAACCAGTATGGAGAGAAGTATGTAGGTTTCTTAAAAAATTAAAATAGAGATACCAAATGATCCAGAGATACCATATGCATTCCTGGGCATAATCTGGAGAAAACTATAATTCAGAAATATGCACGCACCCCAATGTTTAATAGCAGCACTGTTTAGCTAAGTCATGAAAAAAACCTAAATATTCCTCAGCAGATGAATGGATAAAGATGTGGTACATATATACAGTGGAATATTACTGACCCATAAAAAAGAATGAATTAATGCCATTTGCAACAACATGGATGCACCAAGAAATCATCACACTAAGTGAAGTAAGTCAGAAAGAAAAAGACAAATACCGTATGATATCACTTCTATGTGGAATCTAAAATATGACACAAATGAACTTATCTATGAAACAGAAACAGACTCACAGACATAGAGAACAGACTTGTGGTTGCCAAGGGGGAGGTATGGGTTAGGAGTTTGGGATTAACAGATACTATTATACATAGAATGAATAAACAACAAGGTTCTACTGTATAGCACAGGAAACTATATTCAATGTCCAGTGATTTAAAAAAATGGAAAAGAAGATGACAAAGAATGTATATATGTATATAACTGAAGAACTGTGCTGTACAGTAGAAATTAACACAGCATTGTAAATCAGCTATACATGGGTAAAATAAGTTTCTTTAAAAAAATGTGTATACCGTGGCAGATGCATGTTGATATATGGCAAAACCAATACAATATTGTAAAGTAAAAAAAATATATATATATATGTATATATATATATAATAAAAATGGGTATATAGAGGAAAATTACTCAGCTATAAAAAGACTGAAATAATACCACTTGCAGCAACACAGATGGACCTATAGATTATCATTTTAAATGAACTAAGTCAGGCATAGATGAAGACAAATATCATATGAAATCACTTACATGTGAGATCTAAAAAAAGATACAAATAAACTTTTTACAAAACTGAAATAGATTCACATAGAAAACAAACTTATGTTTACTAAAGGGGGAAAGAGAGGAAGGGTAAGTTGTGCATTGGGAATTACATATACATACTATTATATATAAAACAGATAACAATGACTTACTGTATGGCATGGGGAACTATATTCAATATCTTATAATAACCTATAATGAAAAGAATCTGAAAGAATATATATATATATAACTAAATCACTTTGCTGTACACCTGAAATTAATAAAACTTTGTAAGTCAACTACACTTCAATAAAAAAAAAAAAGAAAGAAAAGCCATCAGAAACAAGCTAAAAATTTTAAAAGACACATGCATCCCAATGTTCATAGCAGCACTATTTACAGCAGCCAAGACCTGAAAACAACCAAAGTGCCCATCAGATGACTGACTTAAGATGTGGCACATATATACAATGGATTATTACTCAGCAAAAAAAGAGAAGGAAATTTTGTCATTGGCAACGACATGGATGACTGTAAAAAATATTATGCATAGTGAAAAGAGTCAGAGAAAGACAAATATTACATGATATCCCTTATATGTGAAATCTAAAATATAATACAAATGAATCTGTATACAAAACAGAAGCAAACGCACGTAGAAAACAAGTTTATGGTTACTGAAAGGGAGAGGGAATTAGGGAGGGACAAATTAGGAGTAACAGATAAAAACTATGTAAAATAGAAAAGAAACAGGATTTTCTGTATAGCACAAGGAATTATACCCTGTAATTATATCCTGTAATAACATATAATGGAATACAATCAGGGAAAAAAAAAACAAACTGAATCACTATGCTGTATGCCTGAAACTAATATAGTATTATAAATCAACTATACTTCAATTTAAAGAATAAAAGGCATAAGCCTTTAGGAGTCACCTTTTTTTTACTCTTATTTTTTAAAATATTCATTTATTTGGCTGTGCCGGATCTTGGTTGCATCATACAGAATCTTTCCTTAAGATGCGTTGACTCTGTAGTTGCAGGACTCAGGCATAGTTGCTCCACAGCATATGGGATCTTAGTTCCCTTGATCAGGGATCAAACCTCCTCCCCTGCGTTACAAGGTGGATTTTTAAACTCTGGAACCACTAAGTCCCTAGGTGTAACCTTTTTAATTTGAAGATAATGAGAGGCATCTTTTTCTGCACTCCACCTACCAAGGACAGCAAGTCAGGACCTCAGACCTCCCAGGAGGCCTTAGAGTAGTATTTCAAACAGAGAGATCCAGAAACATGTTGGGCAGATAGGAGGGTGGAGATGCTGCATAACTGGGTGTTATACAGCATGCTTATTCTTGAGAGTGAGTGCAGGCTTCATAGATGTGGGTCATAATCATTCAGGGTGCAACTGAGAGTGAATGCCACATGGATCCCTCTGTGTGCCAGTGTAATTTTGCCTGTGCCTGTGGTTTAGGAGTAGGCACGTGTTTGGAGACAATATTGAGTTCATATGTGTGGAAAAGTATGACTTGAAACATGAGGATTAGGTTCCACAGTAAGTCTTCAACACCATCAAGACTGCAGCCAGCAAAAAAATTTTCCTTTTTGTATATTCCATCATGTAAAAAAAAAAAGTTCACAAATTTGTGAAAGTGAAATCATGCTTTGATATGAAAGAAGATATCATAAGAGAAGCTAGCAAATATTTATAGATGAATGAAAATGAAGAATACAACATACTAAAAGTTATAGGATGCTATGAAAGCAATGCTAAAGAGGAAATTATAGCCTCAAATGCTTAATTAAAAAACAAGAAAGATTTCAAATCAACATTCTAACTTAACAACCTAAGAAACTAAGAAACAAAGAACAAATTAAATGCAAAGACATCAGAAAAAAGGAAGTAATAAAGACTGTAAGGGTAAGGGTTTTTCACTCAGTTGAGTCCAACTCTGTGACTCCATGGACTGTAGAACACCAAGCTCCTCTAGCCATGGGATTCTCCAGGCAAGAATACTAGAGTAGGTTGCCATCCCCTTCTCCAGGGAATCTTCCCAACCCAGGGTCTCCCACTTTGCAGGCAGATTCTTTATCAGAGCCACCAGAGAGCAGGGTAAATGAAATAGAGGGAGAAAAAACAGTAGAGAAAAATCAAAGAATCCATAACTGGTTCTTCAAAAACATTAACAAAATTGACAATGTTTTACCTAGTAGACTAATTAAAAAAGAGAAGACTCATATTACTTAATCAGAAATGATAGAGGGACATTACTACCAATTTGATACAAATTAAAAAAATGAAATTTTATTGTGAAAAACCACATGCCAAAAAATTGGATAACCTAGGTGAAATGGACAAATTCCTAGAAACATAAAACCTACCAAAATTAAATCAAAAAGAAATAGAAAACCCAAGGGAATTCTCTGGCAGTCCAGTGGTTCAGACTCCACAAAACAAAGACTACTTTTGTTTCGAAGGGTAAGAGTGGGGAATTAAGACCCTGCAAGTCATGCCACGGGCTTCCCAGGTGGTGCTGAAAAGTTAAGTGAAAGTGTTATTGCTCAGTCATGTCTGACTGTGAGACCATGTGCACCACAGCCCACCAGGCTCCTCTGTCCATGGAATTTTCCAGGCAAGAATAATGGAATGAGTTGCCATTCGTTTCTCCAGGGGATCTTCATGACCCAGGGATCAAACCTGGGTCTCCAGCATGCCAGGCCAATTCTTTATGTCTGAGCCACAGGTGGCACTAATGGTAAAGAATCCGCCTGCCAATGCGGGAGACACAAGAGAGGCAGCTTCAATCCCTGGGTCAGGAAAATCCCGGGGAGTAGGAAATAACAGTTCTGTTCAGTTGCTCAGTCATGTCTGATTCTTTGTGACCCCATGGACTGCAGCACACCAGCCTTCCCTGTCCATCACCAACTCCCGGAGCTTACTCAAACTCATGTCCATTGAGTCAGTGGTGCCACCCAACCATCTCATTCTCTGTCATCCCCTTTTCCTCCTGCCTTCAATCTTTGCCAGCATCGGGGTCTTTTCAAAGGAGTCAGTTCTTCACATCAGATGCCCAAAATATTGCAGTTTCAGCTTCAGCATCAGTCCTTCCAATGAATATTCAGGACTGATTTCCTTTAGGATTAACTGGTTTGATCTCCTTACCATCCAAAGGACTCTCAAGAGCCTTCTCCAACACCACAGTTCAAGAGCATCAGTTCTTCGGTGCTCAGCTTTCCTTATAGACTTGGACTTGCGCACTTCCCTCTAGTTACTCCCATCTCCGCGTCCCTTGCCGCCCGGTCTGAAGAGAGTCGATATCAGACACCCAGTTTCCCCGCCCCAAGATTTTATTACCTTGAATTGATGCCACTCCTGGGCTTAAAAAGCAGAAAACTGGGATAAGAGCAGCTTCGAGGTTCACGTTCTGAGCCGCGAGACCACGAACCTGAAATGGAAGAGATGTGCCGCGAGGCAGGCGTGTCGAATGGAACACTGAGATTTCTTGACACTGAGGTCTGGGTGTGAACCTGTCACTCGGTCACTCATGTCTCGTTTCAGCTAGAATCATTTCTCCTGGGATCTGGAGAAATGATCCAGGGGTGCCCCACCCCCAGCTCCCCCGCTCCGCAATGCCGCTGCAGTTCTTGCCGCGCTGGAGGTCTCTACAGGCTGTGTGGATCACGGACTGTGCGCTCAGACCCAGCGATCCTGTGTACAGGGAGAAGCGTCTTTCTCTGCGTTCTACCTGCTAAGGACAAGCCAGGACCTCGGACCTTCCTGGAAGGCTTAGAGCAGTCACTCCAGCAGAGAGATCCAGAAACCTGTTGGCCAGGGTGTAGGAGGGTCGAGGTACTGGGCAATCGGGTTTTAGAGAACACGTTTATTCCAGAGAGTCATGGAAGGAGGGCGTAATTCTGCTCCTGCGTGCTGCACGCTTGCTGCCGGACTGTGAACATCACCTGGATGCCCCGGTGCACCAGTGTCATTTTGTGAGTGCCTGTGGTTAGGGAGCGCTCACCCGTTTGGAGTCAGTACTGAGTTTTGTGAGTGTGTAAGAGTAGACAGAAGCCAGCACGGGATTACACTCCCGCAGGACTCTTCAGCACCATCAATCTTGGCGGGCTTTCTAGCAGAGGACTGAATTGCAGTAGATGAGGGTGCAGGGCTACCATCACAGGTCACTGGAACATCTTGGTAAACCGCAGCGGGCAGCTGGGCAAATGGTTGGGAAAGGAGGGTGAGCATTAGGTCATGAATGGTGGGGGAGGAGGCGTGGGTCTAGAGGTCCGCTTGGAAGCTGGGAGGCATCTAAGCCTTGCACTTCCCTGCTCAGGCTCAGCCGGGCATCCAGCCCCTCCTTAACCAATGAAGGACCACCCAGCATGACTCCAGGTAGCCGCGGAGGGTGTTGATTGGGAAAATGTATCGTGATCTCACAGAATCTTCTATGAACTTCTTCTAGATCCCTAACTGGGTGGAGAACAGGTACATGGTTAGTAATGATAGCATTCCTTCAAGACTGGAATATGATTCCCATTTCAGAGATAAGTATGTTGAGACTTTACTAGTTTCTAGCCTGCAATCTTATTACCTGGCAAAGTTACAGCTGGAACAGAGCTGAAATCTGTCAAAGTTCCTAGACTTCCACGGCTTTATCTCCACGTGCCCTGCTCTCCTACCCACGCTTCCTGCTGCCTGAATCTGACTCCCTGCTTGGGCACAGAATCATCGACTCTGCTGCGCATTAACCCTGAAGTGCTCTTGGACAGGGGTCTATGGTCAAATCAAGGGGATTCAGGATTCCCTGTAATGTTGGATTCTACCCTACAGGACTAGGAATGGAGTGGGATGCGTGCCTGTTCAAAATCCTTGAAACCGAACAGGTAAAATTAACCGTGACGTCAAATTGTCCTCAAATTCCAACTTACTTTTCCTGTGTTTTTCATTTGTCCTCACCAACCCCCCTCTGTGTCCCCTTCCTACCCCCGCCATCAATGACCTCAGTGCAAATACAAGTGGGATGGTACTTCTGGATGCTCCATGTTCTGGATGCAAGTGGTGACATAATCCTTCTGGGGCTCACATCCTTCCCCTCATTGGTTGCCTGGAGCTCCTGGAACCCCCCCTAGACCCAGAGCAGCGGGAATAAAAGCAGCTGCTCGCGCTGGGAGGTTTCAGAGGCATTCAAGTGTCTCCACCACTTCTGCCAGAGTGCCATTGCCCACCGCCAAAGCTACTGCTGCTGCTCCTTCCTCTGCTCCCAGCCACCTGGTGCCGGCTATCAGGTAAGCCCGGAGATTCCTGCTTAGCTGGGATTCTGTTTCTCTTTCTCCCCTTGCTTCCCTCTCTCTCTCCAGTACTTTTTCTTAGCGGATCTCCTCTTGTCTCAACGGCTCTGTCCACTGCTGTCCAGGTCTCTTCGACACACTGCGTTACTCTGCAAGGCTCCTTCCACAGGTAACCCTGAATGGTCTCAGTTTGCAAACTCCCTTCTTCACTCTCCTCATGCCCAGGCTGGCTCCAGTCTCTTTCTCGCGGCTCATGTACTTAGGTCAGTCTGGGATGCTGAAGCTCCCCAGGGCACTGCAGGCTGATCCTGATGCAGGAGTACCTTTATGAAGCCAGTGCTGTCATGGGTCACATTTTATGTCTAGTGGACCAAGGGAAATGTGTTTCAAATCCAGGACAGTGCAGGCAGGTGGGAAACAGGGACAGGTAGCTATTAAACAGAAGCCCTCATTTGTGGGTTCTGGGAATTTTTTTTTTTTTTGCCAGTTTAAGTCCTGGGTCCCAATTTGAGACTTCCAGATTGATTCTTACTGGTCATATTTATCAATGTGAACAGCTGAGCATTGGAATTTGGTCTTTCAGTTTCTTGGGGATTCCAACAGCAGAAATTTGTCCTTGGGAACTTCCTTCCCCCACCATGTGTAGTAAAAGTCCCACACCAGCAGGACAGTTCTGGGTTGTACAAGCAGGAAACTGGTGGTCACAGGTACTCCCAGTGTGTCCTAAGTGTGTACGATGTTGGTAGGGACCTATAGACCAACATCTTTTCACCCAATTTCCTGCCAGTTTTCTTTGCTAAACCAAGCATTCTACAGGCTTACTGGATCATCTAGTGGTTCACTTAGCTATTGCGCATATGATGGTGAAAGGGAGTGAAATGACCAGCCTGAAACCAGGACAACTGGGAGTTAGAGGCATAGGCAGGAGCAGAGCCCAGGTCTGTGGGCTCACGGAATTTAGACCTGCTACAGGTGGTGACATTCTTTTCTTGCAGAGAGGTATCATGGGGTTCTCGAAGCTGCCCCTCTTCCTGGTCCTCAGCATGCTGATCATCCACCAGGCAGGCATGCTCCAGGCAGCACCATTCAGGTAAGACAGCCCTGCCTGGAGCCCTGTCACTTCCCACAGCCCCTGGAATTATACAATTCTATGTTCTCAATTGTGCTGTGCTGAATCTGGCTCTTATGAGGGGGTGGTAATGTATGAATGTAAACATGTAGATAAGTTTATCATAAATTTTTTATGAGATAAAGATGTATAGCACACAGTTTATAGACATATGATACATTATATTCCTTGCAAATTTCATATACTGTGAACCTCATAGCATTCTTTTGTTGATTTTTACCAGACATTTTTATCTTTAGGAAACCTAGTTACTAGTTTAACCATAATTTGTGCAATGAATTGCATCCTAATTTGCTAATTGCTTTGCCAATAAATGTTATTAAATCTGATATATAAAATCTGATATATATTTTATCTAATTTCTCACCTTCATTCAAATTACATTAAAGTGAAACCATTTTCAGATTTAAATAATTAATAATGGCTATATTTTATACTAAGCTCATAAAATTCCTGAAAATCTAACCATCACCTTTCACAAGTCTATATGATCCACTTGGACCAAGCCACTTCTCTAGGTCACACCAGATCCTAAATCCTGGTGAAGCAGCAATTTTGGATGAACAATGGCCTATGCCCTGTCCATTGAGAGCTGGTTTAGTCACATCTGTAGGGGAAGTCCCAGAATCCAAGAAACTTCATTGCTTATCCTAGAATGAGGACTTTCAGGGACTCAGAGCACCTGTTGCTCTTGTTTCTCCTCCCCAGGTCGGTCTGGAAAAATGGCCTTGTACCAGCTACACTCACTGAGGAGGAATCGTACTTCCTACTGGCCACAATGGTGAAATATTATGTGCAGAAGGCCAGTGAGCTGGAGTATGAAACTGAGGACTTCGGGTAAATCTGTGTATCCCTCTCAGAACATGGCTTACCTTCTCCATTGGCATACCAGGAAGACATATCCTTAAACATGAGATTGGGGGACTTCCTTGGTGGTCTGTGCTTCTGATGCAGGGGGTCCCAGTTTGATCCCTGGGTGGGGAACTCACGAGTTGGCCACATGTTGATCTCACATGTTGGCCAAAAAAAAAAAAAAATTGAGATTGGGATAGTGCCATAAGTGTCTCTCTCATCTCATAAGCCTTGGATGATTTTTAATTTACACAGAAAAGATGGCTGTTACAGATCTATGTTCTAAGACCAGTGACCCAAACCCCCTTTGTTTTATGATACCCCTGGAAATGTCTACAGGGAGTGATTGTAGTATTTTCCCTAATGCTCTAGGCTTTTCTACTGTGATGATCGTATTTAGCAGAAACATTTAAGGTTCACTGGTGCCTCTCAGAGTAGTAATTTTCCACTGATGGTCCCATGGGGCAGCACCTGCTCTCAACCTCTCACTGACAGATCTTTTCATTTTTCTCCATCCTACAAATCAGCGTCATTGCCCAGGAGAGAACCAGTAATGCCGCCACTGGCATGACCCATAAGATGGCAGGCTTCCTGGGCAAATCTGGGAGCAAGATTAAGAGGAACATCATGTCCACCAACGTGGCTCCAAAGCCTTTGGCCGGCACCACAGGGATCTTCAGAACCAAGTAGTGAAATAACTCCAGGAAGAAGGTGACCAGCCCAGTACTTCAAATGGCACAGCTGGTGGCTGGGTATTACAGACATGCATGCCACATTCTAACCCTCTCTTGGCCCGTACCTTAAAAAAATCCACAGCAGAGTTGCTGAGCCCAGTGTCTAGATACAGAACAGAGAGTCTCAATATCTGAAATCCCTCTAACTTGGGTTCATTTGTTTTCCAGTGTCTCCTGGTGATACTGAGATCATCTGCCGGGAAACATAGATCCTATTCATTTCAAAACACTGTTCCAGACTTCTCTGGTGATCCAGTAGTTAAGACTGCACACTTCCACTACAGGGGGCAAACGTTCGGGCCCTGGTTGGGGAACTAAGATCCCACATGCTTAAGATCCCTCACTGCAACATGCCACACCATGGTGCAGAAAAAGCAAGCATACAAACAAAAACTGCTCCTTGCAGTTATAATTGTGATTATTCTAGTTTTTGAGTTTGAAAGGCAAAGACCCGACCCTTTGAGAATATTCCCTACAATGTCATCTGGATTCAGAGATAGACTTGGGTTCAAATACTGTGTCCTCTACTATGTCACCATGGGCCAAACCCTCTATAAGCCTGTTTCCCCATTTAACTTGAAGGCAACAATACTAGCTACCTGTTAGCAGCTGAACTCTATTCTTGTAATTTGCGATGAAAGAAACTTGCAGAAAAAATAGCATGGAAGACCCGCATGTATGCATGCTTGATGTTGAAAATGTTCTTTTCCTTGAAGTAAACTGAAGCTAAATGCAAAATAAAATCATTTGCAGTTATCTAGTGTGCATCTTTTAAATATTTGATTCTATGTTCAGTAAATATGATTCATGTCTCATCGGCTTATCTGGCAGAAAATTAGGGCCCTGTCAGCCAACTTTGCCAAGAGGTATTACATCCATTATGAATTCAAACTAACTTAGTCTTCACAGACATATTTTGTCCTTAGAAGTATTTTGATTGTGAGATTTTTTTAGTGATAATATATCTGACAATGTTTATTAAATGGCAACCAAACCCTTAGTTTAAAACAAACTTAGCCAAAATACACTACATTTCCCTTGTGCTCTAAAGTTAGAATGTCCTTAAAATAACTTTAATATTCTTTAATGTGTGTGTGTATGCTCAGTCGTGTCTGACTCCTTGCAATCCCATGGACTGTAGCCTGCCAGGCTGCTCTGTCCATGGAATTCTCCAGGTAAGAATACTAGAGTGGGTTGCCATTTCCTATCCCAGGGGATCCTCCCAACCCAGGGATCAAACCTGCACCACTGAGGCACCTGGGAAGCCCAATCTTCTTTAATAAGCATGTTCAGTTTAACCTACTGTTTATTTTGCTTCTTCAAAGTTAACTCTTTTTAGAAGCACAGTCTAAGAATATTTATCAAGATCTTTTGCAAAGCAAGAGTAAAAAGGCTTCAAATTAGGACTTAAGTGACTCTCTGAGCGAGGTTCACAGATTTAAAGAATGGACTTGTCGTGTTCTAGTTCCTTACTCTTCCTACTTGGCACTCAAAGTTCCATAGAAGCCCAGTTGCTTGAGAAGAATTTCAGTAAACTTTGCAGTCAGTATGACTGTGGGGAATACAAGTCCCTGGCTATGAGCTAGTCCCGTGCCCCAGACAGCAAATTCTGACCTCCAGTGATTACACTTCCTGTGTTATACAGGCTAATAATACTATTTCTTTACATCAGAAAACTTAACTATTTGTAATGATACATCTATTTGTGATTATTTGATTTATGTACACATTCCCCAATAGACTGTAAATACCATGAAAGTGAGGACCATAGCTAGTTTTGCTCACCATTACATCTCCAGCATTTAGTCTAGGAGGTGCTTAATAATTCTGTGATGAATGACTGAAGAAACATGTGCCAAGTCTAGAGCCCAGATTTCTGGTTCCACTGGTGCTGCCTTGCATTACCTTGGATAGAGAATTACATTTCCACTGAGTCTCAGATACCATGTTTGGAAGAGGGTTTTCAGCAAGATGGTCACTAAGTGTTTGTCCATCCACTTTAGACTTCTAATCTCTTTAAACATAAAGGAGGGAAGAGAAGTCGTCCAGATTAGAAAATGGCCCAGTAGGGTGCTGTAGGAGAGGCTGTGGCAGAGGGTGGTTGGCTGAGCATTCCTAGGAAATGGCATAAATGACTCCCGAATGAAGTGTGACCTGTCTACAGCCTTCGGAAAAATTGTGAAAGGAAAGAAGTTTCTCACTGAAAACTACTTTTTTCCTTATCAGTTTCTTAAATCCTCACACCCACCACCATCAACATGACCATGCTGACAACTCCAACAGATCAGTGTCCTCTCACCTCCCATTCTGTCCTGACTCTAAAAAAAAAAAAAAAATGCTAAAATAAACACATTCACATATAAGCGCACTTTTAAGAACTTTTTTTTTTTTTAAACACTTTACTCTCCTGCCATTGGGGTCTGCATTTTCCAATTTAAGCTGTTTGGGGGGATGTTTAACTCATACAAATTAAATAGTAAAGACTGAACTTCAGGCATGGTGGGAACTTTTTTTTAGTGGTTTAAGGGAGGCTTTCATAAGCTTCCTCAAATCCCATGCAGAAGTGCCACACTTTACCAGCTTTACCTCACTGCCTGACTCCTAGGAGCATCAATGAAATTCAAGTGCACAAACCCATCCTACATAACACTTTGTTAACAAAATCATCACTTAGGTACCCTTCCAGGGCTGAGACTCTGGTGAGGTATGTGAGGTATTCCCCTTGGGAGCAAATTAAGGGGGCACCAAAAAGCTTAGTAATCAAGGTGATATTATAATGTTAACACTTTGAAATAAAAATGCAGAAAAAATTCATGATGAACAAGATACCAAGTTTTTAATGAGCCAACATCGGTATTGATTTTTTTTTTTTTTGCCTTAGGCTTCAATACAGCTAGGCAATACGACTAGGCATTTGAACTCTTTCTCCCTTCCATTCGGATGAAACACAACTGTGAGTGTACATAATGAAATGTGCCAACAAGGCCCCTTGTGCTGATTGCATCACTGTAGGCTGGGGGAAGGGCTGTTGGGAGGGCACCCAGGGCTCAGACCATGGGAGCAGGCATCCAAGAACTGACGGGGAACCTTCAGAATGTGTCCTGGAGGGAGGCTTCCGAGTTCAAAAAAGAGGCTTCCGCTGGAGCACAGACACTCTTTAAAACCATTACCTGTCTGCACATAGAAACAGCAGAGCCATGTACAGGGTTTTCACATTCTTCAGGCAGCCATTCAGCCCTGCATACTGAAGAAGGGATCTCTGCCGTGAAGCAGTGAAATACTTCATTTCCTGTTCTACCAAACATCCCTGTCCTGATAAAGTCCAGAGACAAACATAATATTGGTTGTTTTCTCTCACTGTAGGAGCAAATGCAGGGAGGGGGGACAAAGAGAGGGCTTTCTCTTCGCTGAGTGCTGAGAGAACACAGTAAACGATGACAGGAAGGATCTGTGTTCTGAGAGACTCTAAGTGAGTCGTGACGACCTCCCACACAGTGTCCCCAAGGGGCAGTGGGGGTGGGGATGAGGCATCTCATCAGTGCTGTTAGTGAGTCAGGCTGCCGTCAAGGCTTCAGCTCTCCTCTGCTAACGTAGGCAGGGAGAAAATGCCAAAGGAGAAATGCTCCTTACTTTACGTGAAGGGGAGAATATTTGGGGAGTGAAAATTAATCCTTTTTGAAAATAAATGATGGAAGGGGGCCACTCTTGAACCAAGCACCATACTGCCTAATAGCTGTGGCCAGCCAGACAACACAAGCGGGATGATGTTGGGGAAAGCAGGCAGGGCTGACCTCAGACATCCAGTAGGTGATATGACTCCATTCCTGGTGCTTCTGCATCACTGTGCTCCACCTGCAATGCCAATATCCTCCCTGGGCCATTTCCACCGACCTTTGGTTAGACACTGAGGACTAAGTTTAGAATGGTCACCTAACATATTATTTTTTCCACTTTACTAGAAAGTTATTGATTAATAAGAATTTTAAGGAATCCCTAAAGGTAATATATTAGGCATTTGTAATAGGCAGTAGGTAGATATTCTGTGGCTGGAGATCCTGTGAAACATACAGGACACTGGAGAAGTCCATTTACCAGATAGTGAGCTCAAAACAGTTAAAAAGGAAAACTTAAGGCTAACGTACTACCTAGCTTCCCCTTCAGTGTTCTTGCATCAGAGATATAGAGAGACTAGAAACACTCTCAGAGGACAAGGCTTGCTTAGCAGATGGGGGCCTTTGCTCTTGGCATTCCTTCTTTGGAGTATTTTCCCCATATCTCTTCCCCTGAGTGCCCCTCCATTCCTACCCCTCACCTCCAATATATCCACATCCTAATTCCCAGAACCAGAGTATGTTAGGTTTCACGTCATGGAGCAATAAAATGGAATTAAGGTTGATAAGGGCTTCCCTGGTGGCTTAGAAGGTAAAGAGTCTGCCTGCAGTGTGGGAGACCCAGGTTCGATCCCTGGGTTGATAAACATCTGTCCGTTGAGAAGTGGAGATTATCCTGGATTATTCAGGTCCTAAGTAGAAGAGGCAGGCAGAGAAGGGGGCAGAAGGGTCATTGAGATCCAATGTGCTGCCTTTGAAGATGAAGGAAAGGGAACATGCCTTAAGAAATGTGCATATCCCCTAAAATTTGAAAAAGGCAAGGAAACTAATTCTTCCATAGAGCTTCTAGAAGGAATGCAGGCATACAAACACCTAACTTTTGGCCTCTAAGACCCACTTTGGACTTCTGAGGACAAAAATCTGTAAGACAATAAATTTGTGGTTTTAAGGCACTCTAGTAATTTGTTACAGCAACAGTAGGAAACTAACACATCTTATCATTTGATCTAAGTTCAAATGTCATCTTCTTAAAGAGACTTCTTGACATCTCTCACCTGAAAGGATTTTCCCATGCCCAAGCACTTTCTATAACACATTTTCATTTTGTCTGCTTATTATTATCTACAATTACTTTACTAATGTGTTTACTACTTTTCCCTTTCACAAGAATGTAAGTTCTAGGAGGGTAGTGGTTTTCTTTTCACATATCATCTCCATTGCTTTGCATACTACTACATGGAAGATACTTAAATAATATCTGCAGTATGAATAAGCCTTAAGCTAACAAGGACCATAACATTCCTGCTACTGCTCAGTCACAAAGGGCAGCTGTTACAAGTGTCTCGTGGCCAGCAAGTCCTGTGTTGCAAGGAACTCCCAATACAAAACAGGAATAGAAGCAGAAATAGCAAACAGAATTTTCCAAGTAGTTAATCAGTTGCTTAATTTTAGGTACCTGGAAGCAAAAAGTTTGAACAGTAAGCACTATCCCTGGACAACTGTAGACCAGACAGCCTTCTGTGACGGCCAAATAGTAACCAGTTGGGGATGATCAGAAAGCTGTGAAAACATATGTAATTCACTCAGGTTGCCTAAATATCATGTAACTACAATTCATAAGGGAATCACATGTAAAAACACCTTATAACGTAAGGACAAAAGGATAAATTAAAAAAGGCCAAATCGTGAGATTACTTTCTTTTTATATTGATAGGTCAATTCTTTAATAGAAATTCTGAAGAGTATCAGCTTCTGCTAAAGACAACAGCGTTGATAATCTCCAGTTGTCTGGTCAGATACAAGCAGACCTGGTTCTTAAAAGGATAGCCACAGAAAGGGCTGGCTGCCAGGGACGTTGGATCCGCCTGCTCCAGTGAGCCGCGCATAAATCAAAAGGGCCGCACACCCTCCCATAGCAGAACAAAGCCAGCAGTAACAAACCCGAGGGCCCTACGCTCAGCCAGCCAATGGCCATAGAAATGGGGCGGGACCTCGGGGGTAATGGACCAATAGGATGCGGTGGGGTTGGAGCTCTCCCCGGGTCCTAGGGCAGCGCGGGTTTGCAGCCCCCGCCCCAGGCCATGTGGGAGCCTCACAGCGCCGAGGCGTTCGCGGCAGCCCTCGGCGGGGTCTTCTTCCTGCTTCTCTTCGCCCTGGGGGTCCGCCAGCTGCTGAAGCAGAGACGGCCGTCGGGCTTCCCCCCGGGACCGTCGGGGCTGCCATTTATC
>NW_011495071.1:16723213-16728957 GCF_000754665.1 Bison bison bison
ATTTATCGGCAACATCTACTCACTGGCCGCCTCGGCCGAACTCCCCCATGTCTACATGAAAAAACAGAGCCAGGTGTACGGCGAGGTACAGCCGACGGAGGGCCCGCGCCTCCCTCCCCGGGGTAGGGGATGGGGGTGGGAGTCCGATGCTCGTGGTTGCCAGTTGTCGGGACCCTGCTCCGTGTGCGCGCAGCGTGGGAGCAAGCCCGCTTCCTGTGCCAAGGGACAAGGTCCTCAGGCGGCGCCACTGCCGGGGGCTGGGGAAAGGAGAGCCCTGCCCATCCGTGAGCCCCGCCCACACCGACGCCCGCGGAATCTGAGCGGGATTCTCCCGCCCGCGAGGGCGAAGAGGTGCCGCTCCCGCGCATGTGCAGTGGGACCCTGGACCCGCGCCGGACGCCCCGTCGGGCGTCACAGGCGCCAACTTCAACGTTCGTTCCGCGCGCCCGGCTTCTCGGGTTCACGGAACCTCACGCCGCACGCGTAGGTTAGCGTCCCCTTACGGCTTCTGGGGATTTTCAGGGTTGAGTTAATGGTTAATAGGAGGTCGTTGGGTATTTGCATTTGAGAACGGCTGGTCTAGGCGTCTGCTGTGAGGAGGAGCGCAGGTGAAGGACTGTGAAAGAGCGAATGAATTAATGAGTGAAATCAGTGCGGTGTCCCACTGCTGTGCTGTCTACCTGGAGATAGGAGCGCCCCCGCAGCAAACACGGAGCCTCCCTTGCAGTGTGACCTCTCCAGGGCAGGTCTTCTAGTACTTTTTTTCGGCGGGGGAAATTTTGGCGCAGACCTGCTGAGTGACTTGTAGGGTTGCTGCACAGCTGCCAAAAGCAAGAGAAAGGCCAGAGTCCTAGCTTGCCTTGGGAAGAGTGTCCTAACGTGGAGGAGGCAGAAGTTTCCAGAAAACGCCTTGACCCAGCTCAGTTGATTTGTTTTAAATCCTTTCCTTTATAGGAAGATACTAGCCAGACTCTGATAGGTTCTGTGATGAAGAGGTGAAGAAGGCAGCGTCAGCTTTAAAAAATGCCTGATGTGAGAGTTGGGAGTTAAGTTTTATTTGGGGGCAAAATGAGGACTGCAGCCTGGGAGACAGTACCTCAGATAGCTCTGAGAAGCTGTTCCAGAGGCAACGGGGTAAGGCCGATATTTATGTGACTTTGGTGAAGGGGTTGTTCATGTAATCTGGGCACAAATTTTTGCAGAAGGTTTTAGTAGTTGTGAGGAGCAGATGTCACCATGAATGAATTGAGTGCTTTTCTAGAAATGAAGAGATGTTAGAATTGGGTTCATAAATTCAGCTCCTGAAAATAGCAACCTATCTGAAGACCTGTTCTGCCAGTTTTTTGGAATGGAGTGCCTCCTTCCTGGTCTCCATCCTGACTGCCTTCAGGGCATATTGAAGGTCAGCAGGTGCAACAGCACTTGATGTAGAGGTAGATGGCAGGTGCCAATTGGAAGTAGTTGACAGCAGTCACAGCCTGATTTTAGGTAGTTACAGTTCAGTGAGAGAGAAGCATTAATGATCAACCACAAATTGTGTGTGTTGTGAAAAAACAGGACTGTTGGGCAGTTGTGGCATTCAGGTTTGGGGTTACATTCATATTTAAACCAGTTTTTACAAGAATTATTCGAAGTTTCTGCAGTTCACTAATGGTCTCTATCACTATAGGAAGGCTGGACTTAAAGCAAATATATATAATTCTTAGATTTTATTTTCCATCCTCCAGTTCGTGAGTGTATTTGCATGGTTTTCATCAAATGTATTTGATTTCTGGTGTGTTGGTATGAAGTATCATCAGTATTACAGAGAAATCAGAAGATGTGAAAGAACAAGACCAGAGGTTGAGTCCTCTTTCAAAAAAGGTCAACATTTCTTAGGTTCTAGTTGATGTGGTGGTTGAACACTTCAGGCTAATGTTTACCATTTAAAGAGAACTGGGATTTTTTTTTACAGCTGATGCATTATCTTTGCTATTGTTACTTGTTTTGCATGATAAATCATTTGTTCTTTTATTCCCTTAAGATTAATTACTGAGACCTTGTACAAGGGCAAGTATCATACTCAGGCTTAGATCCCCAGATGGCTTAGGCAGAAAATGACTTCTCTTAAGAAAGCCATTCCTGGTTCTTTCTTTCTGGGGAACCCCTATCCCATCTGATGATAAACAATAGAATATATGAATGTGTTGGAAGATTGTCATCTTGGGATAGGTAGCTCTGGTTTAATGGATTTGTGGCACGAATTACCAGTTTTTTTGGTAGTACAACTATTTAAGGCAGCCATGGATCTTTACAGGCTTTCCTGATAGCTTAGTTGGTAAAGAATCCGCCTGCAATGCAGGAGACCTCGGTTCGATTCCTGGGTCAGGAAGATCCCCTGGAGAAGGGATAGGCTACCCAATCCAGTGTTCTTGGGCTTCCCTTGTGACTCAACAGGTAAAGAATCTGCCTGCAACGTGGGAGACCTGGGTTCGATCCCTGGGTTGGGAAGATCTCCTGGAGAAGGGAAAGGCTACCCACTGCAATATTCTGGCCTGAAGGATTCCATGGACAGTATTGTCCATGGGGTTGCAAAGAGTCGGACACAACTGAGCAACTTTCATTTCCACTTTGGATCTTTACAAAGTGGTCTTTTTACTGAAGGTGGTAAAATCAAATAGGACTAACTGTGTTATTATATCCAAGAGTGGAGGGAGAAGAAAATGCAGAAATTGAAAGGATGTATGCATTGAAGAGTAGACATTGTTTGAATAAGTCTATTTTAGACTTAAGTTGAAAACCACCTAAAGTATTAACCCTTTAATCTGATTGTTCTTTATCTTAGTTGTGAAACACCCCTACAGGTCTCTCATTGTCTTAGAGATATTTTCCAATTATGACAAAGTCTCAGAGTTGGTTTGAGTTTTTAATGTACTATACTTTTCTTGGAAGCGGAAGGAAACTATTATCTTCTATACTTCTAGAAGGTTGTGGAAAGTTTATATGTCTTATAAATAGAATCTTATTTTTCTACTATGTTTCATGATGATCTGGAGATGTGTGCTCAGAGAAAGTCATGGACTTTAAAATTGCTTATGAGAAGTGACAATCACTTCAAGTGACAACTACTTTTATGAAGTCTGTGAATTCAATTCTCCTTCGTAATTCTTGAAAGGAAGACAGCCAGTCTTCAAGTCTTATACAGTCATTTTAAAGACATTCTTATATAGAAGTGTACCACACTGAGACTTAACATTACCTTAGAGATCCATCCTGAATGTGTAAGCTTCTGCAGTGACTAATCTTAACCCAGATTTCAGAAGCATTCCCTAGCTAGCAAAACTAGTATGAGGGGTTTTAACAGATTATTTTCAGGTAATGCACATAAGGATAATAAAGTAATTACTTTGAGGCAAGTGGAGTTGACAACCTATAATTTATTTATACAGTAAGCATTTATTGAAATTTATGCAAGGCATTGAATGAGATTTTATGGAGTGTTCGAAGATGAAAGGGATGAAATCACTGAATCAAAAGAGTTTATAATTTAGCCAACAAGCAGAAGATAAGCATTCATATAATGCTTCTGGTTTTTTGTGCCAGTGCTATGTTGCTTCAGTCGTGTCTGACTCTTTGTCTGTAACCCATTGTAACCCACCAGACTCCTCTGTCCATGGCATTTACCAGGGAAAAATACTGGAGTGGGTTGCCATTTCCTACTCCAGGGGATCTTCCTGACCCAGGGAGTGAACCTGTGTCTCCTGCATTGGCAGGCAGGTTCTTTTCCATTAGCGCCACCTTTGGTAGTATTGAATTAAGTGCCATGGGAGCTTTTAAGCATGTGCTGTGGTGGTTCAAGGGAAAAAGAGAATGCACCAAGAAAGGCTTCATGGTGGTTGGTCCCTAAAGACTTGGTGGTTTGGACAGTATGGCAGTCAAGGGGGGCATTCCAAATGAGAATACAGCCCAAGCAAATGTTGAAAAGTATATGGCAATTACCAGTTTTTATCAAAGGACTTTTTACATTCCTCTGTTATTAGCACTTAGTCTATAGTGTTGTAAAATATGCTTAAATGTGTTTCTCCACCACTTTTCTTTAATTCAACATATATTTATCAGTTGTTAGCATATGCTATGTACTATCCTAATTGTGGAGATTTAGCAATGAATAAAACAAGTGGAAATCCCTGCTCTTGTGTGGTTTATATTATAGTGATGGAAGGGAGGCAGTGAGCAGGATAGGAACAATGTAAACACAGTAAGTATATAACATGTTAGAGTATAAAGTATAAAATAACTAAATTAGGGTAAGGAAGATGAAGAATACTAGGGGGTGAAATTTTAATGGGTTAGAGCAGGCCTCACTGCAAAAAAGGCATCTGAGAAAATACTGCAAGGAAGTGAAGTAGCAGGCTATGGGAATATCTAGGGGAAGAACATTCCAGGCCAAGGGAACAAGTACTAAGGCCTTGAAGCAGAAATATGCCATGTTGAGAGTCACCTGTAAAGAGACAAGAGGCAATTGAGATCATATAGAGGAGAAATGAAAGATTAGAGTGATGAAGATTACACTAAATGAAAGATTAGTGATGAAGCTGGTAAGAAACTGTCATATTTTGTCTGTATTGTTAAGTTGAAACATCATGACGGCTGAGAAGTGATGTGGGGCTTGGGTGAAAAATGGAGTCAACATGGCCAGCTCAGGACTTCCCTGGCTGTCCAGGGGTGAAGAATCTGTACTTCCTCTGCAGAGGGTGCAGATTCAATCTGTAATCAGGGAACTATGATCCAGCATGCTGTATAGTGTGGCTAAAAGAAAAAAAAAATCCAAAACAACAAACACCATGGGCAGTTTGGGACCTGAATATAGTTTAGGGCATCTACCTGGTGTCCCAGAATTACGTGATATATGGAAAATCACACATCTGGTGTTGTAAGTATTGAGTGCTGAAAGTTGAGGAGGCACACAGGAGGAGGATTTTTTCTTTGTATTTACTTAAAATTATGCTTCTGGGAAAAGACTTTAAGACCATCCCCTTACTGCTTTGCAAACTGAAAAGAGCCCCTCCTTTGCTCAGCTGATAATCACTTCCTTTGTACTGAAACTCTCACACTGCCGCTATTGACATACCATTGCTTATGGCAGTCAGTCCACGACTCTTCCCCAAAGTTCCGGGTGTACCTTCTGCTCCGTTAGCAGGGTACATCCTTGTGCCAAAAACTCTTTTGCTCAGTTTGTTGATTCTGTTGCTACTTGGAGGTCTTTATCACTTTTTCTTCTGTAAATACTTCTGTTGAACTTCAGTTCTCTGCTAAGCCTCCATCCCACCCCCCCAAAATTGTGTGAATCATGGCCAAAATCCATTCTGCCTGTTTGCACAAAGATGAGGCTTGACTCAGTATTTTTGGCACTCAAAAACCTTCAGCTAGGGACTTCCATGGTGGTCCAGGGATTGAGAATCCGCTTTCCAATGCAGGGGACATGGGTTTGATCCCTGGTTGGGGAACTAAGATACTGCAGGATAACTACTGCAACAGGAGAAAGCCTGGATGCTGCAGCAAAGAGCCCTGTACACAGCGATGAACAGGGCTATATGGCCAAATTTTTTTTTTTTTTTTTTAAGTTCTCAGCCAGTGCCTGAGAGGATGAGGTTAAGCAATCATTGCATCTCACTGATAAGGTAGCACTGTTCCTTCACTGGATTAGGCCCCTATGTGGGGCTAACTAGAATAGAGTACCGGAGGTATGACATTTTAAGGGAACC
>NW_011495071.1:16729057-16730269 GCF_000754665.1 Bison bison bison
AACCTGTAGTGAAGCATGTGAGAAACTACAACAAGGAACAGGATGGATATTCCATCTTTTAGCTCAGAGGCAGCCACCTATACCAAAGTGGCAAATGCCTATACTCCAAGGTCAGATACCCTTAGGGCCCTCTGTTAACTTCATGGCATTCAGGGGCCTAAATAAATAAACCAGTGAGTTTCAGTATGTTTTGTTGAGGAAAGGGAAATTTTCCCCTCTGCCCCTCTTGAGTTCTTATGGCTGGACTAAGAATAGAATTGACACAAGACAGAGTAACAGGAGAGAAAGAAACACAGTAGAATTCATGCGCATGGAGGTCTCGTAGAAATGGGATGGAGGAAATGACGAAAGCAGGCAGATTTTATATTTTTTAGATAAAGAACCAATAAATTTGCAAAGAATTGACAGGACAAGAAAAACTTTGGTTTTGGGTGCCCAATTAGTGAAGAATCTAAACAGGTCTTGTGATTGGGCAGTAAATTATAGAAATAACAAGATTTGTTTAAAAAAGGCTTCTCAGCCCCAAATTCCCTGTCTTTGGTAATCGGCAATAGGGAGTCCTAGGGCGATGAAAGTGAAAGTGGAGGGTGAAAAAGTTGGCTTAAAGCTCCACATTGAGAAAACGAAGATCATGGCATCTGGTCCCATCACTTCATGGGAAATAGATGGGGAAACAGTGGAAACAGTGTCAAACTTTATTTTTGGGGGCTCCAAAATCACTGCAGATGGTGACTGCAGCCATGAAATTAAAAGATGCTTACTCCTTGGAAGGAAAGTTATGACCAACCTAGATAGCATATTCAAAAGCAGAGACATTACTTTGCCAAGAAAGGTTTGTCTAGTCAGTGGTTTTTCCTGTGGTCATGTATGGATGTGAGAGTTGGACTGTGAAGAAGGCTGAGTGCCGAAGAATTGATGCTTTTGAAGTGTGGTGTTGGAGAAGACTCTTGAGAGTCCCTTGGACTGCAAGGAGATCCAACCAGTCCATTCTGAAGGAGATCAACCCTGAGATTTCTTTGGAAGGAATGATGCTAAAGCTGAAACTCCAGTACTTTGGCCACCTCATGCGAAGAGTTGACTCATTGGAAAAGACTCTGATGCTTGGGGGAATTGGGGGCAGGAGGAGAAGGGGATGACAGAGGATGAGATGGCTGGATGGCATCACTGACTCAATGGACGTGAGTCTGAGTGAACTCCGGGAGTTGGTGATGG
>NW_011495071.1:16730369-16761185 GCF_000754665.1 Bison bison bison
AATGGCAACCCACTCCAGTATTCTTGCCTGGAGAATTCCATGGACAAAGGAGCCTGGTGGGCTACAGTCTGTGGGGCCATAAAGAGCTGGGACATGACTGAGCAACTAACACCAACACAACAACCTCCATATGCAGAGAGTGCACCTTTCACATGAGAGATTTATTTCCTACTTTCAGGGAGATAAAAAGAGAGAGGTGTCCCTCATTTTTATTTATTTTTATTTTGGCTTGCAGGATCTCAGTTCCCTGCCAGGGATCACACCCAGGCCACAGCAATGGCAGTTCCAAGTCCTAACCAGTAGGCCACAAGCGAACTCCCTAGAGTATCCTTTTTGTGTTGGCCATTTCTTCATTAACTTTTAATTCAAAATAATTAATGTGCCATTGAGGCATATTTTGGGATTACATATCCCAGGCCCCAACAAAAGTTGTCTTCAGTTTCAAGTCTCTTGGGCCTTTGACAATCCCCTCCCCTACCTAAACCTAGAATAATAAATGATATATAGATGGAGTCACCCCCTCAATTTTTCTTGGAAATAAACAGAGGTTCTGAGAGATCATTGACTGTTTTGAGTTGGAATGAATTTTAAAAGCGCATATAACTCAAGTATTTCTTGATTTTCTATAGCAGCCCCGAAGCCCAAAAACATTAAGGGTTCTATCCAGTGACCTATATCTGTTTAATGGCAAAGCTTAAAGTATAACCCAGACCTCCTCAATCTGGTACTGTTTGCATTACAGCATTTACAAGATTATGTCTTCAGTCATTGAATGTGTAATGAAATTATTGTGCTTGATAGGCACTCTAAACAGTCAACTTGGTAATAAATGCCAGTATTTTCAAGAAATAACAAATACTGAGAGAGCTGGACTTAGTACATGTAGATTTCTCTGGTTATATTTCTCAATATATTTTTCCATTTAAATGTTTTTCTTTTCTTCTCAAAGATCTTCAGTTTGGATCTTGGAGGTATATCAGCTGTGGTTCTAAATGGCTATGATGTAGTAAAGGAATGCCTTGTTCATCAAAGTGAAATTTTTGCAGACAGACCATGTCTTCCTTTATTCATGAAGATGACAAAAATGGGAGGTATGTTTGTTTTCACCTATCTAGTGATTTACTAAACTATTATAAATCGCAGTTCTTATTTTATGTAAATTTATTACATAGTAGTGACTGAACAACTTACTTACAACAACAGACTTAGGGACTGAACAACAACAATCACATAGTAGAGATTGGTTTCTGTTGTACTGATTAATTTATACCGTTCTGTTACAAGTCATGTCTGACTCTGCAACCCCGTGGACTGCAGCATGCCAGGCTCCTCTGTCCTCCATTATTTCCTGGAGTTTGTGAAAATTCATGTCTGTTGAATGTGTGATGCTATCTAACCATAACCACCTCATCCTCTGCTGCCCCCTTCTCCTTTTGCCTTCAGTCTTTCCCAGAATCAGGGTCTTTTCCAGTGAATCAGCTCTTCACATCAGGTGACCAAAGTATTGGAGCTTCAGCCTGGCATCAGTCTTTCCAATGAATATTTGGAGTTGATTTCCTTTAGGATTGACTGGTTTGATCTCCTTGCTCTCCAAGGGACTCTCAGAGAGTCTTGCCCAGCACCACAATTTGAAAGCATCAGTTCTTCCGTGCTCAGCCTTCTTTATGGCCCAACTCTCACATCTATACCTGACTACTGGAAAAAAAGTAGTCAGGCTTAAATTGAAGAAAATAGGGAAAACTGCTAAGACATTGAGGTATGACCTATATCAAATTCCTTATGATTATATAGTGGAGGTGATGAATAGATTAAAGGGATTAAATCTGGTAGACAGAGTGCCTGAAGATTGTGGACAGAAATTCATACTGATTAATAGGAAAGCATTAATTAGTTAATTTAAGTTTTAGAACCTAACATTTGAGGACTTTTAGGCTGTATTACACTCATATTTTACACGCTAATTCTTTTCTTGTAATCTAGTTCTAATAAATACTGTAAATGATGTTTTAAAGAATTAGCACAAGCAGGTTTTGTGAAACAAGTATACATATGTGTGCACACATACTGGAATCAGAAGTATGTTTTAAGCTAGTCTTGAGTGCTTGGTGACATTTTATGATCATTTTACTTCTAAGTTTATAAACCCTGAAACAGCCTTTCTTAACTACTAATTAATATGATATGTAAATGAAGAACTGTACGGTATGTGTGAAGGACTAGTATTCTCTATGGTTTAGTCTTGATCAGTATCAGATGATTATATATTCAACAAGAGAGAAAGGCTGAAAGTTAATGGATGAGAAGAAAGCAACAGAAGACTAACATAGAATGTTGATGTCTATACATCCGTTTTCATAGTTAATAGTATGAGTTTTTATGAACTTCAAAATTTTCCAATTTAACGAGAGCTTCACACTTCATTTCCAAGAAAAATGCAATAGCTTGGTTACATAGACTAAAATATACATAGATTTAAAATGAAGAAGATAAAAAGTAACTATTAAATTGCAAAGCCAATCAACTTGTGCAAAGAAAATACCAACTTAAAAGGCTGAATTATCAGGCCAGGGTATGATGAACCTTGAAAGCAATAGTATAACTAAAAAGCAAATCTCCAACTTCTTAAATACTCTTCTAAGTAATAATTAGACCAAAAAAGAAATTATACCACAAGTATAACAGAAGACCTTTTAGGAAATTATGAAAATGAATGATATGATCAGAATAATATTTAGGATAAAATATATGTTTTTTGGCATCGCCTTTAGTTGGAATGAAAAACATTCCATTAGAATTGGATTGGAATAAAAGCTGACCTTTTCCAGTTGTGTGGCCACTGCTGAGTTTTCCAAATTTGCTGGCATACTGACTGCAGCACTTTCACAGCATTGTCTTTTAGGATTCTAAATAGCTCAACTGGAATTCCATCACCTCCACTAGTTCCTAGTGATGCTTTCTAAGGCCCACTTGCCTTTGCATTCTAGGATGTCTGGCTCTAGGTGAGTGATCACACCATCATGGTTATCTGAGTAATGAATATCTTTTTTGTACAGTTCTTCTGTGTATTCTTGCCACCTCTTCTTAATATCTTCTGCTTCTGTTAGGTCCATACCATTTCTGTACTTTATTGTGCCTATCTTTGCATGAAACGTTCCCTTGGTGTCTCTAATTTTCTTGAAGAGATCTCTAGTCTTTCCCATTCTATTGTTTTCCTCTATTTCTTTCCACTGATCACTGAGGAAGGCTTTATTATCTCTCCTTGCTGTTCTTTGAAACTCTGCATTCAAATGGGTATATCTTTCCTTTTCTCTTTTGTCTTTAGCTTCTTGTCTTTTCACAGTTATTTGTAAGGCCTCCTCAGACAGCCATTTTACTTTTTTGCATTTCTTTTTCTTGGGGATGGTCTTGATCCCTGCCTCCTGTACAGCGTCACGAACCTCTGTCCATAGTTCTGCAGGCACTCTATCTATCAGATCTCATCCCTTAAATCTATTTCTCACTTCCACTGTATAATCATAAGGGATTTGATTTAGGTCATACCTGAATGGTCTAGTGATTTTCCCTACTTTCTTCAATTTAAGTCTGAATTTGGCAATAAGGAGTTCATGATCTGAGCCACAGTCAGCTCCTGGTCTTGTTTTTTGCTGACTATATAGAGCTTCTCCATCTTTGGCTGCAAAGAATATAATCAGTCTAATTTCGGTTTTGACCATCTGTCCATGTGTAGTTTTTTCCTGTGTTGTTGGAAGAGGGTGTTTGCCACGACAGTGCGTTCTCTTGGCAAAACTCTGTTAGCCTTTGACCTGCTTCATTTTGTACTCCAAAGCCAAATTTACCTGTTATTTCAGGTGTTTCTTGATTTCCTACTTTTGCATTCCAGTGCCCTATAATGAAAAGGACAACTTTTTTGGGGTGTTAGTTCTAGAAGGTCTTGTAGGTCTTCATAGAACCGTTCAACTTCAGCTTCTTCGGCATTACTGGTTGGGGCATAGACTTGGATTGCTGTGATATTGAATGGTTTGCCTTGGAAATGAACAGAAATCATTCTGTCATTTTTGAGATTGCATCCAAGTACTGCATTTCAGACTCTTTTGATGACTGTGATGGCTACTCCATTGTTCTAGGGGATTCTTGCCCACAGTAGTAGATATAATGGTTATCTGAGTTAAATTCACCCATTCCAGTCTATTTTAGTTCATTGATTTGTAAAATGTCGATGTTAACTCTTACCATATCCTGTTTGACCAATTCCAGTTTGCCTTGATTCATGGACCTAACATTCCAGGTTCCTATGCAATATTGCTCTTTACAGCATTGGACTTTACTTCCATCACCAGTCACATCCACAAATGGGTGTTGTTTTGCTTTGGCTCCGTCTCTTCATTCTTTCTGGAGTTATTTCTCCACTAACACATTCAAGTATGACCTAAATCAAATCCCTTACGATTATACAGTGGAAGTAAGAAATAGATTCAAGGGATTAGATCTGATAGAGTGCCTGATGAACTATGGATGGAGCTTCGTGACATAGTACAGGAGACAGGGATCAAGACCATCCCCAAGAAAAAGAAATGCAAAAAGGCAAAATGGTTGTCTGAGGAGGACTTACAAATAGCTGTGAAAAGAAGAGACATGAAAAGCAAAGGAGAAATGGAAAGATATACCTATTTGAATGCAGAGTTTCAAAGAATAGCAAGGAGAGAAAAGAAAGCCTTCCTCAGTGACCAGTGGGGAAAAACAGAGGAAAACAATAAAATGGGAAAGACTAGAGATCTCTTCAAGAAAATTAGAGACACCAAGGGAACGTTTCATGCGAAGATGGGCACAATAAAGGACAGAAATGGTATGGACCTAACAGAAGTAGAAGATATTAAGAAGAGGTGGCAAGAATACACAGAAGAACTATACAAAAAAGATATTCATGTCCCAGATAACCACGATGGTGTGATCACTCACCTAGAGCCAGACATCCTGGAATGTGAAGACAAGTGGGCCTTAGGAAGCATCACTAGGAACCAGTGGAGGTAATGGAATTCCAGTTGAGCTATTTAGAATCCTAAAAGATGATGCTGTGAAAATGCTGCAGTCAATATACCAGCAAATTTGGAAAAGTCAGCAGTGGCCACAGGAATGGAAAAAGTCAGTTTTCATTCCAATCCCAAAGAAAGGCAAAGCCAAAGAATGCTCAAACTACCACACAATTGCGCTCATCTCACATGCTAGTAAAGTAATGCTCAAAATTCTCCAAGCCAGACTTTAACAATATGTGAACTGTGAGTTTTCAGATGTTCAAGCTGGTTTTAGAAAAGGCAGAGGAACCAGAGATCAAATTGTCAATATCTGCTGGATGATTGAAAAAGCAAGAGAGTTCAAGAAAAACATCTATTTCTGCTTTATTGACTATGCCAAAGCCTTTGACTGTGTGGATCACAATAAACTGTGGAAAATTCTGAGAGAGATGGAAATACCAGACCACCTAACCTGCCTCTTGAGAAATCTGTATGCAGGTCAGGAAGCAACAGAACTGGACATGGAACAACAGACTGGTTCCAAATAGGAAAAGGAGTGCGTCAAGGCTGTATACTGTCACCCTGCTTATTTAACTTATATGCAGAGTACATCATGAGAAATGCTGGGTTGGAGGAAGCACAAGCTGGAATCAAGAATGCCAGGAGAAATACCAATAACCTCAGATACACAGGTGACACCACCCTTATGGCAGAAAGCAAAGGACTAAAGAGCCTCTTGATGAAAGTGAAAGAGGAGAGTGAAAAAGTTGGCTTAAAGCTCAACATTCAGAAACTAAGTTCACAGCATCTGGTCCCATCACTTCAAGGCAAATAGATGGGGAAACAGTGGCAGACTTTATTGTTTTGGGCTCCAAAACCACTCCAGAATGGTGTTTACAGCCATGAAATTAAAAGACGCTTACTCCTTGGCGGAAAGTTGTGACCAATCTAGTCAGCATATTAAAAAGCAGAGATATTACTTTGCCAACAAAGGTCCATCTAGTCAAGGCTATGGTTTTTCCAGTAGTCATGTATGGATGTGAGAGGTGGACTATAAAGGAAGCTGAGCACCGAAGAATTGATGTTTTTGAACTGTGGTGATGGTGAAGACTCTTGAGAGTTCCTTAGACTGCAAGGATATCCAGCCAGTCCTTTCTAAAGGAGATCAGTCCTGAGTATTCATTGGAAGGACTGATTCTGAAACTGAAACTCCAGTACTTTGGCCACCTGATGGGAAGCGCTGACTCATTTGAAAGGACCCTAATGCTGGGAAAGATTGAAGGCAGGAGGAGAAGGGGATGACAGAGGATGAGATGGTTGGATGGCATCACCAACTCAAGGGACATGAGTTTAGATAAACTCCGGGAGTTGGTGATGGACAGGGAGGCCTGGCCTGCTGTAGTCCATGGGGTCGCAAAGAGTCAGATACGACTGAGCGACTGAACTGAATTGATCTCCCGTAGCATATTGGGCACCTGCACACCTGGGGAGTTCATCTTTTAGTGTCCTATCCTTTTGCCTTTTCATGCTGTTCATGGAGTTCTCAAGGCAAGAAGAATGCTGAAGTGGTTTGCCATTCCATTTTCCAGTGGACCTTGGTTTGTCAGAACTCTCCACCATGACCCACCCGTTTGGGTGGCCCTACATGGCATGGCTCATAGTCATTGAGTTAGACAAGGCTGGGGTCCATGTGATCAGTTTGGTTAATTTTCTGTGATTGTAGTTTTCATTCTATCTGCCCTCTGATGGATAAGGATAAGAGGCTTATGGAAGCTTCTTGATGGGAGAGACTGACTGAGGGGGAGTCTGGGTCTTGTTTTGATGGGCAGGGCCATGCTCAGTAAATCTTTAATCCAGTTTTCTGTTGATGGGTAGAGCTGTGTTTGCTCCCTGTTGTTTGACCTGAGGCCAAACTATGGTGGAGGTAATGAAGATAATGGCAACCTCCTTGAAAAGGTCCCATGCACTTCTGCATTCAGTGCCCCTGACCCTTAAGCAGGCCACGGTCAACCCAAGCCTCCACCAGAGACTCCTGGACACTCCCAGGCAAGTCTGGGCCAGTCTCTTGTGGGGCCACTGCTCCTTTCTCCTGGGTCCTGGTGCATACAAGGTTCTGTTTGTGCCTGCCAAGAGTCTGTTTCCCCAGTCCTGTGTAAGTTCTGGAGGCACTATGGTGGGGTTAATGGCGACCTCCTCCAAGAGGGCTTATGCCATTCATACCCAGGTCTACTGCACCCAGAGCCCCTGCCCCTGTGGCTGGCCACTGCTGGCCCGTACCTTCGCAGGAGACACTCATACACAGCTCTGGCTCAGTCTCAGTCTCTGTAGCATCTCTGGATCCTGGTGTGCACAAGGTGTGTTTGAGCCCTCTGAGTGTCTCTGGTGCATAAGGGGTTTGATTCTAAACACGATTTCACCCCTCCTACCCTCTTGCTGGGGCTTCTCCTTTGCCCTTGGACATGGGGTATCTTTTTTTGGTGGGATCCAACATTCTCCAGTCGACGGTTGTTCAGCAGTGAGTTGTAGTTTTGGAGTTCTCGCAGGAGAAGATGAGCACACACCCTTCTACTGTGCTATTTTACACCCCTGGAAAGAGTGTAATCCTAAAGAATTTCCAATCCCAAAGAAAGGCAATGCCAAAGAATGTTCAAACTACCACACAATTACAGTCATCTCACATGCTAGCAAAGTAATGCTCAAAATTCTCCAAGCCAGGCTTCAGCAGTACGTGAACCATGAACTTCCAGATGTTCAAGCTGGGTTTAGAAAAGGCAGAGGAACCAGAGATCAAATTGCCAACATCCATTGGATCATCGAAAAAGCAAGAGAGTTCCAGAAAAATAATCTATTTCTGCTTTATTGACTATGCCAAAGCCTTTGACTGTGTGGATCACAACAAACTGGAAAATTCTTCAAGAGATGGGAATACCAGACCACCTGACCTGCCTCCTGAGCAATCTGTATGCAGGTCGAGATGCAACAGTTAGAACTGGACACGAAACAACAGACTGTATATTGTCACCCTGCTTATTTAACTTATATGCAGAGTACATCACGTGTAACGCTGAGCTGGATGAAGCACAAGCTGGAATCAAGATTGCCAGGAGAAGTATCAGTAACCTCAGATATGCAGATGACACCATCCTTATGGCAGAAAGCGAAGAAGAACTAAAGAGCCTCTTAATGAAAGTGGAAGAGGAGAGTGAACTCAACATTCAGAAAACTAAGATCATGGCATCCAATCCCATGACTTTATGGCAAATAGATGGGGAAACAGTGGAAACAAAGAGAGTTTATAGTTTGGGCTCCAAAATCACTGCAGATGGTGACTGTAGCCATAAAATTAAAAGACACTTGCTCCTTGGAAGAAAAACTACGACCAATCTAGACAGCATGTTAAAAAGCAAAGACATCACTTTGCCAACAAAGGTCCATCTAGTCAAAGCTATGGTTTTTCCAGTAGTCATGTATGGATGTGAGAGTTGGACCGTAAAGAAAGCTGAGCACTGAAGAATTGATGCTTTTGAACTGTGGGGTTAGAGAAGACTCTTGAGAGTCCCTTTGACTGCAAGGAGATCAAACCAGTTAATCCTAAAGGAAATCAGTCCAGATTCTTTATTGGAAGGACTGATGCTGAAGCTGAAACTCCAATACTTTGGCCACCTGATGGGAAGAACTGACTCATTTGGAAAGACCCTGATTATGGGAAAGATTGAAGGCAGGGGGAGAAGGGGATGACAGAGGATGAAATGGTTGGATGGCATCACTGACTTGATGGACATGAGTTTGAGTAAGCTCTGGGAGTTGGTGATGGACAGGGAGGCCTGGCATGCAGCAGTTCATGGAGTCGCAAAGAGTCAGACAGGACTGAGCGACTGAACTGAACTGTTTTTTGAAACTATAAATTTATAGTTTAGACTATTTTTATCATGAAGAAATAATAAGTATTCAGCTTAAGATTTTCAAGGAAATAATAAGAGAAAAAACAGAAAATTAGATGTGGAGTTTTGTTGTTGTTGTGGCCACAGTGTGTAGCTTGTAGCATCTTAGTTCCTAACAAGGGATTGAACACAGGCAAACGACAGTGAAAGTGTGGATCAAATTGAACACTGAACTAACCACTAACCACTGAACCACCAGGGAATTCCCTAGATGTGTGATATTAAGATACATGTACACTAAACTCTATATACTCAGAACTGGGAGATCAGATCCACCATAAACCCACTGTTTGAATAGGAAAAAGTGGCCCCTTTTTGGTGGGTTTGGCCCATGCCTAGGCATACAGATTGGCCAGTGTAGGCTTATAATCAGGTTCCTGTGTACCGTCTTATATGTAATTATATGCATATGTTACAAACATGTATCCTATATGCATACATTTCCCTTGGGCTTGCTGTCATCTCAGTGCCTGTGCACTAGTTCTCTACCTGCAGTGATCTTTCCTTGGATATCTGCCTGACTCACTTCCATCCTCTATGCCTTTACTTATGTCACCTTCTCACTGAGTGTTTTCCTGACCACTCTTACGTCTCTTACCTTGATAAAGAATTTGTTTGACTCTTCTCGGTAGTATGTAAGGTCCATGAGAAAGAGCCATCTTTGCCTCTTTTTTTACTGATATATATCCCTGGCACTTTAGCTCCAGAAATACATTCATGTTGAGTGAATAGTCATCTGGGAGTATGGGGAAGAAAAGAGAGTATGGAATATAAGATTGTTGCACAGCCTTAAAGACCCTCTTATGTATGGTTAACTTTATCATCAGTTCAGTTCAGTCCAGTCGCTCAGTTGTGTCCGACTCTTTGCAACCCCATGAATCTCAGCACGCCAGGCCTCCCTGTCCATCACCAACTCCCGGAGTTTACTCAGACTCATGTCCATTGAGTCGGTGATGCCATCCAGCCATCTCATCCAATGTCTAAGTTCCAAATTTTGTGCAACAGCTGTTGCACAAAAGTTGTTGAAATGTGAATTATATAGGCACCTCAGGTAGACTAGAGAACATGATTTTCATGTTTTTCATGATAGGTAGACCTATGTGCCAATTATAAATGAAATTCCAAGTGAACTACATGTTACATAAATATATGTGCCGAGGATATTTTTTTTCTTGATAGTTGATTTAAAGGGAAGATATTCCATAGTACATAGAACAGCAGAGTGTTCTGTGGAGACTCTGAAATTTTAAGGCAAGTAATATTAGAAGTTTGAGTTTCATGTTTGTCTTTTTAGTTTGGGCTGCTATAACAAAAATATATAGAGGATGAGTGGCTTAAACAATAAACATTTATTGTCACAGATCTGGAGGCTAGGAAGTTCAAGATCAAGGTGCTAGCAGAACAGTGTCTAGAAAGAGCCTGCTTCCTATAGACTGTAGACTGCTGTCTTCTCCTGTATCCTCAAAAAACCAAGGGCCATCATCTCCACCCACATCCCTTCTTATAAGGGCACTGAGCTCATTCATGAGGGCTCATGACCTAATATGGCTTCCCTGGAGGCACAGTGGTAAAGAATCTGCCTGCCAGTGCAGGAGACACCAGTTCGATCCCTCAGTCAGGAAGACCCCCTGGAGAAGGAAATTACCCACTCCCATATTCTTGCTGGGAAAATCCCATGGGCAGTGAAGCCTGGCAGGCTACAGTCCATGGGATCAAAAAGAGTCTGACATGACTTAGCAAATAAACAACAACAAACTCATTCATGAGGGCTCATGACCTAATTACTTCCCAAAGGCCCCACCACCTGATACCATCACACTGGGAACTGGCAGCACATTCAGTCCTTAGCACCTCCTTTTGGGTTGAGTATTTCCACTACCTCATTCAGGCCATCCTTGCCTCTGCCAGTTATATTATCATGTTACATATGCCTTTCATGGGAGTAATTTGCATTCTAAAATCTAGTCTCTCAAAGCAGAAAATTTCTAATTCTAGAAAGATGATTTTTCAAGTATGTGTTTAGTCCAGAATAAAAAGTTGCCAACAGAACACACAGTCATTTGTCTTTTGTAAAATAGGCTTGTAGTAGAAGTTCAATAATAAAGTCATCCATGCTTACTTCACCCAGGTTCAATTACACAACATAGTTCAGTTTCTTGTGATGGAGATTATAGGTCTTTTCTGCCTGTCCTCAGGGAAGTATAGATAAGTGTATCGGTTTATAGTATTCCATGGCTACTGAGGAGTAAAGAATAGGGCTTGACTGCTGGGTCTAGTTTTAGTTTTATAGAAAATTTGAAGAAGAATGAATAACCATCTTCCCCAACCCCACTCTGCCACCATAGCATTTTTAACTGTTAGATACAGGGATGTAGGACTAATAAAATTTTTTAATAGTTTTATAAAAAGATAATTGGGAGAAAAATTACTAACCATCCCTTTTATTTTATTTTTTTTAGGCTTACTGAATTCCAGATATGGCCGAGGATGGGTTGATCACAGAAAATTAGCTGTAAATAGCTTTCGCTGTTTTGGATATGGCCAGAAATCTTTTGAATCTAAAATCTTAGAAGAAACCAAATTTTTCATTGATGCTGTTGAAACATACAATGGTAGCCCTTTTGACTTAAAACAATTAGTAACAAATGCTGTTTCAAACATAACCAATCTAGTCATTTTTGGAGAACGATTCACTTATGAAGACACTGATTTTCAGCACATGATTGAGTTATTTAGTGAAAATGTGGAACTAGCTGCCAGCGCCACAGTCTTCCTCTATAATGCCTTTCCATGGATTGGCATCTTACCTTTTGGAAAACATCAACAACTGTTTAGAAATGCAGCCGTGGTCTATGACTTTCTGTCTAGGCTTATTGAAAAAGCTTCCATCAACAGAAAACCTCAGTTACCTCAGCATTTTGTTGATGCTTATTTAGATGAGATGGAAAGAAGTAAAAATGACCCATCATCTACTTTCTCCAAAGAAAACCTAATTTTCTCTGTGGGTGAACTCATCATTGCTGGAACTGAAACTACAACTAATGTGCTGCGGTGGGCAGTTCTTTTCATGGCCCTTTATCCTAACATTCAAGGTGAGGATTCTCATCATCTTAAGGTCTGTGCTTACATTTAGGGCTCACACATGTTTTACAGTCTTTGGCTGTATACAAAGCATTTCAGTTAGGAACTCCTGCTATGCTATCCAAAAAGTGAAGTACTGAATAGCTATAAGGTTTTAAAAACTGTTAATTCATGTAAAAACCTCAGATATAAATCTTACAATACCTGTATTATAAATGAGGGAAAAGGCTAAGTGACTGATTTGCCCACTTCCTTCGAGTTCTAAGCCAGAACCTGAACCTTAGTTTTTTGGGAATTTTTGTTTGTTTGTTTGTTTGTTTTGGTTTGATTTTGGTTACACCATGCAACATCCAGAATCTTAGTTCCCCAACCAAGGATTGAACCCATGCCCTCTGCAGTGGAAACATGTAGTCTTTATAGCTGAACTGCCAGGAAAGTCCCAACCCTGGCTTTTTTAAAATTATTATTTATTTTTAATTGAAGGATGATTGTTTTACAATATTGTATTGGTTTCTGCCATACATCAACATGAATCAACCATAGGTATACATATGTCCCCTGCTTCTTGAACCTCCCTCCTAACCTCCCACCCCAGCCCACCTCTCTAGGTTGTTACAGAGCCCAGATTTGAATTCCCACTGACTCTTTACATGTGGTAGTCTATATGTTTCCATACTACTCTCCATTTGTCCCACCCTTTCCTTACCCCCAACCCTGTGCCCACAAGTCTGTTTTCCATGTCTGTGTTTCCATTGAAAGTGAAAGTCACTCAGTTGTGCCCAACTCTTTGTGACTCCATGGACTGTATATAGCCCACTAGGCTCCTCTGTCAATGGAATTGACCAGGCCAGAATACTGGAGTGGGTAGCCATTCCCTTCTCCAGGGGATCTTGCCAACCCAGGGATCAAACCCAGGTCTCCTGCCTTGTGGGCAGATTCTTTACTGTCTGAGCCCCAGGGAAGCCCCTGAGTCCCCATTGCTGCCCTGCACATAGGTTCATCAGAAACATCTTTCTAGATTCCAAATATATGCATTAATATACAATATTTGTTTTTCTCTTTCAGACTTACCTCACTCTGTATAATAGGCTCTAGGTTCATCCACCTCATTAGAACAGACTCAAATATGTTCCTTTTATTCACTGAGTAATATTCCATTGTATGTGTATGTGTGTGTGTATATATATATATCTCTCTCACAACTTTTTCCATTTATCTGTTGATGGATATTTGGGTTATTTCCATGTCTTAGCTATTGTGAATAGTGCTGCAATGAACATTACCAACCCTGGTTTTTTTTTAATTGAAGTTTCTAATGCTTCATTCTTTTCCTTGATGAGAGTAATGTTATTCTAATTCTAGATGTGTTTAATTTTTATTACCTACGTGTGTTTCACAGCACAGTTACTTGGAGTCTCAGGTACTGGTTGTATAAGATATGTGGCATGTATTTAAGTAGAACTCCCAGATGAAAAATCTGAATCTGAATGTACCCATGGCATGTTGGCTGGTTATCTTTTGTTTAATCCTAAAGAGAGTTTACTTTAGATATAATTCTAAGAATTGCATAATAATGGGAACACTTTTTCTCTTACAGGACAAGTTCAGAAAGAGATTGACTTGATTATAGGACCCAGTGGGAAGCCTTCTTGGGATGAAAAGTGCAAAATGCCTTATACCGAGGCAGTTTTGCATGAAGTTTTAAGGTTCTGTAACATAGTGCCATTGGGGATTTTCCATGCAACCTC
The DNA here is from genome assembly GCF_000754665.1 of Bison bison bison. Lineage (NCBI taxonomy): Eukaryota > Metazoa > Chordata > Mammalia > Artiodactyla > Bovidae > Bison > Bison bison. The sequence goes on from NW_011495071.1 coordinate 16,744,149, forward strand.
TGAGGATGCAGTTGTACGTGGTTATTCCATTCCTAAAGGCACAACAGTAATCACAAATCTTTATTCTGTACACTTTGATGAAAAGTATTGGAGAGACCCAGAAATATTCTATCCAGAGCGATTTCTGGACAGCAGTGGACATTTTGCCAAGAAGGAAGCTTTGATTCCCTTTTCCCTAGGTAAGAGAGCTTTTTCACAGGGGCTTAACTTTAGAACAAAGTATAGTGATGATTCATTATGTGTAACATCTTAATCTGAAGCATTTTGTTGCAGAATTAATATCCCAACTCTGAAAACAGCATTGACTCTTACAGGAGAGAATGGTTTAATTAGATGTCATTAACACCTGTTTCTACTCAAAATAAACAAGGCATAATTTAGCAGCTAGAAAGTAACTGATGAGAAGCTCTGGCTTTTATTGAAAATCTCTTGCTTGTGAATTTTGACTTGTAATCAAAAATTTGTAGAGCTGGAAGTCAGTAACAGGCACCTTGAGAAACTGAGACCCAGGGACAGGAATGGCATCATAATTTAAAGTGAAACTGGAATCTAGCTCTCCTGATTTTTAATTATTATACCTTATTTCCAAAAATATTGCATCTCCTGAGAAAAAGTACATAGATCACAAGACCCATGGAAGATGGCTTGGAGAAATCTTTTCATTGGGGAAGGGTACACATACAGTCATTTGAAATGAAATGAACTTCTCCCGGGTCAATAGAACTAAGTGTTACACCTTAGATCTTTCATGGCATATCTCAGGCTCCGTTGCAAAGGAAGCAGAGACTGGAACTAATGAGCTTGCAAAAGTACATGACCTGACAAAAGAAGGTAAAAAATGGGCCCTGGGAACTGAAATGCTAGGGCCCATTTCTATTCTTTGGAGCTTAAGAAAATCCTTTAATAAACATAACTTCCTCTCAGTTCAGTCGCTCAGTCATGTCCAACTCTTTGCGACCCCATGGACCACAGCACACCAGGCCTCTGTGTCCATCACCAACTCCTGGAGTTTACCCAGACTCATGTCCATTGAGTCGGTGATGCCATCCAACCATCTCATCCTCTGTCATCACCTTCTCCTCCCGCTTTCAATCTTTCCCAGCATCAGGGTCTTTTTCAATGAGTCAGCTTTTCCCATCAGGTGCCCCAAATACTGGAGTTTCAGCTTCAACATCAGTCCTTCTAATGAACACTCAGGACTAATCTCCTTAAGGATGGACTGGTTGGATCTCCTTGCAGTCCAAGGGACTCTCAAGAGTCTTCTCCAGTACCACAGTTCAAAACCATCAATTCTTCCTTTGGCCCTCAGCTTTCTTTGTAGTCCAACTCTCACATCCATGCACGACTATTGGAAAAACTGTAGCTTTGATTAGACGGACATTTGTTGGCAAAGTGATGTCTCTGCTTTTTAATATACTGTCTAGGCTGGTCATAACTTTCTTGCCAAGGAGTAAGCGTCTTTAATATCATGGCTGCAGTCACCATCTACAGTGATTTTGGAGCCCCCAAAAACAAAGTCAGCCACTGTTTCCACTGTTTCCCCATCTACTTGCCGTGAAGTGATGGGACCAGATGCCATGATCTTAGTTTTCTGAATGTTGAGCTTTAAGCCAACTTTTTACTCTCCTCTTTCACTTTCATCAAAAAGCTCTTTAGTTCTTTGCTTTCTGCCATAAAGGTGGTATCATCTGAATATCTAAGGTTATTGATATTTCTCCCGGCAGTCTTGATTCCAGCTTGTGCTTCATCCAGCCGAGTGTTTCTCATGATGTGCTCTGCATATAAGCTAAATAAACAGGGTGACAATATACAGCCTTGACGTACTCCTTTTCCTATTTGGAACCAGTCTGTTGTTCCATGTCCAGTTCTAACTGTTGCTTCCTGACCTGCATACAGATTTCTCAAGAGGCAGGTCAGGTGATCTGGTATTCCCATCTCTCTCAGAATATTCTCCAGTTTGTTGTGATCCACACAGTCAAAGGCTTTGGCATAGTCAATAAAGCAGAAATAGATGTTTTTCTGGAACTCTCTTGCTTTTTTGATGATGCAGCGGATATTGGCACTTTGATCTCTGGTTCCTCTGCCTTTTCTAAAACCAGCTTGAATGTCTGGAAGTTCACAGTTCACATATTGCTGAAGCCTGGCTTGGAGAATTTTGAGCATTACTTTACTAGCGTGTGAGATGAGTGCCGTTGTGCGGTAGTTTGAGCAGAGTTTTCCAAATTTGCTGACATGTTGAGTGCAGCACTTTCACAGCATCATCTTTTAGGATTTGAAATAGCTCAACTGGAAGCTCCATCACCTCCACTAGCTTTGTTCCTAGTGATGCTTCCTAAGGCCCACTTAACTTCCTCTAACATTCTTTAAATACCAGAGTTCCTGAAAGATATGTATTAAACATAAGTTTTGGTAAATAATTTTAAAAAACCATTATGCCTGCTTTCTGTTTAGGGAGAAGACATTGTCTTGGAGAACAGCTGGCTCGGATGGAAATGTTCCTGTTTTTCACAGCATTGTTTCAGAGGTTTCATTTGCATTTTCCACATGAACTGGTTCCAAATCTGAAGCCCAGGTTAGGCATGACATTGCAACCCCAGCCCTACCTCATCTGTGCAGAAAGACGCTGAAAGTACACAGATGTTTTGTGGAACAAGTTGTTTGCCTCACCCCCAAACCTTATTTAATTCCTGTGTTTGGACAGGAATCACAGCATCATAAAACCAAATGAACAGAGATGTTTCTTTAAAAACATCTACCATAATAATATGCATTAGTGTTAGTCACTCAGTCGTGCCCAACTCTTTGCCACCCCATGGACTGCAGCCCACCAGGCTCCTCTGTCCGTGAGATTTTCCAGGCAAGGATACTGTAGTGGGTTGCCATTTCCTTCTCCAGGGGATCTTCCCAACCCAGGGATCAAACCTGGGTCTCCTGCACTGCAGGCAAATTCATTACCGACTGAGCTACAAGAGAAGCTCAATAATATGCCTTAGCCATTGTTTTTTCCTTATAAGTCTTATGACTTATAAGGTGGAATTATCTGAGGAAAACAGAGGTGCAGTCTATTCTGATTTGCTTCAAATAGCTGCCAGTGCCAGCTCCTTTCTAATCAGGTATTGTCATTAGTAGATTGTGTTACCACACAATCCAGTCCAGTTTCATAGTGGACTAAAGAAATTAGAACCCAAATAAGTGAGTTTGGACTACAGAGGTATTTTATTAGACTCAGTGATAGATGACAGAATATATATTACACAGTATATTTAATATAAAACCTGCTAATACTTTCAAGTCTTACTATAGTTTCATAAGAGTTGTATCATTTTTCCTACATATGAGGGTCCCTATGATATATAATAATGATATGATATTGATAATGATATATAATAATGTATTTAAAAATGACAGGTAGCATGACCTAGATGCTTCATGGTGTAATAAAGATCCTGTTTCTTCATATCCCTCAAGTTTGCTTTCCAGGTGATACTAGCTTTATCTTAAGGCTGGCTTATGGAAGTACATGTTCTTTGCCCATGTCCTTTCAAGATATTGAGCTTGGATTGTTTTTGGGAGAGTAAAGGAGCTTTTCAGATGTTCCCTTAAGACTGTTCTTTGTGTCCCATAGGTCCTAACTAAGCTGTGTGTCTACTCATTAACACTATGTCTTGGGACTTCCCTATCGGTCCATTGGTTAAGACTCTGTGGTTCCAATGCAAGGGACACAGGTTCGATCCCTGGTCAGGGAACCAAGATCCCACGTGATATATGGCCAAAAAACCAAAATAAAAACAAAAAACCTGTCTTGTGAACATGAAAGCAACCCAAGTGCCCAGTAATAAATGATTGGATTAATAAAACGTGAGATATATATATGCTATTTATTTTCTTTACCTTGCATCTAAGGAAATGTTGTATTTTTCCCTAATCAAGGTAATGCAAACCTGATGAAAATTATTTAAGTATGTAGATTCACAACTTGTTAATGTTAGAAGAGGTCTGATCTCACTTGATGTGCTCATTTTATGGCTAAGGAAGTAGGCATTCAGACAGGGAAATGAAAAGCATGACCCTCTTTCACCTCATCCATGTATTTTTTTAATCCAAACTGTTTATTGGGATGGTTCCTCATTCATCCTGATTCAGAGTGCTTTTAGTGCTTCCATCTGAAGGAACATCCTTTTGTAAGCCTTGTTTTTCCTGCTGTGGGTGGTGGAGTCTTGCTGACTTTGCCAGAGTCCTAGTTAGCACATGGCTAACCATCGTGGTGATCTTCACAGCATTCTGGGCATTTCATATCCATGAGGTAAGAACTGCGACTCTGTACCAGGTGCTTCTTTTTATGTATTCTCTTCTGAAGAGGGATGAAGGGGCTTCTTTGTAAGAGGCACATTCTTGTCAGGAGGTCATCAGACCATCTCTTATTCTTTTTACTCGCACCCAATAATTTATACTATGCTTTATAGTTCATATGAGTGACTGAACTGAACTGAACTTACAGTTCATAAAGTTGTTTTCATACTGTCAGCGCTTGACTCTTTTCAGCCAATTAACTGGTAAAAGTAAAATACTGCAATTTTAGAAAAATATAAATTAACATGAATTTAGTAAGTAATCCATAATGGACAATATTTCTTTTTTGGAACTACATTGTAACAGACTATTGATCTACTATAGTGAGAAGGCCTTCTCTCTGATCAGTCAGTGGTGAGCTACTAACTTAAAATGTTAGAATTCACTTATGGTTTAAGATAGCAACTGAGCATACTTATTTCTTTACAAATGCCACTGAAATAACCATAAGGATAGAAAAAGGGATAAAGGCATTGATGATGGGGTTGGAGGGATATATTAGTGAATCAGCTACTTCCAGGTTCTAAAAGATGGAATGTAAATGGGATAATATTGAAAGAACCACAGATAGGACCATGCATAGACAAAGCCTGAGGTAGAGATGGGAGCTCATTCTTCACAGCTGATTATGGAAAAAGCAAGTGGTGAAGGAGAGTAGTACATAAGGACAGCAAGAGTGGAAAGAAATCATGTTGATGCTCCTGTCCCCACCCTGCTTTCCCTTCTTGTTTGTGCAGTTATAGAATGTGCTCCCAGTGCTAAAGTAAATGTCTAAATAAATTGAGTACTATGTCTGGGAGCTAGTGGTGCTCCTGTATAGGGATTGGAGCTGTCGATTGGCAGCCCCTTAATTTGGTCTGATTTTGGACCTAAAGTTCTACATAATCCAAATGATTAATCAGGTGGGAGGGCAAATTTCAGTCAACCAAGTGATGACTGGGGAGACATCAGCAAAAGGGCTAGTGTTAAGAATTGAAAATATTTAACTATAGTACTAAGACTAAAACAAAGGCTGGAATAAGTGCAACAAAATAATATGTAAAAGTTTATACTCTGACAGTGTGGAAATAATGTATCTTAACAAAAATAAATGAGAGAAAAAAAGGTGGAAAGTAGAATAAATCTCATTGCTTCATGTATAATACTTAGAAGTCAAAGGATATAATTTGACAAATCAAGTAGTAAATGTGTGAGTAAATTTAAGAGTACAAAAGTAAATGGTAGTAATACTTGCTTAAAATTGGGTCCTGGAGGACATGGAAGAAGAAAATGTCCATCCTAATTTATTATTCTTAGAAGAGAAGCAGATATTATCCAAACATATTATAAAAAGGTAGAAGCATAAAGATGACCACTAAATCAAAAATACAAGCCCACACACACACAAAAAAATACAAGGCTTCCTAAATGTCAGAACTAAAATTAATATTTTAATAAAGAACAGATTATATGAGAGAACTAAATAGGCTTATCTTACCTATTAAAACCATATTCAAATTGGATCACAGAGATAACTTGATGATATAGTTATGTTGTATATGAGAGACATCTAAAAAAATGATAAAAAGTTAAGAATATAAGGATGAGTAAGGTCATACCAGGCAAATGCAAATAGAAAGCATGACTCATGATCTTAATAAAACGAGGTAGAATTCAAGGCAGAAAGCATAAGCAAGACAAAGAAATTCACTCTTTAATTCTAAAGACTCTGATTCTAGAAGAAGTTATAATAATTATGAATAACTGTTGCACCAAAAAGCAGCATCTTTCCTGAAGCAAAGATGGCAAGAGGTACAAGGAAAAATGTATGGATGTATATTAATACTAAGAAACTAACTCACTTCTCTCAACCTAAGACAAAACAAGTGGATCTCAAAAAATGAAGATAAAGAAGACCTATGCTAAGAATTCCCTGGTTGTTCAGTGGTTAGGGCTCCACTCTTCCACTGTAGGGAGCACAGGTTCAATCCTTTGTTGGGGAACTAAGATCCTGCGTGCCCTAAGTGAGGCAAAAAAAAAATAAAGTCGTCTGTACTCCATAATCAGTAAGGTAGAACTGAGGAAAACACATCAAATTTTATATCTGATAATAGAGTATGCCATTTTTATACATGTTGATGAAAATTGACCATGCAATGGATCAAAAGTTGAACTTTGAAAAATTTCAGAAGTATAAATATTACAGATTTCATTATTTGAACATAAGATAATAAGAATGGGTATTAATAACAGAATAATAAAACCAAAAACCAAGATTGCCTTCATATCTTGAAATTAAAATTGTAAAATAATCATTGGACAAGGGGAAAATGCAAACAATAATTGGAGAATTTCTAGAAAACATGATAAAAACATCAGAATCTATGGAATACAGCTGCAGTTGTCTTCAGAAGAAAATTCATGGCCCTATGTACTTGTTTAAATGAAAAAATAAATCTTGAGGATGAGCTAGGCATGCTTTTTTTTAAATTAGAAAAACAGCAAACCAAAGGAAAGTAGAAGGAAGAAATGACGAATTCTGGATAAACAGGAATTAATGAGTTAGACAATAGAAAATAAGACCAACAGGGTGTATCCTTTTTTAAAAAATCCATATGCTAAATCAGGGGTCAACAGTTTTATACTTCACAGGTGAAATCTGGCCCACCATCTGTTTTGTATGACCCCAAGTTAATGGTTTTTACACTTTTACATGCATGGTTAAAAAAAAGAATGGCTGAATGAGGGGAGTTAGGGTAAATGGATCAATATGTGATAAAGCAATATAGGAAAATGTAAATTCTAGCATCTAGATTGTTTAAGGGTATTTCTTCTATAATTCTTTCATCTTTTCTGTTTGAAATTTTTGATAATAAAATATTGGGAGGAACACTACAAACAAAATAATATTTTGTGATAAATGAAAATTTTCTGCATTTCAAATTTAATGTTCATAAAGTTATATCTCTTTCCAGAAAGAGAATTTTAATCATCGTAAGAAATTGATTTGTAGAACTCAATGCAAAGAAGTTTGAAGACCTGAATGAAATGGATAATCTCCATGAAAACATAATTTACCAAAGTCTAGTTTTCATAAGAGAAAAAGTTGCCAAAGATGACCTTCAGAAAACTATTTGAGCTCTTCTAGAGCATAGAATGAAGAAGGAAATGGCAACCCACTCTAGTATTCTTGCCTGGAGAATTCCATGGACAGAGGAGCCTGGCAGGCTACAGTCCATGGGTTGCACAAATCAGACACAACTTAGTGATTAGAGAGAGTGAGAGAGAGCAGAGAAATGAAAAGGAAATTTTTTTTTTTTGGCTGCTCCACTTAGCATATGGAGTCTTAGTTTCCAGATCAGGGATCAACCTGTGTCCCTTGCATTGGAAGCACAGAGTCTCTGAATCACTGGACCACCAGGGAAGTCCCCTGGATGTCAGTTTAAATGTTCTAAATAAGTTATGCAGAAGGAAATGGCAACCCACTCCAGTGTTCTTGCCTGGCGAATCCCAGAGACAGAGGAGCCTGGTGGGAGGCCGTCTGTGGGGTCGCACAGAGTCGGACACGACTGAAGTGACTTAGCAGCAGCAGCACCAAATAAGTTATTAAGAAAGGATCCAGTAGTACACTTAAAAATTAATACATTCCAATTAAGTCGTTACTCTGGGAATATATAATGGTTACAATATTAGAAAATGTTATTATTAATCATTTACAGAGAAAACTCATATGGACAAGCTCATACATACTGAAAAGACATTTGACAAAATTTAGCATTGAGTGAAATACAAATTGATAGAATGAATACATCAATATATACATATATACACCTCTAGGGGACTTCCCTGGTGGTACAGTGGTTAAGACTCCGAGCATAATGCAATGGTGGAGGTTCACTATCTAGTCAGGGAACTGAGATCCCACATGCTTCATGGTGTGACACACAAAAAACCTATATATATATACCCACACATGCAAACAACATATATATACTATATATATATATATATATATATAGCAAATAGTATATACATTATATATGTATAAGTATAATGTGTATTGTATATGTTGTTGTTCAGTTGCGCAGTTGTGTCTGACTCTTTGCAACCCCATGGGCTGCAGCATGCCAGGCCTCCCTGTCCCTCATCATGTATTATATATACACATTCCAAAACTGATGTGAAAATATTGGAGGGATTCCCGTAAAGTTACAAACAAGAAAATGAGTCCACTTTCACCATTCTGTTTTCACATTGTATTGGAGGTGTTCGCTAGCACGGTAACAACATTAGATTAAGAGACTTTGAGAGAGTAAAACTTTTTATTTGCAGATAATATGACTGTATTCCTGTACAATCTATGAAAAGAAATAGAAAGTAAGATTATTTAATGAAGTAATAGGATATTTGCTGACAAAGGTTCCTATCAGAGTCCCTTGGACAGCAAGGAGATCAAACCAGTCAATCCTAAAGGAACTCAATCCTGAATATTCATCGGAAGGACTGATGCTGAAGCTGAATCTCCAGTACTTTGGCCACTTGATGCAAAGAGCTGATTCATTGGAAAAGACCCTGATTATGGAAAAGATTGAGGGAAGGAGAAGGGGGCAACAGAGGATGAAATGGATGATATCACCGACTCAATGGACATGAGTTTGAGCAAACTCCAGGAGATACTGAAGGACCAGGAATCCTGGTATGCTGTAGTCCATAGGGTCACAAAGAGTCAGCATGACTTAGCAGAATATAAGATTTACATATAAAAAATCAATAGCTGTTATATATTACAGCAACCATTAGTAGATATATGGAAGAAAAAGTACTATTTTTCAATTTCAAAAAAAAATAAAATACTTGGAATAAACATAATAAACATAAATACTGGAGTGGATAGCCTTTCCCTTCTCTAGGGGATCTTCCCAACCCAGGGATCAAACCCAGGTCTCCCACATTGCAGGCAGACTCTTTACTAGCTGAGCCACCAGGGAAGCTCCTTAGAAACAACAAGAACATGCAAAAGATGAGTGGGGAAAACATTAAAACATTCTTGAAGGAGCTGTCAGGGAGAAAGAAATTTTCCTGTACATTTCTGCATTCCTCTTGTATATCTAAGAATTAAATTGAGAGATTAACAAAAAAATCAAACAATTTAAAAACATATATACATGGATGGGAGGGGCCTCAGAACACTGAGTATTGCCAAAATGGCTGAAGCCCTCAGGTTAAATACCTTTCTCAGCTAAAGACAGAAGAGGATGATCAAGGTGGGAAAAAGTCAGTTCTGGGAGGTTACCAAGAAAAGCACAATAAACAGGCGAGTGTGAGGCAGATTTAAGTCGTTGACTTCTCCCAAGAGTTTCTGGAGCTTTGTTCATTTTCTGGTACAGAGACACCCTTAAAACTGGAGTTTTCCCTAAACAGTGTAAACTTCACTGAGGTTTTAGAGATTTCCCCAAGTCTGCTGTTTCTCTGAAAATAATCAGCTTAAAACAATATGTCATAGAGATGAATTTTAGGGTGGTAAATTCTGCTGTCCTACAGAGCTAATGAGGAGACTTTGACAACTGAATAAACATGTTCTTGGATAAGAAGACAACACAAAGATGTTGGTTCTCCCTAGGCTAAGGTGTGAATTTAATGAAACCGTGTAGTTTCTTTTATTTTTTTTTCCATAAAACTAGACAAGCTGTTTCTAAAATTCACATAAAAAGGTAAAAGAATAGCCACAAATAATACCAGTGTGGGGGTTTTACCCCATCAGGTTTTGAAATATACTTTTGAGTTTGGCTAATTAAAATAGTTGTCATGGCATGGATAGAGTTGAAAAGAAAGAAATTCAAGTACATAAAAGAATAATCAAGTCAGTGGAGTAAAGATGGACGTTTTAGTAACTGGTACGACTACTTTTAGTCATTTGGTAACCAGTTAAAACATTTGAACCCATATCCCATGGCATATGCTTGATATTACTACTATAGACTGAAAAAAATGGACAGTCTAAATGTTGAGGATTATGCTTTATTTGGGGTATTACTGAGGATTTAAGCCTTAGATACAGCCTCTTGGAGATAAGGGAGAAGGCAGGATATATTGGAGTTTGCAAAAAGCAAGCAAACAGAAACTCAGTGGTCGAACATTGAAATATTACTGCTAATTAAGGAAAAAGCAGACTTCTAAAGTTAATGAGTTTAGCACTTTTCTGTGTATGGATAGATGCACGTCTGGGCCTATTTAAACTCTTCCTTTGACATGCACCTTAACTCTCTATAGCCAGTATCCTGTTTTTTCTCCATTTAGGGTGTGCACAGTGGTGGGGGTGGGTGGGGGTGGGGTGGGGGGTGGGGTAGCTGCTGCAATGGCTGAAGGTTGAATGGCTGTTGCCTCCTTCGTTTACATTCTGTAAACTTTTTTTTTGTTTTGTTTAACATGATTTATCCTGGTGATCTCTCCATATTGCTACATATAAAACTTTTTTATTCTTTATATAGCCTTACATATTCTATTGCAGGATATACTATAGAAACATAAAACACAAAATAAAAACAACAACATAAATCCACTACAAGGCAAACAATTGTATAAGTGGAAACAAGCTGGGAAGAAATAGGCAAATCTTATTGCCAACAAATGGCTAATCTCCCTAATATAAGAACACTGAAGGAAAAGTTTTAATAAATGCATTAGAAAACATTGGTCAGAAAAAAAGAAAAGAAAGTGAAGTTGCTCAGTCGTGTCCAATTCTTTGCAACCCCATGGACCCTACCAGGTTCCTCCGTCCATGAGATTTTCCAGGCAAGAGTATTGGAGTGGGTTGCCATTTCCTTCTCCAGGAGATCTTCCCGACCCAGGATTGAACCCAGGTCTCCTGCATTGTAGGCGGACACTTTACTGTCTGAGCCACCAGGGAAGCGTTGGTCAAAGGGCCAGTTATGACAGTTCACATAACATACACCACATTGTAAACATCTAAAAGATAACTAAACCTCACTCAAAAAAAGAAATGCAAATGTAAACTTTACTAAGATAACATATCTCATTTATCATATAGCAAAAATCATAGAACTGTTAGGGGAAACACACTGACTGAAACTGCCCACCTGGCCAGCCACCATGGTAACCATTTGCTTGAGTTATTATGACAGGAGGCCCTTGTAAGGATCACGGAATTAACAAGTCACCAAAAACCGGCAGAATTCAGGAAAGGTCAAAAGGAGACATCTCATGTCCGACCACCAAACAGAATTCTCACTCTCATTCATCTTGGCTGAGCAATGCCTGTACCACCAGGAAGGACCCTGAGTCAGAATAATTGGCCAAAGACAATCTGGAAACTAATCCATTATCATAAAACCTGATGCTGTGAGCCATGTGGCAGAGCAGCTCTTCTGGGTTCCCTTATGCGTCTGCTCTCCACCTGGACACCCTTTCCCAGTAAAATCTCTTGCTTTTTCAGTGCATGTGTCCCCTTGGACAATACATTTACGAGTGCTCGCTCTTGGGCCCTGGAAGGCATCCCCCTTCCTGCAATAGAACTTGACAATAATCTCTATTGAGAAGGTAGTGCTGAAACATGCCCTTTCATACGTGGGTGATGAAATTACAAATTCACACACATTTCCTCTGGAAGGGAATTTGGCATTATCTATCAAATAATAGATGTATTTTGCTTTAGAACAGTTCTAATTCTTAGAATCTCTCCTGCAGATACACTTGAACACTTAAGAAGAGACATAAGTGCCAGGTTATTCACTGATGTGTTATTTGTAATAGCAAAAGGGAACAAAAAAGGTCAATGTAACAATACATATCTATCAACAGAGGAATAGTATAGCCTGTAATAGGATATACTATTATAGTAGTAATAACTTTATAGTCAGGAAGTTTTCTTTGGAGTGATCTGTAGAGAGCTCCAGGATAAATCACATTAAAAAAAAAACCAAGGAACAGCAACATACAGAACGTGGTAGCCAACCTCCGAAAATACCCTCAGTGACCCTCACCTGGTCTAATAACCTTGTTAATCACAGCTGGTCAGTGGGAGGGATAGAACGTGATGAAAGTGGTGGTGTATAAATTCTAAGGCTTGTCTAAAAGCATTGCAGCTTTTCACCTTGGTTTCTCTGACTGAGGAAGCCAGCCACCACGCCATGACGACACTCAAGCAAGTCCTGGGGAGAGGCCCATGTGGAGAGAAATTGAGGCCTCCCACCAACAGCCAAAGAATTGATGCCTTTGAACTGTGGTGGTAGAGAAGACTCTTGAGAGTCCCTTGGACAGCAAGGAGATCCAACCAGTCAATTCTAAAGGAGACCAGTCCTGAATATTCTTTGGAAGGACTGATGCTGAAGCTGAAACTCCAATACTTAGGCCACCTGATGTGAAGAACTGACTCCTTGGAAAAGACCCTGATGCTGGGAAAGATTGAAGGCAGGAGGAGAAGGGGATGACAGAGGATGAGATGGCTGGATGGCATCACTGACTCAATGGACATGAGTTTGAGCAAGCTCCAGGAATTGGTGATGGACAGGGAAGCCTGGCGTGCTGCAGTCCATGGGGTCGAAAAGAGTGGGACGCAACTGAGTGACTGAACTGAACTGACCAGTTGCCCAAATCAACTTGCCAACCTGCCAACCACGCAAGTGAGCCAACTTTAAGGAAATAAATTCTCCTTAAACCTTGAGATGCCTGCAGACCTAGCTATCATCTAATTACGAACCCAGGAGAGAGATCCTGAGCCATTTCTAAATTCCTGATTCAAAAACTCGCAATAAATATAGTATCTGGTTTTCATCCACAGTTCCCTGGCTCACAGTTCCCAAAGCCTTGGAGGTTTCCTAAACAACAGGATCAGTGGGAGCAAGTTTTGTTACAGTATTTTGTCTGTTGTCCTCAATTCCTAAAAAAACTCTTCAGAGGCATAAAGGCAAAATGGGTGTCTTGTTATTCATAACAAGCGTTTTTCCACAACAATTGGGTTTATGTTAATGAGGTGATTTTGGACCGCACCTAAGGACTGGGGCTGGTTATCAGGGAACCAAGTTGATTAGAGGGTTGAAACTTCAGCCCCGCCCCCTGGTTACCTAGAAGGAGACAGATTCTGGAGATTGAGTTAATCACCAGTGCCTACAGATTTGATCAACCACACCTGTGTAGTGAAGCCTCCATTAAAAACCCAGAAGGCAGGGTTTCGAAGACTTCCCGGTTGGTAAAGCAGAATGTCTCTAACGGGCTGCTGTACCAGGCTCCAAACTCCAAGAGGACTGAATTTCCTTTGTTGCCCTACGAATCTCTTCATCTGGCTGTTGGCTCCTATGTTTTAATATCTTCAGTAAAAAGCTACTCCGTATGGTGAGTAAATTGGTTTTCTAAGTTCTGTGAGCTGGTCTAGCAAATTGAATCCAAGGAGAGGGTTGTGGGAGTCTGGTTTATAGCTGGTTGGTGAGAAGTACAGGTAACAACGTGGACTTGAGACTGGCATCTGAGGGGGAGAGCTGTTTTGTGGGACTGAGCGCTCAGCTTGTGGGATTTGATGCTATCTCTGGGTAAACAGTGTCTGAGTTGAATTGTAGGACACTCAGGTGCTCTCGGAGAATTGCTCATTGGTGACGTGGGGGAAACCACACTCCTACATAGAAGTTTGTTCCAGAATTTTTTTTTTAGGTTTGATTTAAATAAAACTTAAGTTTGACATTAAAAATCTAGATTTCTTGTAATATGTTTTTTAAAAATCTAGATTTCTTGTGATATCCATATTTTCAGCTTTTCTTTAAAAAAAGAAGTGACATTTCCATCAATGCTGGGCTGGCATTTTGAATAGCAAAAAACAATTAGAGCTGAACTGTGTTTTTTTACATGATATATACACATGTACTACACAAAGTCCACACCATCGAAGTTCATGTCATTATTTGAACGTTCTGTCTGATCTCATGGGTATTTGAACATGTCCCCCGCACCCAACCTTTAAACATTTAAAGAAAGCTTCCACTTTGGTTCCCCTGTGAATCTTTGCTTCTCCCGGCTAAAATATCATAGGTTCTTTATCTGATTTGGCTCTTATCACTCTTCTCTGGACTTTTAATTTACCAGTGTTCCATTTATTTTATCTGGCTCTTTCAGAATGGGGTGGATGCAGACAGTATATTTTGAGGAATGCAAGTTAAGACACTTTTTGCTTTTTTATTTTTTTCCTTAACCAGAGGAACATAGGTAATTGACAACAGCTTCCAGGGCTGTTATCATGAGAGGGCTTATTAAATCAGCCCTTCTCCATTTTTCTGAAAGCAGTTATTTGAACTTAAATGCAATGAATCATACTAAGTCTTCTTAATGGTGGATATTTTATATCTTTTTGGATCTTCTTTGTCTTCATTCAGGCTGATGATACTGAAACACCTATTAAGGGAAAACAGATCGAGACAAAGCGTTAGCAACCAGATCTCCACTTACACTGTCTGTCTTCCTGATGACATTTAACTGCGAATATCCTCTTTAAAAGCTTTCCTTTGAAAAAGCCAACGGACCCACCCTCCCCCCGCCTCCCCCCCCCCCCCGCCTTCCCCCTCCCCCGCCCCCTGCCAGCTGGGACTTTTGACTATGTGTGAAGCCTCAAGAGATTTTAAAGTGTGTCTGGGACCCTGAACTTGGGGATCATTTCCAAGCTGAAACTGGTGACAGCAGAATTTGATGCTGTTCTCTGAAAATGCAATGAAAGTGTTAGTCACTCAGTTGTGGCCGACTCTTTGCAACCCCACGGACTGTAGCCCACCAGGCTCCTCTGTCCCTGGGATTCTCCAGGCAAGAATACTGGAGTGGGTTGCCATTTCCTTCTCCAGGGAATCTTCCCGACCCAGAGATGAACCTTGGTCTCCTGCATTGCAGGCAGATTCTGTACCACCTGAGCTGATGGGGAAAAATGCAGTAGAAATTTGTGTATCGATAGTATGTGACAATAGTGCCAAACTTTCTATTTTGAATAATTTAATTCTTTATCTCAGTTCTTTGGGATTTCCTATCAGACAGTAATATCGTCTGTAAATAATGACTGGTATGTTTTGTCCTTTCCAATTTTAATGGATTTTATTTCTTACTGTTTTGGTTAGAACCTCCAGTAGAGTGCTGATGAAAAGTGATGGTGAGCATTCTTGTCTGTTTGAGGGAATGACTGACATTTCATTGTTAAATATGGGACACTGTCATTTCTTTTATGCATACCCCCCAAACTTACGTTTTAGGTTGATATTTTTTCCCTCTCTTCCATTCATCCATTCTTTTTTCATTCCTCTTCTTTTTCTTAAATGATTGACTTTTATTATTTTTTGCATTTATCGAGGTAGTAATTCTTTCTTCTCCTTTAATTGGTTAAAGTGCTTAATTACATTAATAAAAAATTTTTTTGAGGGGGTGCACCAAGCAGCTTGTGGGATCTTAGTTCCCTGAGTAGAGACTGAACCCTGAGCCCATGGCACTCATAACCACTGGACTGCCAGGGAACTTCCCAAATTTTCTGATGTTAATCCTTCTGTGCATAATAGCCCTCTTGGCCTAACTGCCTCCCAAAGGCCCACTTCCAAACATCATCTCACTGGGGATTAGGTTTCAACATATGAATTAGACCCATTGCAATGACCTTTTAGTCCAGCATCTCTTATCTGATAGTTCCTTACTAGTCCAAATTCTTAAGGAGGAATGTGATGGACTAAAGCTTAATCTATGGGTTAGAATTTGGGTTTGGTGTAAATTCTTGGATCAGTCAACTGTGGCCAGAGGTCATATGGTTCCAAAAAGGTGGTCTAAACCACTGGAGACAATGTTTTCCAGAAAGGAAAGGTAGGCAATCAGACCTTTCTCTTTTCTCTCTCTCATTCAATCCCTAAATTGTCTCAGTGTTGTCTTCAGAAGGTTAAGGCGTTGCAGGTATTACTGTCTACCTTTTCCTGCCAAGTTCAGCTATAACAGGTGGACCTTTACAGGCAAACTCTGTCCTGTCCATTTCTGAAATCGATGTATTCAGTGTAAGCGGTATTCAGTGTAATCGATGTATACAGTGTAAGTGTCCAATGTCTGCCAGCAGATGGGGTCTAGAAATTAGTCTGGCACACATAAGCAGAAAGTGTTTGTGTCTACAATACTGGTTTCCCCTCACCACTTACTAGGTCTTTTTTTTTTTTTATAGCCATAGTTAGCATATTTGTTTCATATGTGCAACATAACGATTACATATTTGTATAAGTGCAAGATAATCATCACATCAACCAGGGGAATGACCACAGTCTAACTTTTTCCTCCCAGAAGTCTCCTTACATACCGCAAATAATATGATTCAGTCAGTTCAGTTCAGTCGCTCAGTCGTGTCTGAATCTTTGCGACCCTATGGACCGCAGCACGTCAGGCCTCCCTGTCCATCACCAACTCCCGGAGTTCACCCAAACCCATGTCCATTGAGTCGGTGGTGCCATCCAACCATCTCATCCTCTGTTGTCCCCTTCCCCTCCCGCCTTCAGTCTTTCCCACCATCAGGGTCTTTTCCAAGGAGTCAGTTCTTCCCATCAGGTGGCCAAAGTATTGGAGTTCCAGCTTCAGCATCAGTCCTTCCAATAATCTGGACTGATTTCCTTTAGGATTAACTGATTTGATCTTCTTGCAGTCCAAGGGACTCTCAAGAGTCTTCTCCAACACCACAGTTCAAAAGCATCAATTCTTCGGCAT
>NW_011495071.1:16761285-16762731 GCF_000754665.1 Bison bison bison
TGATGGGACTGGATGCCATGATCTTAGTTTTCTGAATGTTGAGCTTTAAGCCAACTTTTTCACTGTCCTTTCACTTTCATCAAGAGGCTCTTTAGTTCTTCTTTACTTTCTGCCATAAGGGTGGTGTCATCTGCATGTCTGAGGTTATTGATTTTCTCCCAGCAATCTTGATTCCAGCTTGTGCTTCTTCCAGCCCAGCATTTCTCATGATGTACTCTGCATATAAGTTAAATAAGCAGGGTGACAATATACAGCCTTGACTTAACTCCTTTCCCTACTTGGAACCAGTCTGTTGTTTCATGTCCAGTTCTAACTGCTGCTTCCTGACCTACATGCAGATTTCTCAAGAGGCAAGTCAGGTGATCTGCTATTCCCATCTCTTTAAGAATTTCCCAGAGTTTGTTGTGGTGTACACAGTCAAAAGCTTTGGTATAGTCAATAAAGCAGATGTTTTTCTGGAACTCTTGCTTTTTCGATGATCCAACGGATGTTGGCAATTTAATCTCTGGTTCTTCTGCCTTTTCTAAATCCATGTGGTTGCCCATGATCAAATGAGCATGAACTTGAGCATATCGACAAGCTATTTTTGTCAGTGACATCTCTGTGTAGCATTTGAGCTGCAACTCCAGTGAGTGTCCTGCCATGTGCACATACTTATCTCTGCTCCTGGGCTGTCCAGTACTTGTAGAAGAAACAGGAGATTCACCTTGTTGGTGTTGAAAATATTTGTTGAATGAGTGAATTAATAATGGATAAACAGTGCTGAGCAGCATCCCTCTTAATGGGAAAGATTATGGACATGAAAAATGTTTCCTGATAAGTGACTCCTGAGAGTCCTGGTTCCCAGAACGGAACAGTGCCAGGAGGTATCAGGCATCGTAATCTCGGCTGCTCTTAACACTCAAGTGGAGGACACCGGAGCCCAGAGGAGGGGTTTGGGACAGAAATTCCCTCTTAAACTAAGTAAGAATATGACTCCAAGAAATCTTTTCAAACACTAGGGCAGAGCAGGGGTGAGGGTGGGAAGACGGGGCAAAGGAAGGATATAGGAAGTAAATGGGGAACTGGTGACCTCTGCCCACAACATCTCCCCTGGGGCCTTTTCTAATTGGAAATCCCACCCTGGAGCCTGAAGCCTGGGTTCTGCAGGTCTCTTTTGCTGCACCTCCTCACTGGGAGTGTCTAGTTAACAAGAAGGATTTGAAGCCTTCAGTGTCTTTCACTTAATACAGCAGCTGGTTTGACACCACTCCATTTAGACAGCTCATTTCTGGTCCTTCATCCCATTAGAGGCAGCCCTTGCTTACCTCCATTTGTCTAAGGAGACTGGGCTTCTTAGAAGACCATTTACTGTAACTTATTCCATTAGAATCAGGAGCAAGAACAGTTTCTGCCATTGTCTGACAGACTAATCCAGGGCACCTAGAGATGGCTATGAATTCAACC
>NW_011495071.1:16762831-16794722 GCF_000754665.1 Bison bison bison
AGCCCATACCCCCAGCGTGGAAGCACACAGTCCTAACCACAGGAGTGCTCAGGAATTCCTGGCTGTGAATGTTTAACCTGCAGAGTCCCTTTGGGCTGTCAACAGGAAGGGGACAGCAAATGTAGGGGAAAGCAGTTAAGGGGTGTGTCCTGACCGGAGCTTCAGCAGCAGCCCTAGGACAGGGAGGAGGTACCTGAGGAGCAGGTGATAGAAGATGATGGTGGGGGTGACAGGCAGGGTAAGGCGGCAGATCTGGGTGTTCCTCCTTCATGCCCACCCCTCAAGCACTTCTAGTTTATTGGTTCTCAACCTTGGATGCTCACTGGAACCTCGTGGGACTTTTGCAAAATGCTGATACCCAAGTTCCACCCTTTCCTCCACATTCTGATTAAACCGGTCTGGTTTGTAGCCTGGGCATCAGGTTTAGAAAGCTTCCCAGGTGAAGAGCCTGTGAAAGGCTATGAAAGGAAATGAGAACATTTCATAGTAGAGAACTCGAAGGACCCCTCCAGAGCAAGGTTCTCAGGTGTAGCAACAGGCCAAGAGGGAAGGTCATCCACCTACAGTAGTTCCCTGCCAGTTTCCCCGTTTGTCCTCTTCTTTCGCTTTGCGTCATGTGGTCTCTGTCAAGTCTTGTTTTCCTCACCTGTGAAATGGGTGCATGCGTGTGCTCAGCCATGTCTGACTCTTCATGACCCCAAGCACTGTAGCCCACCAGGCTCCTCTGCCCATGGAATTTTCCAGGCAGGAGTACTGGAGTGGGCTATTTCCTTCTCCGGGGGATCTTCCAGACCCAGGGATCGAACTCCACATCTCTTGCATTGGCAGGCAGCTATTTACCACTAGCGCCCTCCTGTTACCATTTTTGACTCTGAAGTTATTTAGGAGCAATTTCTTAAATCTATCCAGCATTCATCGTTTTCAGAGTTCTTTGCTATTTATTTCTAATTAATTGTTTTGTGATCATGGAACATGGTTTGATACATCTTTGAAATTTATTGAAACTTGTTTTATAGACAAGCATGTGGTCAACTTTTTTTTTCTTTACCATTAGGATATTATTAAGGATATTGAATACAGTTCCTGTGGTCAACTTTTATAAATGTTCCTTCAATGTTTAAGAAAATATTCTTTGTTGGATTTGAGGTTCAGTGTATGTCCAACAAATCAAGACTGTTCATTGTGCTATTTTTACTAATTTCTGGTCTATTTAACTTACTGAGTGTTAGGTCTCCTGCTTGAGTTGTAGATTTGTCAATTTTCTCTACCAAAAAAGTTCTACCAACTTTTGATTTATGCATCTTTGAGACTAACAGATAAGTACATTTGTTTTATGTACCTGGTGAATTTCCTCCCTACAAAACAGATGATAATACCTATAAAGATTGTGACAAAAATATACCTACATTATGAGGGTTGTGACAATAATATACCTACATTATAAGGATTGTGATTTAAGCATCTTACATATTTTTTTTATCACATATCGAAGTTATCACTAAGAATAACGCCTAACACATCGTGAGTATGAGAAGATAATGTAGTCTTTTCTGGTTTCCATTGTTGGTGCTGAGAAGTTTGGATACTTTTAAAATTTCTTACTGCTTGTTCACCTTTGTCATTCCATATTTTCTTAAACATTTCATACATCATTATTTTGTATTGTTTTTGATAATTCAATGTATAGTCTGAAGATATTGGGACGTCTAAATCTGCTGTTTCTGCTATTCTTTCTTACATCTGTTTCCTTGTGTTTGGCTATTTTGTCAAAGTTGTCCAGAGAGAGAGAGAACCAACAGAACACATACACACCTCACTATCACATCCAAAATCTCCTTCTCTGGCATACCCTACCTCTGTGAATGACACTGACAGTTGTCCAGATCAGAAACCTGAAAGTTACTCTCATCATCTTTCTTACCATCACATCCAATTAATTGGGACAAATTGATTCTATGTTTTAAATCTTAAGTCCATTTTGCTTTACTGTTGTCCTACAACCCATCCTAGTCTATCTAGATCACTGAGGTCTCCCCATATCTAATCTTACTCTTCTACTCAACATGGTATGTTAGTTGAATGATCCTCACAAAATGTGAATCTAATTGTCACTTACAGATTAAACTTTATTCCAAAGGGAAATGGGGAAAAATTGAAAGGGTTTTAAGTGTCCTGTTGTGCTTTAAAAGGCCCTTCATGAACCACCTTCTCTCTACCATTCCTTCTTGCACTCTTAAGTCCCAGCTACCCTAAATCTCTTGGCTCCTCCAAGGTGGGTATGCTTTCTCTTCTCCTGGCCTCTACACATGCTGTTATTCTCTGTCCACAAGGCATCACCTCCGAGCTAACTCATTAAGTCTTCAGTTCTCAGCATTAAAATCTCTGGGACACTTTCATCCCTGCTCCACAAAACAGTCACTGCTCCCCCAACCCCCAACAAACACCCTCTAGAGCTGCTGACTGGCCTGGCAGCTACAGTAAAGAATGGCTTGGCTCTACTCATCTCTTGTGTGAAGGTTGTTCCTATGAGATGATACAATATAGACAGAGACTGAAGCAGTGCCAGAATTCCTAGGATTCTTATAAAAATAAGTATAAAAATTTAACAGCATCAGAGTGAGAAGAGCAGAACAGTCTTCAAATCATGAAGTAACTTTGAAAAATAGCCTTTTATGAGAAAAATGTCAGTAAACACACAGATATTATAGCACTACAAGATTATTTATAAGACCAGTGACTTAAAACAGCGAATTCATGATGAAAATGATTCTAATTAAAAAATTAGTCTCATTAATAACCAAAATAGGACCTGCAATACGACTGGCTGCAATTTCTCAAGTAAGATTCCATCTACTAGTGCTGTTTATACTTAACATACACTCACATTCATTTCTTACAATTTATGAATTTAAGTTTCAGGAAGAATACTTTTTTAGTATTTGGGTTATTTTAATATATGTCAATTACTTAGTAAAGGTTAAATAATTTAAAGGTTAACTTAGTTAATGAGTTTTCAGTAATATCATTTAATAGCATAAAAACATGCTGCTTTTGAGAAAATAAAAATATACATTAAAAAACCCAATACAGTGTTTTAGTAAAATAGTAAGGAAATTTGTCTCATTATGTACATATGCATGTGTATGAATTTTTATATATATATATATGTACTTTTCAGTAGCAGAAATGTATTTCTGCAGGACAGAAAATGTACTCTAGAAAAACAGAAGCAAAGGATATATACACTGTAAGGGCAAACTCAGTAAATTAGATACAATTTTATTACTCAGTAATGAGGGACCGGTTTACAATGATGTGACAATGGTAGCAAAAATAGTAGGAAGGAGTTCAGCACTCAAAGTATCAAATAAATAAAGCTTAGTGATTCATTAAATATTCTGATATTATACAGGATCAAAACTTTCAACACTTCCATGGGTCCTTAACTGATATCTTTCAGATAGGCTATATAATCTAGATAGTTAAGAAATTGCTTGCTGACATCATACTTTAAAGGAATTACCTGGCACAGGAAACTCTACTCAATACTCTGTAATGACCTATATGGGAATAGAACATAAAAGAGTGGGTATAACTGACTCACTCTGCCATACAGCAGAAACTAACACACTGTTGTAAATCAACCATACGCTAATAAAAATTAATTTTAAAAAAGGAGTTATCTTGGAAAACAAAAAATGTTACATAACTTATTTTCCAAAGCCACATGGATTCAAAATATAATATGGTCTCTTAAGAATAATGGAAAATATTGGCCTACCATCTTGCTATCATTCTGGCTTGTACTTTATATATTCAAAAATTTTTCACAACCAGGGTATATATCTGGACCCTAGCAAGTTTATAAACATTGTAAATATGGTTCATTGAATTATCTTAATATGCTTTTGTGTAAATGGTATTACCAAAATATTTAATACTTTTAATATAAAAATTAAATAAGTACTCCCATCATTTACTTTATCTCAGAAACTAGACTTGTAGTTGGGCTCCAGATGTACTGAGTAGTCATAGGTCATTTCTGTTGTGTAGTCTCAAGGCAAAAGGAGATTAACAGAAAGATGAACATGGGTTTTATAGTAACTAAACACATGACACCCAAGATAGGGATCTAAAGATTAAGCACATATTCAATTACTTATTCAACATGTGACCTTTAGAGCACACACTATTTCATTTGTTCTTTATCTTTGATACGATTAATTGCATCTGATTTTTGTAGTAAGGCAAAAGACAGACATCTCCTTTTCCTTGGCTTTAATTAGTCTCAAATTCAAGAAGAGAGAATAATGCTTGTTTCATAAAAGGTTAACGTCAATATTAGGACAGGTTTTTGTTTTTCTTCTGACAAATTTGTGTTTATATTAAACTCAGTGTTTACAAATACTAATCCTGAGCAAGAGTAAAAATAAGAACAGTTTTGACTAAAGAATAAAATTCCTTCATTGTTAAACCTAAACAGCTTTAAAATTCAACCATGGAATATAAAATTGATAAGACTGGAATTCAGACTTCAGATGTCCATGGCAAACCTGAATACTCTGAGAAAGAACATACACGTAGTAGTAGATTTAAAAACAAAACAGTAAAAAGCATCAAAAATTGATGCACCTGGGTTTTGTTAAATATAACAAAGGTTACTCAGTCCTTCATGGATAAACCTAGCTGGAGAACACCGAACAGTGTACTGCATTAAACAGACCCCTCAGGAAGGCAACACTGGATTTCTCTTTTTAGATAGACAGAGACTGCTCCTCCCCACCTCCCCCAAAACAGTCAAAGACATAAAAGACACATTTGGAAATACAATATGAATGAATCCTGTTTTGTGGGGCTTTTTGTTTGGGGGTTTTTTGTTTGTTTTTGGCTGTGCTGTGCGGCTTGCAGGATCTTAGTTCCCTGGCCAGGGACTGAACTCAAGCAGAGATTAAACCTGGGCCATAGCAGTGAAGGCGCCGAGTGGAATTCCCTTGTTGTTTTTTCTTTTTTTTAAATCATGTCTTTAAGAAAGCAGAAAGTTGGCCACTTAGGAAACTACAGTGAATTACTTGAGTTTTTAGGTACAGCTCCTGCCTCATGAACAATAAAAGCCTTCTACTCAGCAAAGCAGTATTATGACAAAGTATTTATACACCAGTAAAAGCACTGAGTATGGGCTTGGCAATACAAGTCAACTGAAACCAAGCTCTTAAGGATACTTTTCGTCCATGTGGTGAAAAAGCGCATGGGAGTGGGAAACGCTGGCACAGCAAGGATCCTCTCACAGTGTTAGGGCCTGTCGACCTAGGAGCGGTCAGTTCCAAGTCAGGATGGTGAGCACTGGGCAATGACATCGACATATGGCATGGCCCAAGGCACTTCTTCAACATGCCTTTTCTTTTATTCCAGCTGTCTCTCTTCCTCTTCATCTGCTTCTTCAATGACCTGAATCTCATCTCCTTGAGGTAAGGAAGAATTCTCCATCTGCAGTTTATTCCCATCAGCTTTACATTTCTCTTCTTCCTCTATGATTTCCTTCCATATCTTGTGGTTTTCGGTGAGATGGTGCATTAGCTGACAAAATATTTGCCGTCTGCCTTTCCGTCTTTGTGGTTCTGTGAAATTTAACACATGTGTATTCTAATCATAGCAATATGATTCAATCATTCAATAAATATCTGAGCGCCTGTTACATCCCAGGCATTTATTTAAGCACTGGGTTTAAAGTTATAGTAAGATTAAAATAATCTCTGCACCATGGGGCTCTCCTTCTAGTGGGAAGACCTAGATAAGCAAAGAAGCAAGACACTCGTGTGTTGGATAGTGTTAAGTATTATGGATAAAAATAAGTTAAGGTATTAGGGAAGATGGTGGGGGTGGGAGTTGTGGGGCGAAAGGAGGATAGTATTGAAATTTCAAATGATAATAATGCAAAGTTAAAAACCATCCTTCTAAGGGATTTTTTAAAAATGTGTTGAATTAAACACAATTATCAAAATTTTGGTGAGCATAAATAATTTTTACAAGTCAACTTTCCCAAGATGACATCAGATGGTAATGCCATACAATTACTCTTCACTATGCTACTCCTGAATACAAGGTAGGGTGGGGAAAAGTTCTTTTATTATCTTGTTCCACGCTATGTTATCTGTTCTGATTTATATAGCATGCTTGGGAAACAAAAAAAACAGCTAGATATAATTTAAATCCTACATTAAAGAGCAAATAACTAGTTTAATTTATAGTTGCAAAGGTGACAATGTCTTTTTCATCTTCCATTTACACTCGTTGGTTTATATTGCTTTATATAGAAAAACTATGCATTACAATTTGGTACTTCAAAGCCATAATGCTATAAAGCTTGGTTTTCCTCAGAGTCAAAAGAGTATATATTTTCCTCTTCTCCCAACTGGGTTGAATGAACTATTCCCAAGTCTATATGAAGGGTATGTTAACAGGAGTGCATGGTGTGAGAAGGGGTTAGGCAAAGGAGGACTAGTCCTTGAGACCAGCCACCTCACCTAAGTTCAGATTTGGCAACAGCTCCATCATGCCTGCACAGGCAGAGCCTGCTGCAGAGCACTGGCTGGAGGACAGCATCTCCAGCGACGCTGCTTTAACTCAGAATGCTTGTTGTATGGTAGCATTCACATGGTGCCCAAGCAGTAGCTACTCAAACCAAGATTATTCCGTCTGCACACTTAGATAGTACTTAAGATATAACTACTGTATCTTTAAAAGGAAAGACCCAAATCCAAATTAAATGGACATTTGCAATTAACAACATTAAAGAAACGACAGTATCCCTATATTCTTACTAGGATTTAGATTGTCCTCTATTTCTTCATCCTCTGTATCTAATTCTTCAGCATCTTCTTCCTCATAACAACTTTCAGTATCATCGTCCTCTTCTGATTCTATCCACTGACCCGGTAGCAGACCAGCAGCGTCATAGGAGTTACACAGGGGACCCACTATGTGGGTGATAAAAGATTCCTGGAGTTTTGCTAGTTGAGGAGAAGAACGATCCATGAAGGGACTGATGGGCAAACCAAGATTTGCTTCTTCATCTCCCTGATCATATGAAAAAGGAAAGTACATCTTTAACTGCTGAGAGAACCACTGAGCTTTGTTGTTAAAATTTGCCTTGAGGTTTTTTTAATCAAGAACAGTCTAACTCAAAATAATTTTTAGAAAGAAGTATCAATGAAAATTACTCTGTCATTCCAACTATAAAACTTTTTCTACTATTTGAAAAATCCTAAACAAGACTTTATTCTCACACTCCCAGTCAACCAGTATGGTTGATACACAGGCAGCAAGAAAAATATACATCTTTTCAACTAAGTTAAGCAAATAGTTATGAACAAATCAAAATTATACTACTAGAATATATAAATTCTATACAAATTGTCAAAATTCTATCGTATCAGACACAGATCCTTTTTCCCCTGGGGGGAGATGGTGTAACAGAAACATTTTTTGTTGCAGTTGTACCTCAAATGTAGAGTTGACTTTTCTAATGCTTTTCAACATCTCCCTTTTTTTTGTAACAGCAGAACCCTTTAATGAATCTAAATTAGAATATGTAAAACAGAAAGAGGTAGAGCAATTGTGTTTGAGGTGAGGATTTGCCCCAACTGCCTGGCCGGCGATCTGTGGTCCCCAGGGCTCTGGAGAGCACAGCTGGAGATCAGACACATGATTTCAGAACCTCCTTTGCTGCCTACAGCTTGTGTGGTGCTGGGCCAGCTCTATGCCTAATTCACGTGTAAGATGTGAATAATCATCTACAGGGTTGCTATAGGATGACAAGCAGTATATATTGAGCACGGTGCCGAGCAGTCCTCAAACAGTAGTAACAATATTAACATTTTAGTGCCGAGTATCTGAACCGGTGGAGGGTGAATACTCTTCACAGTGCACAAGTTCTGTAGGCAAGCAGTGCGTATCTGTGCTGAGCCAACACAATCCTGAGGAGACAACCAGAAACTGTCCTGAGATTAAAAAACTTACATGGCTTTGTTTCCTGTGAGGATGAACATTAATAATATTTAAAAAATGTATCTAGGTGGGTTTATTCATAGGATTCTACAGTTTCGTACATCTGACTTTTAAATAGGAGTTTGGTTTTTCTAAGCCCATGGCATGTAATGGGCTTTTTGCAACCTCTTGGAATTCTCCAGGCAAGAATACTGGAGTGAGTAGCCTTTCCCTTCTCCAGGGGATCTTCCCAAGGATCGAAGCCAGGTCTCCCGCCTTGCAGGAGGATTCTTTACAAGCTGAGCCACAAGGGAAGCCCAAGAATACTGGAGTGGGTAGCCTATCCCTTCTCCAGAGGATCTTCCTGCATTGCAGGTGGATTATTTACCAACTGAGCTATCAAGGAAGCCTGATGTAATGGCTATAGAAGTAAAAATAAAGACAGTATAATGAAATTAATAAAAAAAAAGGTTGAGCAAGGTTAGAAATTTGCATCCGTATCTAAAGAAAGCTGAATAGCATAACAAGACAGAAGGAAATCTGATGGTTTTGATGAGGGCTGACTTCCTATATACATTTAACCTTCATGACCACTGTGTGTTAGGGTTATCAAGTATATCATTTTTCTCCTTTGACACAGGAATAATGAAACTTAGAAAGATTAAGTGAAACTGTCTGAAATATTGTTTTTTTGTGTGACCTGGAATTATAATATTTTATTGAGCACTTATGTGTCAGAAAACTGTTCTAAGAACTTGACATGTATTAATTCACTTAATCCACAAAGCAACCTTATGAGGTAGGTACCATCAATATTCCTGTTTTCTCAATGAGGAAATTGAGGCACAGAGAGGTTAAGTAACTTACCCAAGGTCACATTGCTGGTAAGGAAGAAGAGCCAGGATTCAACCTCAGGCATGGCTTCCAAGTTTGCTTAATAAGAATTAATCTCTATACTTTAAAGATATATTATAAAATGCATCTAAATGAAATTATCTCATTTTCTTTCACTGAATTAGTGGATTTTCTAAAACGGGCATTTTCTACCACTTTATTACTAATGTTTGTACAGATAATATAAAGACAGAATTTTCCCTAGCATAAAATTCTTTTGTGAATATGAACTGAAGCCTGAGGCAGTCTTCAATTATCTCTGAGAATGAGGATAGGAATATGCAAACCACTATACATACTGCAATCTACAAATTAAATATTTAT
The DNA here is from genome assembly GCF_000754665.1 of Bison bison bison. NCBI lineage: Eukaryota > Metazoa > Chordata > Mammalia > Artiodactyla > Bovidae > Bison > Bison bison. The sequence goes on from NW_011495071.1 coordinate 16,772,033, forward strand.
AACTTTATTTCTTAAAATTATACATAATTTAGTTCAAATGTATCAGTGAAAATTATTCTAAGATTATTACTAAGATTTTACTAATCTGTTTTCATAATTGCACAGTATGGTATTTTGTTAACTTGTAAACAGCACAGTATACACTATTTATTGGGATGTTTAGCTAAGGTAGATGAAAGACATGGTACATTTGCTGGTCACTCAGTACAGTCTGGGTGTGACAAGATGTAACAGATAAGTGTGCATGGTTTGTAAGTATGCAGTGTGTCACTCCTACCAGAGTAGCAACTCATGGTGAGAAAGCCATGACCCAGAAGTTTTACTTGGTAAACCTCTTGATCTTTCTTGATCAGGGTCTAGTAAGGATTCCCAAGGAATACAATTCCAGTTAAGAGTATGTATTTGTTATTTTGTATTTGAGATAATGTAACATTAGACTTGTGGGGAAATCAGTATTTTTCTACAGTGTAGGGAGCCTCAAAATTGTACAAAAAAATAGGTGAAGACTGCAAAATAGTAGGATCATTTTAAAGACAACATTTAAAAACCCATGAGAAAACAGCATGTTGATATCTTAGAACCCTGAAAGCCACTGAGTGACTACTTTGTCCCCATTTCTAGCTCTGATTTCTTACCCTTTGCCAGGACTTTGATCCTACATAACCCATCAACCCAGTTGATATTTCTAAGGCAGTCTTTCTATAGCAGGTTGAAAATGGCTTGATACTTTAAAAATACAGTCTAAATATATGCTGAATCAACTAAACAGCTTCTTTTGGAAATAAATTATGCTTAGGTTATATAGGTTTTCAAGGTTGAAAGGGATCTTGGAATCATAATGTAGTCTTCCCTTAGCTCTAGACTGGAGTATATTCAACCTACTCCAGATTGACAATAAGCTATTACTTTTTTTTTTTTTTAACTTCTGTCTTTCAATTTTAGCAACAAAGGCAAAGGAGCTGAGACAATATTAAAACCAGAGCAAATGCAACAATTTCTAACCATTTTTGGTTAAAGCAACTCATTTCAAGTATTTAATGTAGCTGTCCAAATCCAAAAGGCAGTGTCTTCAGATGACAGCTCTTAAAAGTCCCAACAATCCCATGTTTCAACTTACCTGCTCATAAAATTCATTGACAATGCCTTCTGTCCATTTCAAATGCAAGTCTCGAACTTTGGTTGGGCCATTAATATCTGCCAGTTTGATGCACACCTGGCACACTAAGAGGCGATCATTTTCATTACTCCATTCTATACCGTTACTATTTACATCATTGGCCTATCATTGGAAAAACAGAATTATTGTAGGTACTGAGGGCACAAGAGTCTGTTTTTTGTTTTGTTTATTTTTGGCTGCGCTGTTTGGCTTGTGGTATCTTAGTTCCCTGATTAGGGTTTGAATCCTCACCCATGGCAGTGAAAGCATGGAGTCCTAACCACTGGACTGCCAGGGAATTCCCCAACTTTTGTTTTTTACTGGATTATCTTAAAACTGTTTCCTGTCCTCTGGACAGGAAGGAATTTCAATAAATGTTTCTTTTGTTTGTGCCATGACATGTACCTGTATGGGTTAAATTTCTCTTTGAAGTGTCATTTACAGCTTTGTTTCAGTGGAAGTAGAGCACTGTATTATACAAGCAGAACAAACCATGAGTTTCAATATTTGTGATTACTGCAGAAAATTATAATTTGTGTATATTGTATACTGTACATATTAGTATATATGACATAAAATATATATGTATATGCAAAAGCAAATCATATAAGAATTGTAACTATTTGTCTCAGAAAGGCATGCTTAAGGATCTAACTGCAAAAGGCACAGTGATATAGCTGAAAGAATACAAGTCTTAAAAGCTGATCTCTATGGTTCTAAATCCTGCCTTAGTATGATTTACCAATCATTGAGTAATGCTGGAAAAATTACTTGAGCTCTTTGAGTCTATCTTTCTTCATCTATAAAATAGGAAAAATAATATCAATCTAGTTGTATTGCCTGAGGATTAATGAATGAAAAATGCACAGTTCATAGTAAACGCTAACATTGTTATTTAAATAAATGGTAGTTATCAGGCAAATTACCATGCCTTTCAAGAACTCAAATTTCTCTTGTAAGAAATAAAGTGAGAGGGCCAGATTAGTGACTTTGGAACTGTACTGTAATATTAGATTTTTAGTGGCATCCACCATCCTCCCTCCTTTTTTTTTTGGCTGTGCTGCATGACTTGAGGGATCTTAGTTCCCTAGCAGATTGAACCTGGACCTCCTGGGAATTCCCTGGCATCCACCCATTTTGTTAAAGGAACTCTATGTAGACCACCACCACAGAAAACAGTTAAAAGAAAGGCGAGCTCTTAAGATTGAAAGTATGTAGTCTAGGGAATTCCCTGGTAGTCCAGTGGTTAGGACTCTGCTTTCACTGCCAAGGCCTGGGTTCAATCCCTGCTCAGGGAACTAAGATCTGCAAGCTGTTCCCCATGTGTCACTCATGTGACATTTTCCTGAGACTACAAACAGATATCTCTGAGGAACACAGATTCCAAAGTTTTGGGCTAATCTTTCACCTGTAAAAAGAACTTCTGTTTACTTACTATGACTTAAGCGTTTAAATGAATTTTAAGTAAAAATAAAAATTAATAGAGCTACACAGCTATGAAGTAAGTTTAAAGGCAAACTGATATTGTGCTGATTTTTCATAAATTTTTCATAAAAATTTTCATAAATTTTTTTTTCATTTATCAATATCACAACAGTGACATATACAGGCCTCCTTCCAGGAGGTTAAGTGTGTACTCCTTTGACACCCAGCCCCTCTACCCTGAAGGTAACACCTTCCTTTAGGGCAAGGATGTTATCAAGAAAACAATGGTTTCCTGCCTGCAAAATACGGGGCCTCTTTCCCTCAGGAATCTAAAGCAGTGGTTCTCAACGGTTTTTCACCCCAACCTCTGAGGGATACAACACGCTCCCATTAGTACCACCATCACACAATGGCAGTGATCAATTCCATGGTGAATGTGAGCTCTGTGAGGACAGCAACTTCAGCCTGTTTATGCCTTATTCTTAACTAGGATGACTGCACGCAGTGGGCAGTCCTAATAGACAGCAATTCAATGAGTGCTTCACTCTCAAGAACTTCTCCATTCCCACACCAGCCAGTTAAACACTTCACAACATAGAGAAGGGAAACAGGTACAGCAAAGTAGGAATAACTGGCTTCTTAGAAACACATATTTAATTTCATAAAATGCCTTTCTTGGCACTGTGCATAACTTTCTCAAATCTGTCCCTGAAAGCTTCAACTGACATAATTGGAAATGTCACAAGCAATCGTTATTTTTGGACATGTTATAATTTTTTTAATATTGGCATATATATTGTCTTACCAGATTTATCATGACTTCATGAGTGATATTCTGACTTAATGTTAAAAAAATACCTTTTGTCAGTAACATCGACAATAATTTCTGTTTTGAAACCAGGAATTAATTTGCATAACAAACCTTGGCATTGAATTCAGCAAGGAAATCAAAATGCTTTTTAAGATCTGTGGCAAGGATTGCTTCTATGACTAAAAAACGAAAGCGCTTGAATTCCACATTGTCAAGATTAAGAAGGAAGTTGTATTCTGGACGAGAAAGATATAGAGTCCAGGCTGATGCAGCGTGATGATTTTCCAAAACAGATCTGTCGTTGTATAAGACTGCCTAAAAAGGAACAAGAAAAATGAGGCAGGCATCTCAAAAGATATTGAACTTTAGTAATAAACAGAGTTAGGATCATGTTGGAAGAATACAATGAGTATCTATTACATGCCAGGCATTTTAATACTTGTGTAGAAGGGTTGATAATTTGATAAAGGATTAGACTGAAGTGCAAAGAGGATAAGGTACACTTTTCCAGCATTCATAGCTAGTAAGTGAAAGGGTAATTTGTCTCCAAGGTTCATCTTCCTTGCAGACAGCATGCTGCCTACCAAGAGATATAAAGTTGATATTTGAGGTCTGCTTCCTTAAAGCAGTGAAACTTCTCAGATAAAGCTTCTGTAAATAAAATCATCAGGGACAGAGAGAGCAGGTTTCGGGATATATTACTATTCTTTAGTTAGCATGGAATGAATGGTGGTGGTGACTTAAGGAGAGGAACCCAGAATATTCTGTGCATGGTGAGCTGGAGACCCGTAAGTATGAGAAAGGCACATCCTATACTCCCAGCTGACACAGGACCTGGGAGTCAGAGAAGTATCAAACAGGTAAAAGCACAAATCCTCTGTCCAAGTGGTGTAGATCTAGGCACTGTATTTCCCATTTCACTTCAGTGGAAGACCCTGAGGTACCTCCTCAGTAGTCTAGGATTTGGGAATATAGATTCTAAAAATAACTGGATTACAGAATTTTTAAAGCTTCTTCCATCTCTCACAAGTAAAAGTTTTTTAAAATTATTAAATATGCATGGTAATTAAGATGTTTAATTTGCTTCTGTTTTATGTATTGTTTTCTTTTTCCTTTTTGGCCACAAGGCATGTGGGGTCTTAGGTCTGACCTGGGATCGAACCCCCACACCTCTGCACTGGAAAGGGAAGTCTTAACCCCTGGACTGCCAGGGAAGTCCCCCAAGCATAGTAATTATTAAAAGAACTCTTATAGCTAGTGCTAAAGGCTGAGAATAAAAAATAAAAACACTGTCCCTATTTTCATAGCACTTTCTAATGGAAAAAGACAGATAAGAATATTGTATAATCTCAGCTACAATGCATATTCTGAGCCTAATTAGGTCATTTTACAGATCTGTAAAAATTAATTATAGTCTAGATATAAACATAGATATTTACCATTTGATTTTTTTTAAAACATCATTTGATTTTAATGTTAGCAGTGATGATTTAAACTTTGGGTCACAAAAAGGTTGAAAAAAATATATGTCCATCAGTGGGTGAATAGATAAAGAAGATGCAATATATATACACAGAGTGGAGTATTTGTTAGCCATGAGAAAGAAGGGCATCCTAGCCTGGATGGACCTTGACAACAATATGCTAAGTGAGATAAGTTAGAAAAAGACAAATGCTGATATCACTTATGTTTAATCTAAAACTGAACTCTATTTACAGTAGAACTAGGTGGTTACAAGAAGATGGGGAAATTGGGAGACAGTGGTCTAAGGGCACAAACATGCATTCAGAAGATGAATGGGACTTCCTTGACGGTCCAGTGGCTAAGACTCCATGCTCCCAATGCAGGGAGCACAGAATGAGATCCCCATGCCACAACTAAAGATCCTGTATGCTGCAACGAAGATCAAAGATCCTGTGTGCATTTACTGTACAGCACAGGGAACTACAGTCAAAATCTTGTAAGAACCCTATAATGGAAAACGATCTGAAAAATAATATATGTGGTTCATGTATAACTGAATCACCTTGCTGAAACATTGTAAGTCAACTATACTTCAATAAAATTTATGTATTATGGAATAAAAAAAAAGATCCTGTGGGCAGCAACTAAGAATTAGCACAGCCAAGTAAATAAATATATATATTTTAAAGTTGAATAAGTTCTGGAGATCTAATGTACAGCATTGTGATTATACTATCCTATATTATGAACTAAAAAGTTGCTAAAGACTAGATTTTAAATATTCTTACCACACACACCAAGAAGTTAATTATGTGATGTGACGGAGGTGTTAGCTACTGCTCTGGTGGTAATCATATTACAATATACGTGTCAAATTTAAACACTGAACATGTTCAACGTCAAAGACTTGCTAAGAAGTCAACTTACATAGAAAAGTGATTTAACTGACTCATGTTTAAATCCAATAAAGACTGATAAATGATCAGAACAACTCTGTTCATGAAGAAGTAATCAAACTCCCAGGTCAATAAACCACAGTGCATAATGAGTGTCCTATAAAGCTACTGGACTTAAACTCTCAGTTAATGAGATCAGTTAAAAAAACAAGAAAACAAAAACCAGTAGTTCAGAATTCCTGCAGCATCCAAATTGCCCTTTGACATTACCAAAGAAATATAAAATTGAGGATGGAAAGAAATCTGAATCAATATTAGAATCTAGATATAATCACAATACTAGAAGCTTTAAAGACATGGTAAACATGGGAATGGATTGAGGAAAGGCCATCTAAGTCATCGCCTAAGAAGGAAAAACCCACCTGGAGAATAAGGGGACGGAGGCCTCTCCTGGACCCCAGTGAACAGACTGACTACCTCATGGCTTTGTGGAGGCAAGAATCATGGAGCAGTAAGGAAGAGGCAGATTCTACTTTAGGAAGAACACTGGATGGTCACACACACAGCAACAAGCAAAGCTTAACTTCAGGGAGGAAAACATTCCAAGTAAAACAGATAATGAATGAAGCCTCAGCTGGCTTTTACTGAGGGCACCTTGACAACTAGAAAATGAAGACCGTTTCCCCCCTAATTCAGAGCTGCAGTAACTTACATTCTTTGAATTTTTGCTAAAGCAACTTGCTACCTGCTTTCTCTAACTATGAATCTTCCTTATCTCCACAAGTAAATTTCTTCTCTAACATGGTAAAGCAATTTAGTTGGTCATAAAGTTTACTTTTACCCAGAGTCAAAAAGATTTGAAATGGAATGAGGTTTAATACAAAAGGATGGGGTTAATCTTAACAAATAATAAATACTTTTCAATAAATGAGCAAAAAGAAAAACCCATCAGACATAAACACTTAGATCAAACAGGAAGCTGTGACAAATCTGAACAAATGTCTCCTGTTGAACCACAAGAAAAAGGAGACGTTAAAGTAAATCTCTAGGTCACAGTCGTAAGATTATAAGAAGGTATTTTAATCTTTCTGAAGTGAAGAATCTTGGATTAAGAAGGACTGTTTTCATTAAAAAACGAATATTCCTAACTGAAAAGAAAATCCAATAGAGGCAGTAAACAAATTAGGTGCAGCAGAAAACAATGCAGCTATTTTTTTTTTTTTTAAGAAGTGCTTCTCTTTAAAGAAACAGTTTTGATGAGCAGCTTCCATCTAGGGACTCCTTTACCCTCAAGCTCTGCGTCCTAAGATCTCTGGTGATCCTGTGTCTTCTAAGGCCCTTGTCATAGTTTATCACCCTTGTTTTGCCTCAAACACTTTTTTATGTACCTTTCTCAGATAGGATGGATGGAACATGATTTTTTTAAATCTTTGTATACCTTAGACTCTTTATTTTGCTCTTAACACTCAACTGTAGCTTAGCTGGATACAGAACTCTTAACTTGAAAATAATCCTTCTATGCCAGCACCATCTCCTCCCCTGTTTTACATTTTTCCTAGCTTTTATGTTATGATCATCTCTCTTTTACACACACACACTTGTTGGTTTTTTCTTTACTAGAATGTGAGTTCCATATGAGCAGAATGTATTTTTTGCCTGTTTTGTTCAACAGTATTGCCTAGAATAGTGCCTGTCCTTCAGTATGCATTTCATAGCCTTGTGTATGTTTTACTGCTAAGTCTCTTTAATTGGGAAGGATGAGTAGGAGGCCTGTTAATGTGGGTGGGGCTTGTTTACCCAGCAGGTTTTGCTTTGGAATTACCAGTGTGATTTCCAAAATGAGAAGGATTTACTCTGGAGTACTAAATCTCTTCTGGCCATTTCCTTCAGTATTTAAGAGATGTGTTTTCTGCCTAGAAGTGAATAGATAAGTCACGGTAGCCTTACTTTAAGGTGTATGGTGTATGTTATATGGGAGAGGTGTGTGTGTGTATATGTATGTGTGTGAGAGGTGTGTGTGCGTGTGTGTAGCAGACAAGGGCAATGGCATCAGGAGTCACCAGGGTTCCACTCAAACCTTGGCTTCCTTTCTAGTGTATTTTAATATCATTATATTTGCCCACATGATTTTCATTTTCCAAAAACAGTATGAAATTCTTTAACTTACTGGTGATAATATCCTTCTGCCTACTCCTCTCTGTTGTAATGCATTTTATCTTTTATTATTATTTTGATCAGGAGGAAAGGGGGGGAAACGTACCTGCTTAGTTGCCATCTTGATCCATATTTGGGAGGACAAATATTTATGACTGTCTCAGATCTATAGTTCTCAGTATTGTTTCCTTTGACCCCAAATCAAAATGTTTTGGCCAACTGCACTGGCAAAAAAGTTCGTTCAGTTTTAAGTACAAATAAAAGACATATATTTCATTTTCACCAAGAACTTTATTGAATGTGTTCACTAACCGAACAAACTTTTTGGCCAATCCAACTCAAACGGTAATATCTCAATCACTAATCAGCATCTTCCAGCCATCCATTCATTTGAAAATAGCTCAGAAATCTCTTATAATTTTAATACTGATGTCCCTCCAGGATAAACTTGACTGAATGTTTCCCCTTCTATGGCAGGGATTCAAAATAAGTCTTCCTAAGTCTTCCCACACACTTCCCTTACCATGAGAAAGGAGAATGCTTGGTCCTATTGGTGGTATTATGCCCTATTGTCCCTTTTTATCATACACCAGAGAAATAATATCTTTCACTAATTATGGCCTGATTAGACTTATTGAGCTTCCTAAAATGAGAGAGACTGCTTTATTACCTAATAAACAGGTTAAGCCTCACATTTTCACAAGAGTCCTTATCTCATAGGCACTGGCTGAAGAAGGTCTGGTGAACCTCATTACTTTGGGAACAATAGAGTATATTTCAGACAAGCTTAGCAGCCCAGCAGAGCAAAGAAATTAGGCATCCTTCAACATTCAGTATATGTTTCCTGAATGCCTTTTGTGTGCTAGGCATCATTCTAGGTATTAGGGAATAAAAGAAAAATGTCTGGCCTCATAGAAATTCATATTCCACTAAAATATACACAACAAAATACATAGTATGCTAAATGGTCGCTGCTGTGGAAAAAACAGAGGAGGAACATAACGAGTGTCATGGAGGAGCTTTTGAAATTTTAGGTGGAAGGAAGTCACAAAGTGATCTTTATAGATGTGTAGGGAAGGAGCACTGCGGGCGAGAGAACAGAAGGAGGCCAGGTTCTCAGAAAGGGAGTGTGCCTGGGACACAGGAGGAAATAGCAAGGAACCCAGTGAGGCTAGACCTGAGTGAGTTTAAAAAGAGAACTAATGGGGGCTAAGTCGTGTAGGACCTTCTGAGCCACTGTAATGACTGTCTTTTACTAGGAGTGAGGGTTCAGGGCAGAACAGGGCCCCTCTGGCTGCTGTGTGTTGAACCCAGACTGAAGAGCATCAGGAAGTAAGCGCAGAGACCAGGGAAAAGGCTATACTTTTTCACAGCTGAACTCTCTGATCAATTTCCTTTTCATTCCGGCCCTTCTCACTGCTTCATCTCTTGGCTGTCCTTAACAATGAGAGTTTAGAAATAACACATAGTTATTGACAGTGTCTAGACTTTATGTTTGTATTTTGTTCAGGACAACAGTTTTGAGTACATATAAATTATTGAATACATTCATGTGTCATTGTTTTAAACTATCTGCAATGCAAGACAAACAACACTAGAATTCACTGACTTGTAATAGCCTTGAAGAAGAGGTAATACACAAGTCTGACTCACCTATACTCAATGCTGATCAAGAGAGAATGAAAGTAGAGAGTGGAATAGAATAGTAAATAATTTCTGTCTACGTGATAATCTGATCCAGCAGAAAACTTCCCAAATATTATCTCTTTTTACCCATACTCACATCAGGTACATATTTTGAGGTTCAGAAAGTAAGGGTTAATTGCCTAATGTCACACAGCTAATAGTGGGTAACCAGAAATCAAGCGCAGGTCTCTCCATCCCAAGACTAGTACTTTTTCTATTGTGCCAGTCTGTGACTTGCTATAGAACTAGGATTTTCAAAGATTATGAAGTGCTAGGCTAGAGAAAATGGGCATCTGATTCTTGCAGAGTGGGACTGCAAATGAGGAAATGTGCTTATAAGTGGGTTCAGTTCAGTTCAGTCGCTCAGTCATGTCCGACTCTTTGCAACCCCATGAATCGCAGGACGCCAGGCCTCCCTGTCCATCACCAACTCCCGGAGTTCACTCAGACTCATGTCCATCGAGTCAGTGATGCCATCCAGCCATCTCATCCTCTGTCGTCCCCTTCCCCTCCTGCCCCCAATATAAGTGGGTAATATCTCCCAAAGCAATTCTTAGAAAGTGGAAAAACATTAATATCTAGATTGAAATTCATCTAAAAGTTACCTGGAAATCATGAGCTATGAATAAAGTCTAATTAGAGAAAATGAATTACCTAGCACTTTTAATTTTCTCTCTCTCTCTGCATCCTATTCTTGTTCTGGCTAGAGAAACTATCTCCTATATTTTAAGTGCTGGAGTGTGTGAAAGAAAGAGAAATGAGAAGAGGAACAGGGAGAATGGCTATAAAAGATGAAAGAATCAGAACTGAGGTTTGAACGTAGAGCAACAAAGTGAGGAAGTAAGACGAATTCAGTAAACAATATTGACAACTTGCTCTTTGTAAGCCAGGCAGGCAGGCAGAAATACAAAGCTGACATTTCAGGAATCATCTGCCTAAACAAAAACTCACAACCATACTTTGTTTTTGTTTTTTAGTTGCTAAGTCATCACACTAAATTCTGCTTAAAACCAAGCACAGCCATCCCTCAGTATCTTCAGGGAATTGGTTCTAGGACCCCTGCAGATGCTCATATAAAATACATATAAAGTAATGCAGTATTTTCATATAACCTACGCACATCCACTGTATACTTTAAATCTTCTCTAGATTACTTATAATACCTAATACAATGTAAATAGTTACTAGTATGCAGTAAATTTAAGTTTTGCTTTTTGGAACTTTCTGGAATTTTTAAAATTTTCAAATATTTTTGATCTGCAGTTGATTGAATCCAGGGAGGCAGAACTCCTGGATATGGAGGGCTGCCTGTATTTAGTTCCAAGTCCTAATATTTAAAGCTATTACAATTACAGCATCCATTTGTTGGAAACTCCTACCTCTTATGCAAATTGTGACCCTAAAGAAATCTTGCACCTTATCAACTGTACTGAATTCAAAAACAATGTACTAGAAGATTTTTTACATATATGAATATATGCTGAGCTAAGAGAATGCATATTATGTCTTAGAGGATAACAAAAATAATAACAATTCTCAGTTATTACAGTTTTTAGGCATATGAAGGATATGGCTAGAAGGAAGAGTAAGTCTTAACAGCTAGTCAAAATCTTACCAATTTGATCAAAGGCAAAGATACTGACAGCACAGGACTCCAGAATTTTATAAAAACAGTGAATTATTCTTTCAGGAATATTTTTATTTATCTTCCAGTTGAATATCTTTCCCTAACTCTTTAGCACATGTCATATCAACGTGTTTTATCCAACGGCAAAATGCTTCAACTGAAGAATGGTGTGCAAAGGGGAATGTAGCCTGGCTGTAAAATCTCAGCATCATTCCTCAGACTTTCTGAAAGTTATCTCCTACCTGAGGGGCATTGGTAGCCACTAGGAACGCATTTGTCCGTCCCGGGTGGTCGTAGTCATGCATGGCAGCTGCCACATACAGAGCCATCAGTTCCAGCGCAGGAATGTTTGAAGATAGACAGCCATAGCTCTCATCTGGAATCGAGCAGCTCCTCGATGAAATGTAAGCAATTCGCTCAGGGTTAATTGCTGAGGAACAAGCAAAATGAAAGAGCATTACATATAAAATCCTTATAGTGAGGCTAAAAGGAGCTTCCCAAAGGTAATATGATCATCTTATTTGTTGACTTACCTAAGAAATACTCTCTAAACATGGACATAAAATAGTATGCTATTTCCAACACACATGCTAATAGAGAGGAGCAGTGTTAAACACAACATGACAGGATTCTCATGACGCTCTGTTAACTCAAGCTAGTGGTGATCTTTAGAAACCTCTGATTTTCTAAACTTTTGTTATTTAAAGGTTAAACATAATGGCCAGAGTAATAGGAAAAAACAATCTAGAGAATAAAATTACATGAAACACTATAGAGACTTAGGAACTTAATATATTAACAAAGCAAGCATTTCAACATACATGCTTTTCAAATCTTACCCAAATAGATTTCCTTTCATTTGTAACCCTGACTACACTACTTCCTCTTCTTTTTCCTTCCATGAAGCCCCTTATAAAATACTGTAAAGAAAAACTCTGAAAACTGAAAAGGTATGGAAAACTGAGGAGTGATCCAGTCAGTATAATTCTTTGTATCTTCTAGTTAGAAACAATAATTTTACTCTCAGCACTGTGCTTTTGATGTCCTTAACACCTTACCATTTGTATCTCCTTTTTTGGTAATTTGGTGGCTATACCTATTTAGATGGTCACTCAAATTGTTATTGCTAAAGGTATCTTAAAGTATTAAGAAGGAAATAATAAAGTATATTGTGAGTAGACAGCAAAGAAAGCCACAAAGATATCAGAGAGATACAAATTTTCATTGGTTGTGTTCAGCAGGGGAAACAGAATAATGTCCTGGCTTGTCAAAGTCCAAAAGGGCTTTATCATGATTTAGTTCATTTAATATTTTCAATCACAAGGGTTTTTTAACATAATAACTTAAATACACAATGCTGATAGTTATAAAGATACCTAATTATTTTCATGCTGTTTATATTTTGCACCTAAATTGAGTTTTAGAATTCCCCACACTAGAGCTTCTTTTAAAAATAAAAAGTAAAAACAAGATACTTAAATGTATGAATAAAGATATATTTAAACATTCAAGTTTCTAACAAGATTTAAATTACCAATATCAGAGTGAAAACTTTAATTTTTTCTGCATTATATGCATTCTGTAGTGCCCCTAGAATTTAGAATATATATATAAAATATAAAAAAATGCAAAAAATCCTTTTTATATACTTACAATTGACATATTAGGATCTTAATACATTAGTCTGTGTATGTTTAATCTGAAATTACTAGTATAAAAAAAATACATGGCAAGACAACTAAATGGCCAGACAACTAGACATAAGTACTGAAGATTCCATTTAAAAGGAGGCCTCGGAAAAGGCATTAGAGACTGAAAAGGAAGAGGCAGAACTATCTCTATTTGTAAATGACATGATTCTGTATACAGAAAGATCCTAAGAAATCCACTGGAAAAGTATTAAACTAAAAATGAGATCATAAAGGTTGCAGGGTACTAGATCAATATGCAAAAAATCCATTTTATTTCTCCACACTAGGGATAAATAATCAAAAAATGAACCCAAGAAAGCAATTCCATTTATACTAGCTTCAAAGAGAATAAAATACTTAGGAGTGAATTTCACAAAAGAAGTGAAAAACCAGTATCCTGAAAAATAAAAAACTTTGTTGAAAGAAATTAAAGAAGACAAATAAGTAGAAAAATATCCATGCTCATGGTTCAGGAGACTTAATATTGTTAAGATAGCAATACTCCCTCAAATGATCTATGGTTCAACATACTCCTGTCAATGTCCCAGCTGGCTTTTTTGTACAAGAGATATATAAACTGGCCCTAAAATTCATATGGAAATGAAAGAGATCCAGATTAGCCAAAACAATCTTGAAAAAGAATAATTTTGAAGTTTACTACAAAGCTTTAGTAACAAAAGATTGTGTGGTAATGACATAAGGATAGGTACATAGATTAATGGAACAGAACTGAGTCCAGAAATAAATCCTTATACTTACGGTCAACTGATTTTTGGATAAGGGAGCCAAGACCTTGTTGAGAGCCAACTATGCTTTGCATGATACAAGGCACTTTCATACATGTTGTTTCACTTAATGCCACATCTTAAAAGGCAGAAATGATTTTATAACGTTTAAGAACCAATCATGTAGAATACATAAAGAAATTTTTTCAACAAATGGTGCCAAGACAACTAGATTTCCATATGCTAAAGGTGAATGTTAGACCTCTTCCTTACTTCATCCCCTCAAATTAGTTTTAGTGGATCCTAGACCTAAACTATGAAACTCTTAGAGCACTATGAAACCCTTAGAAGAAAACATAGTAAATCTTCATGACCTCAAGTTAAACAAACCCTTTGTAGATATGACACCAAAAGCATGAGCAATGAAAGAAAAAATTAGTTAAATTAAACTTCATCAAAATTGAAAACTTTATGCTTTGATTGTTGTCATTCAGTCTCTCAGTCAAGTCTGACTCTGTGAACTCATGGACTGCAGCACACCAGGCTCCCCTGTCCCACACCATCTCCCAGAGCTTGCTTAAACTCATGTCCATTTAGCTGGTGATGCCATCCAACCATCTCATCCTCTGTCATCCCCTTCTCCTCCTGCCTGCAGTCTTTCCCAGCATCAGGGTCTTTTCTAATGAGTTGGCTCTTCACATCAGGTGGCCAAAATATTGCGGCTTCAGCATCAGTCCTTCCAATGAATATTCAGGACTGATTTCCTTTAGGATTAACTGGTTTGATCTCCTTGCAGTCCAAGGGACTCTCAAGAGTCTTCTCTAACACCACAGTCCAAAAGCATCAATTCTTTGGCTCTCAGCTTTCTTTATGGTTCAAGTGTCACGTCCATACATGACTACTGGAAAAACCATAGCTTTGACTAGACAGATCTTTATTAGCCAAGTAATGTCTCCGCTTTTTAATATGCTGTCTAGGTTTGTCATAGCTTATCTTCCAAGGAGCAAGCTTCTTTTAATTTTATGTCTGCAGTCACCATCTGCAGTGATTTTTGGAGCCAAAGAAAATAAAGTCTGTCACTGTTTCCATTGTTTCCCCATCTATTTGCCATGAAGTGATGGGACTGGATGCCATGATCTTATGCTTTGATAGACATCGTCAAAAAAGTGCAAAGATAACACAATGTGAGAAAATAGCAGCAAATCATAAATTTAATAAGACACTTGTATCCAGAACATATAAAAAACTTTTACAACTCAATAATGAAAAGACAAATGACAAAATTTTTAAATGGACAAAGGACAAATATACATATGACCTAAAAAACATGAAAAGATGCTCAACATCATTAGCTATTAGAAAAATGTGAATCAAAAAATCCACAGTGAGATACCACTTCACACCAACCATAGAATGGCTATCAAGAAGACAGATAATGATAAATGGCAGATAAATTAATATTAATTTATTATAATAATAAATTGGGATCTTTATACACTGCATGTGGGAATGTAAAATAGTGCAACCATTTTGGAAAAGAGTTTGGCAGTTCCTCCAAATGTTAATCACAGAGTCACCTTATGACCCAGCAATTCCATAAAACTAGGTAGATGGCCAAGAGAAATGAAAACATAAACCCACACAAAAGCTGGTAGATGAATATTCATAGCAGCATTTATTCATAACCGCCCCAAAGTGAAAAGAACCCACATTTCCAATAGGTATACCTACATCAGTAAATTCAGAAAGATCAACCATTACCTTCCTTTGTCTTGATGTAACACTTAAAATCCATTCCCATATATGTTCCTCAGGTTTCTGCCAATATAAATTTAGGAAATTATTTTGGTATTCAGACTTAGATTGTGGCAGATCTGAGTTTAATTATGGATCACAAAGAAATGAGAGGTGGTGGGACTAGGTTTAGAGGTGAACTAGCATAAACCTACAAGTCAAGAATCTCAGGTGAGGTTGTTACCAGGTCTTCAGGCAACCAACATAAGGTGAAATGATTGTTTTTCAGCATGGAGGTACAGCAAGATATGAGGGGTTCAGGGTAATCAGATTTATTGAAATCAACTCAAATATTCTTCCAATTATAAGGGTCCTTTCTTTTCCAATCAATACCACAGCTCTGACATAAGAGGCCTAGTTGAGGCCATGAACTCAACTTGCATTGAATTTCAGGTAACTTCAGGATCAAACTTCGGATTATGTTTTCAGAAGTTACGATCCTCCTACTATAATAATTAAGAATTTTTTTTAATTAAAAAATCTAATTATTTTTGTCTGCGCTGGTTCTTCACTGGTACTCAGGCCTTTCTCTAGTTGTGGTGAGCAGGGGCTACCCTCTAGTTGCAGTGCTCCAGCTTCTTGCAGCGGCTCCTCTTTTTGTGGAGCACAGGCGGTAGAGGGTGTGTGCTTCCATAGCTGCGTCAGGTGGGCTCAGCAGTTGCAGCTGCTGGGCTCTAAAGCACAGGCTCAGTAGTCGTGGCACACAGGCCTAAGTTGTTTGGCGGCATGTGGGACCCCTTCTGGATCAGGGATCAAACTCAAGTCTCCTGCACTGGCAGGTGGATTCTTTACCACTTAGCCACCAGAAAAGTCAAGGAATTCTTTTAACTATCTGGTTCTCTAACCATTCATTAAAACTCTAAACTTGTTATTTCATTTCCTTTTTTATTGAAATATAATTAACGTGAAACACTGTGTAAATCTAAGGTATACAATGTGTTCATTTGATATATTTGTATACTGCAATATGATTACCACCTGTAGCATCAGCTAACACCTCTATGACACCACATAATTATCATTTCTTTTCCTGGGATGAGGTCAATTAAGATCTAGTCTCTCAGCAACTTTGAACTTTATAAGGTAGTATTTATGACTATAACCACTATGCTGTGCATTAGCTCTCCAGGACTTATTTATCTACGAGCTCCAAGTTTGTAACCTTAAACAACATATCCCCAATTCCCTCACTCCCAGCCTCTGGTAACCACCATTACATTCTCTGTTTTGACAAGTTCAGCATTTTTATATTCCATATGTAACTGACATCATAAAGTATTTGTCTGATATTTCATTTAGCATAATGCCCTTAAGGCCCATCTGCTGCAAATGGCAGGATTTCCTCCTGTCTCATGGCTGAATAATATTCCATTGTGTGTACATGTACACACACACACACACATCTTTATCCATTCATGGATTATTTTCATGTCTTGGCTATTATGAATAATGCAGTAATAAATATGGAAGTGCATATATCTCTTCAAACTTCTATTTTCATTTCCTTTGGATATATACCCAGAAATTGCTCCTTCACATGATAGTTCTACTTTATTTTTTTGAGAAATAAAAATCTCAATACTACTGTTCACAGTGGCTGAACCAACCTGTCTTCCCTTTAACAGTGCACAAGCGTTCCCTTATATCCACATCTTGGCCGAAACTTGCCTCTTGTCTTGATGACAGCCATTCTAACAAGTGTGAGGTGATAGCCCACTGTGGTTTTGATTTGTGTTTCTCTGCCCATTGTTTAAAAATTGGATTTTTTGGGGTATTAAGTTGTATAAGTTCTTTATGTATGTTCGATATTAACCCCTTATACTCAGTATATGAACTACAAATATTTACTCCCATTCTGCAGGTTGCCTTTTCATTTTTAAAATTGTTTCCTTTGCTGTGTAGAAGCTTTTTAGTTTGATGCAGTCCCACTTGTTTATTTTTGCTTTTGTTGCTGTTACTTTTGGTGTCATAGTCATTTTTTCTATTCTCCACTGTAGTCAGAATAAAGCAGTGCATTTCATAGTCCTTATAGTCTTTGTTTCTACCACAGTTTTCCATTTCAGCAGCTACTTGGTTTTCCAAAGAAAACTGTTTCTACATATACTTTATTCCATAATATTGTATAAGGACTTATAACATTGCTAGTAAGAACTCAGAAGGAAGTGAGGAGCACAGAAAACAAGACACTGCCTTAGGGAATACTCAAATCCTCTTGAACAGGGTGATGGTGGAAAACTTCTGTTAAGGACACTGCCAAGAACCCACCATTGGAAACTAAGGAAAAGGGTGATTGTTAATATAGCAGCAGAAAGCTTGGTTGCACTGTATTCATGGAAGACAAAACATGTAGACAATGAACTTAGATATTTAGCTGAGGAGATTTCCAAGGAAAGTATTAAAGACAAGCCTGCTAACTTACTGTTTGAAATAAAATGTAAGAGGAGAGTGAGGAAGAATTGCTAAGCAAGAAGGTAAATCTGGGAAATCCTCAACCTGTCCAGACTGCACAAAATACGAGAAGTGAGAGATTCACCATCAGGAATGTGTACTCTGGACAGAAAACCAAGGTTGTAGTTGTACCGCTTTTTGCTAATTCCTTTGAAGGATGAAAAGGTCAGGGTCAGAGACATACTTGAAGCTGCTATGCTGCTGTCTTTGAAGAAGGGGCCATTAGCCATGGAATGCAGGTGGCTTGGGTAAGTTGGAGGAGGCAAGGAAACATTCTTCACTGGGGATTCCAGGAAGAAAACAGTCCTGCTGACACCTGGATTTTAGCCCAGTTGAATGATTTTCAGACTTCTGGATCCAGAATAATAAGTTAATAAATTTGTATTTTGTTTTTGACCACACCACATGGTATGTGGGATCTTAATTCCCTGACTAGGGATCACAGAGTCCTAACCACTTTGGCAGGGAATCCCCCAAATTTGTATCATTTTAAGCCACTAAGTCTGTAGTAATTTGTTACAGGAGCCATAGGAAAATAATACAGATTTTGGCACTTGGAAGTAGAGTGTTGCTGTAACAAATATCTAAAAATGTGGAGGTAGCTTTGGAATTGGATAGTGAGTGAAGGCTGGAAAAATTCTGAAGAGTATGATAGAAACCAATAAAAGACATTAATTAATATATTCAAGAAGTTCACTGAACCCCCAAATAAGATGAATACAAAGAATATAACCTGAGTGTACCATGCACAAAATGCTAAAAACCAATAGCAAAAAGAAAAGGGACATGGTACCATTAAGGAGAAATAAACTTACGGCTGATTTGTCAACAGATATTATAGATGTCTGAAGATATAATGATATCTACAAATGTGCTGGAATAAGGATGCATTCTTCTAGGATAAAATAAATACATCTACAAACAAAAAGGCTGAAGAAAACAATCTCTGATGGAAGCATAGAACTACTGGAAAGAAGGAAGATCAGTATGAAAGTAAATATGGATGGCAGAGAAAAATGAATCAGTGACATCTGGCAAATCCATCAAACAATGGTGTAGTCCTTTAGACTAAACCACCAAAGAATGTGAAGAAGTGGCTAAGACTGAGACCTTTACACTGATTAGTATGATAACAATTCTCAAGGCATTTGTAACTGAGCAAATTCTGTCCTGATTTGTGTGTATTTCTTACTGGAGTATTTCTCCTCTCTTTTTTTCAATGTTTTAAGATTTTGGCTGCAGAGCTTTCAGGATCTCAGTTCCCTGATCAGGGATTGAACCCAGGCCATGACAGTAAAAGCACTAGATAGAGGTTTCCTCCCCTCTTTTATAAACTAGAATAAAAGAGCTGTGAATGTTACAATTCATCACATTTGCATCAATAAAGTTATATTTATGATAAGGAAACAAAATTTGAATGTTAACAATTTTTTTTTAATATCACTGTTTAAATACTTATGTGAAGCTTTTAAACATGTCCCCCATCTGTTGGGAATGTTACATGTTTTAAATTTGCATGATATACCTAAAACAGAAAAAACAAGAACTGAAAGAAAAGCAAAACAGATTATCATAATATTCAGGATATTGGCTATCTCAGTGAAGAACCAGCAGGGTGGGACACAGAAAAGAAACATGGTAAATTGAGTAGTATTGAATCTTCAAACGGGTAGTAAGTTTCCCAATTTGCATTCATCAAAATTTACATAATACTTTATATATACCCCTGGTGGCTCAGACAATAAAGCATCTGCCTACAATGCGGGAGACCTGGGTTCAATCCCTGGGTTGGGAAGATCTCCTGGAGAAGGGATGGCAACCCACTCCAGTATTCTTGCCTGAAAAATCCCATGGACAGAGGAACCTGGTAGGCTACAGTCCATGGGGTCGCAGTCAGTCAGACATGACTGAGAGATTTCCCATTCACTTTATATATAACAAAGGTGGCTTAATAAAAATGCTAAGAGAACAGAGAGAATGAAATGAGATAGTTTGATTTATAATGCCTAATGAAATACTTTAAGGAAAGATTAGTAGAAGGGAGTACCTGTTTCATTTCCTGCTCCATGATCACTGTGGATCTGCTGTAGGCCAGGAATGGGCCGTGTTGTCAGATACCAAACAGCATGTAGGACGTCTGTGGCATGTATACGATTGTGATCTAAGTCACCAAAATGTTTTATAAAAATGGTTATTTTGTTATTTTTAACATAGGACATTTTAAAAAGTACTTTCTAGTCTCACTGTATCCTCCTAAATAAAACATATGGCTTAGAATAATTTCCAACAATTAGGTTTTTGTTTCATCTTATTTTGTCGTTTCTTTCACATATACTATGAAAACAGTACAGGGATCAAAGAAAAGGCATCATACCGGGGCTAACTTACTTAAGGTTACTTTTGCTTGTTTTTGGACCATGCCATTTGGCTTGCAGGATCTAGTTCCCGGAGCAGGGATGGAACCCATGACCCCCGCAGAGGAAGCATGGAGTCCTAACCACTAAGTCTAGCAGGCGCCAGGGAAGTCCCCAGAGACTCATCTTAACCAGTATATCCTAACTGGACGTGACAGTGAAGACTCCTCACCATGGCTTTCTTTTTCTCATTCCTTTCTTTTTCCCATTCCTCTGATCTTGAAGTACACCTTAAAGTATCATCTTATTCCATTTGTAAAATTCAGCCACTTTTCAAAATACATACTTTGTGATAATTATAGTACATATAATGCACGTTAAACTATTAAGCATCATTATTATTAATGAATCATGCCAATTTAAGAATAATTGGCTATTTCTCCAAAGAATGTTCCCCTGGAGGTTAAGTGTAGAATGAATCATAAAGAAAATTGTATTTTTTTCTACTATAAAATTAAAATTCTATTTTATCATAAAATCAAATTGCCATTAAAAATTATTCCACAAGTCAGGACACAGTTAAAAAATTCTGTGGGTAAATTTTAAACATTTTAAAATAAGAAATTTAGGAAACTCATGACAATATTACCAAACATCTGAAATGATAAGGTATTCATATAAATAATTAACACAGAAAACTTATACTATATAATTACATGAAAAAGCAGACTATAAATAAGGTATTAATAGTATGATTCACTTCATAAAAAATAAGTATATGTATAAGAAAAAGTCTTGAAGGATATATACTAAAATGTTAACAGCAGTCAATTAACTCTGGGTTGGAGGATGTAGATTTTCTTTTTAAATTACTATTTTTCAATTCTTCCAAACATGCAATTTAAAAAGTGTTTAAGGGACCATCTAAAGGGAGTTTACAAGGAATTTCAAAACCAGTATTATTTCAAGTTAAATAATATATAATACTTACAAGGAATGTCTCGATAACCATTTTCTAAAGCATGAAAGTAGTTCATGAATTGTAGAGTGGGAATTTTAAATATCTCCAATAAGCCAGTGTCTTGAAATAAGGTATACACAACCTAAATGTCAATTAAAAGAAAGTACACTTTAAAAATCAGAATTTCTATTTCTAGTTGAGTATAATGTTTTTTGATTTGCATTGGCAAAGCTAACTATGTACATGTCTCTAACTTAATAATTTATTTAAAATTTTCCTACAATGATTTCTTTCCAAAACATGAAGGAAGATACTACCCCAAAGCCCTTGAAAACCAGAGAACGATTACCATATCATATCCCAGTTTTAAAAATTTTCCACTCTTCCCTTCAGCTTTTCAGTCATAATTTATTGAAGGGCTTATGAATTGTATTCTAGTATAGCCCTAGGCGTTAAAGAGATGTCAGAACAATATATTTATCACATTTCTGACCCTAAATTACTCAACATGCTGCTGCTGCTAATTCGCTTCAGTCGTGTCCGACTCTGTGCAGCCCACCAGGCTCCCCCGTCCCTGGGATTCTCCAGGCAAGAACACTGGAGTGGGTTGCCATTTCCTTCTCCAATGCATGAAAGTGAAAAGTGAAAGTGAAGTCGCTCAGTTGTGTCTGACTCTTAGCAACCCCATGGACGGCAGCCTACCAGGCTCCTCCGTCCATGGGATTTTCCAGGCAAGAGTACTGGAGTGCCTTGCCATTGCCTTCTCTGACTCAACGTGATAAATTATGTTTTTTTTTTTCACATATTTTATCCTTGTGTTCTCTCATTTCATTAATAAGATACTTTGGAGTTAATGACAGTGCTATTTCAGGAAGATTAATCTGACCCTGTTGTGTAGACCCATAAGGAAGAACCTTGAGTCTGGGTGGTAAAATGGAAGTATTTTTCCATGGTTCTAGCATGAAGTGGACCACCTGGCCTTGGGTAAAGCACAGGGAAAGGGAAAGTGAAGTCGCTCAGTCGTGTCTGACTCTTTGTGACCCCATGAACCGTAACCTACCAGGCTCCTCTGTCCGTGGGATTTTCCAGGCAAGAGTACTGGAGTGGGTTGCCATTTCTTTCTCCAGGGGATCTTCCCAACCCAGGGATTGAACCTGGGTCTCCCACACTGTAGGCACATGCTTTTACCGTCTGAGCCACCAGGACAGGGAGGACAGGTGAAAAAGATGAAGCCTAAGAAACACTGGACGGTATGAAAACAAGCTGGAATCAAGATTGCTGGGAGAAATACCAATAACCTTAGATACGCAGATGACACCATCCTTATGGCAGAAAGTGAAGAACTAAAAAGCCACTTGATGAAAGTGAAAGTGGAGAGTGAAAAAGTTGGCTTAAAGCTCAACATTCAGAAAACGAAGATCATGGCATCTGGTCCCATCACTTCATGGGAAATAGATGGGGAAACAGTGGAAACAGTGTTAGGCTTTATTTTTCTGGG
>NW_011495071.1:16794925-16818817 GCF_000754665.1 Bison bison bison
CAGGTACGGACGTGAGAGTTGGACTGTGAAGAAGGCTGAGCACCGAAGGATTGATGCTTTTGAAGTGTGGTGTTGGAGAAGACTCTTGAGAGTCCCTTGGACTGCAAGGAGATCCAACCAGTCCATCCTAAAGGAGATCAGTCCTGGGTGTTCATTGGAAGGACTGATGTTGAAGCTGAAACTCCAAATTTTGGTCACCTGATGCGAAGAGCTGACTCATTTGAAAAGACCCTGATGTTAGGAAAGATTGAAGGCAGGAGGAGAAGGGGACAACAGAGGATGAGGTGGTTGGATGGCATCACTGACTCAATGGACATGAGTTTGGGTAAACTCCAGGAGTTGGTGATGGACAGGGAGGGCTGTCGTGCTGTCGTTCATGGGGTCTCAAAGAGTTGGACACGACTGAGTGACTGAACTGAACTGAAGTTTCAGTCCAAAGAGCTAGATCACCTTTCATGTCCTTTTAAATCTTAAGATTCAATAAAAAGTGAACCTTTATTACTTCTTTAGTATAAATTAACCCCCATTATTATGAACAATTAAACTACTTTTCATATATACATAAATTATAAGTACCTTATATTAATAGGAAAGTTATGACCAACCTAGATAGCATATTCAAAAGCAGAGACATTACTTTGCCAACAAAGGTCCGTCTAGTCAAGGCTATGGTTTTTCCTGTGGTCATGTATGGATGTGAGAGTTGGACTGTGAAGAAGGCTGAGCACTGAAGAATTGATGCTTTTGAACTGTGGTGTTGGAGAAGACTCTTGAGAGTTCCAACCAGTCCATTCTGAAGGAGATCAGCCCTGGGATTTCTTTGGAGAGAATGATGCTAAAGCTGAAACTCCAGCACTTTGGCCACCTCATGCGAAGAGTTGACTCATTGGAAAAGACTCTGATGATGGGAGGGATTGGGGGCAGGAGGAGAAGGGGACGACAGAGGATGAGATGGCTGGATGGCATCACTGACTCGATGGACGTAAGTCTGAGTGAACTCCGGGAGTTGGTGATGGATAGGGAGGCCTGGCGTGCTGCGATTCATGGGGTCGCAAAGAGTCGGACACAACTGAGCGACTGATCTGATCTGATTTGATATATTAATAGATTGTGCTTATATATATATATATATATATATATATATATGGCTTTACATATTATAGGTTTCTCTTTTCAAATTTTCTACTGAAAACTTTGTGAAAAAAAAAATTCAATGAATAATGTTGAACTTATATGTAAACCAATATTATAATCTTTAGAATTTGCTTTTTATAAAGATTCAAGGAAAAATTAAAGCAGTAGAGATGTGAAACAAACCTGACTGAGGATCCTTCCTGATTTCTCTCCCATCTTTTCTACAAGTTCAAAAATTTGAAAATTCCAGTTACTCATATTTTCTATTAATGAGTCATAATCTTCTATTAAAATCAGATCCTGTGATGCTTCTTGTTCAATCTGTATATGTAGGGGGAAAAAACAAACCAACTTAACCTTACCTTTTATAAATATTGTATCCACAGCTAAATGAGAACACTTAAAAATAAATAAAAAATGGTCAATATTATTTTTTATAACAGTTATTCTTAAATATAAACATGTCTTCTAGGCATCAAAAGACTTACTGGTCATTATACTACTTTTATAAATAAAAATATTTTATTTCCAAAAGACTACACAAATCTAAAATTTATCATTTTCATTTTGGAAGTTAAAGAGATCACGGGATAACAGAGAGAAACTTAGATCCTTATACTGACATTTGTTACTAGGATAACTTCTCAAAAGAAATGGATGGATTTTTTCCCCCTAAAAAGCTTGAATTTTGAAAAAAAAATTAAGAAAAAAATGTCCTATGATTTAGTAGATTATTTTCATTGTTTTTAATGACTGCACATACTTTATTGTCTCAGTTTAACATATATAATGAAAATATTAGCACAGAAAATAATATATTGACTATAAAACTAAAGAAATGTGTTCATTTAAAAGTGAATGCACTCAGTTCTAGGATGATGAATTTTAATGTAATTTTTTTAAATTCAAGGTTTTCCTTTTTTTTTAATTTTTATTTTATATTGGAATATAGTTAATTTTCACTGTTGTGTTAGTTTCAGATGTATGGCAAAGTAATTCAGTTATACATACACATATATCTATTCTTTTTCAGATTCTTACCTCATATAGGTTATTACAGAATATTGAGTCGAGTTCCCTGTGCTATACTTTAGGTCTTTGTTGTTTATTTTATATATAGTAGTCTGTATATGTTAATCCCAAACCCCTCATTTATTTAAAGAAATTTTTCTTTCAGGTGTCACAGCGACTTTTCAGTAAAAACTTTAAGAAAATTATTGTATTAAAAACCTTGTGCTGGGCAAAAAATAATAAACTTAGTACTAACTAATAATATATTTCACCTTAACATAATCATATTGAAAGTTTATCTTTTACATTTGGTTGCTCTTCATTCTGTGCTGCTGCTTTTAGGTGATTTTCACCTTCCCAAAGTAATTTTCTGCCGTCTCTGTTCTCCGTTTCCACTTCTTGTTGAGCTTCGGTAAGGTTGAATGATGCTTTTGAGAAAACGGTATTGTCTTCGCCACCTTTCCAAACATATATAAAGTAATAAACAAGAATAAAACTTGTCCTATATGAACAACTTTATAAGAAAAATTTGTAAAAAATATTCGGATAAATTGAACCATACTGGCATTCAATCTTAGCTGACACAATTAAGTTGTACCTTGCTGGACCATTTGGCGTAGGTACCTTGTGCTCAGGCCATGTTTCACCTGATACAGCTACTCATGGATGAAAGAGATGTGTGAATATTCACTGTAAAAATGAGAAACTGAAAATGGCAGTCCCTCTCAATAGGAATTTTTTTAAAACCAATTTCAAGTAAACAATTTCTAATACTTGAAATTATTTGAGTTTTGGATATGAAAATTCTAAAGTCATAATTATGGATGAGATTAAGGCACATCTAAAAATTAAAACAATGTCATGAATTATTTCTTTACTAATGTCATTAATAATGTTCTTTTCCCCAAATTGCATGGAAATGGGATGTAGCATTGGTAGCTAACAGCATTCATTCATATGCAAAAAAATATTCATACTCATTCTATATGTAATAGATAAACAGGAAACTTTCCCCAAACCCATCAACAGTAAAATAAATAAACTGTAGTGTATTCACACAATTGAACACTGCAGAGCAAAAAGAATAAACTACAATCATAAACATCAATATAGTTTTTAAAAATACAGTATCAAATGAAGGAAGACAGACACAGGTATACTCTGTGATTCTCTTTATGAAAAATTAAAAAACATATCAAAATGATACACATGAATACTGAAAGACAGGATAAACATTATCTTTGGGGGAGCAATTCCTGGAAGCAGGCATGGGAGGAATTTCTGAGGTGCTGGTAATATTTTATGGATCTGGGTGCTGATTATATATGTATATTAGATGTATGAAAATTTACCAAGCCACAAACTTCAGATTTACTTATTTTTCAACATGTAGGGATTTTTTTTAATAAAAGTTTTTTTTTTAAGTGTTTTTCAGAGCACTCATTTGAGTTGACTTTCAGAAAAACTAGGCTTATTTATTCATTTATTTTTATTGAAGTACAGGTGATTTACAAGGTTTGTTAATTTCTGCTGTAAAGCACAGTGATTGTTATTCATATATATATATATATTCTTTACTTTCTTAATTTTTTAAATAAAAAAAAATTTTTTTGGCCCAGCAGCATGCAGGATTTTAGCTCCTCCAAAAGGGATCGAATCTGCAGCCCCTGCAGTGGAAGTACAGCGTCCTAAAACACTGGACTGCCAAGGAAGTCCTGCATTCTTTTACAGTCCTCTTTGCCATTATGATTTACCATAAGACATTGAATATAGTTCTCTGTGCTATTCACCAGGACCTTGTTATTTACCCATTCTATAGAGAATCCTTTGCACATCTGCTAATCCCTACCTCCCACTTCATCTCTACCCCAAACCCCTCCCTCCTGGCAACCAAAAGTCTGTTCTCTATACATGACTATCTAGTTTTAAAACGTTCACATCACCTCAAAAGGGGTTTCCCAGGTGGGGCTAGGTGGTTAAAGAACACGCCTGCCAATGCAGGAGATAGAAGAGATGCGGGTTCGGGAAGATCCCTTGGAGGAGGGCATGGCAACCCACTCTAGTATTCGTGCCTGGAGAATCCCATGGACACTGTAGCCTGGTGGGCTACAGTCAGTCCATGGGGTCATAAAGAGTTGGACACGACTAAAGTGACTTCAAAAAATATCCTCATGCCTATTTACATGCCTTATTCTCAGGCAACTGCTATTCCAATTATTGTCACTATAAATTTGCATTTTCTAGAATTTCATATAAATAGAATCAGTGTTTTATCTTTTTAGTTTGGTTTTCTTCACTTAAAATAATGTTTTAAAATTTATCCACATAGCAGCATATATCAGAAGTTTGTTCTTTTTTTGTTAATTAGAATCCTACAATATTTATTCAGTTACAAGTTGATGAACATTTGGGTCATTTCCAGTTTAGCACTGTCATGAATAAAGATGTCATAAGCAGACACAATCCTGTCTTTTGAGTGCTCTTATTTTTTCTGAGTAAATTATTATCCTTGTTAGTGCTGGGTAATATGGAAAATTTATGTCTTATTTTTCTGTTGGTTTGTGTTTTGGTTTTTTTTTTTTTTTTGGCTGCACCACACAGCATGCGGTATCTTAGTTTCCCGATCAGGGATCAAACCTGTGAACCTCTGGACCACCAGGGAAGTCTCTATGTCTAACTTTTAAAGAAACTGTCAAAATGTTTCCCGAAGAGGGTTTATTTTAACATTTTATATCTCCATCAGCAATGTACAAGGTTCCAATTTCTCTGCATTTTTGCCAACACATGGCATTGTCTATCTTTTTGATCATGCCTGTTCTAGTTTACTGGTATCTCAATATAATACTAATTTGCATTTCCCTAATGACGTTAATCATTTTTTCATGTATTTACTACCCGTTCTCTATATCCTTCATATCCTTCACCAAAAGTCTTTCAACACAAAATATAAAATCTTTTGCTTGTGTTTTAATTGAGTTAGTTGATTTCTTACTATTGAGCTTTAAAAATTATATATCACAGATATAAGACCTTTATCAGATGTATAACTGCAAATTTTTCTCCCAATCTGTGGTTTGTCTTTCATTTTGTTACTGGTATCTTTTGAAGTGGAAATAAGTTTTGAAACCAGGTAGTATCAGTCCTCCAAATTTGTTGTTTTTCCAAATTGTTTTGACTTTTAGGTCATTTGTATTTCCATGTAAATTTTAACACCAACTTGTCGATTTCTACTTAAAAAAAAAAAAAGCCTTGTGGAATTTGATCAGAATTCAGATGAATTTATAGATCAATTTGGAAGAACAGCCCTGTTGAAAGTACTGTTTTTTCCAATCTGTTTGCTATTGCAATGTCTCTCAATTTATTTAGACTTTAATTTTTCTCAACAATCTTTTATAAATCTATTTTTGTGTTACATTTATTCTAACTTTATTCTTTTTGATACTATTGTAAGTGGAATTTTTTTGTAATTTTATTTATTTTTGGCTGCATTGGTTCTTCGTTGCTAAGTGCCTCTGGTTTTGGAGTGTGGGGGCTACTCTCTCTAGTTGCAGCGCATGATCTTCTCATTGAAGTGGCTTCTCTTGCTTCAGTAGCTGTGGCACGTGGGCTTAGCTTCCCTGTGGCATGTGGGATCCTCCTGGACCGGGCACTGAACCTGTGTACCCCTCACTGGCCAGGGAATTCCCGTGGTGTAGTTGTAAAGAATCTGCCTGGAATTCAGGAGACCCAGGTTTGATCTCTGGGTTGGGAGGATCCCCTGGAGGAGAAAATGGCAACCCACTCCAGTATTCTTGCCTGGAAAATTCCATGGATAGAGGAGTCTGTAGGGCTACAGTCCATGGGGTTACAAAGAGTTGGACACAACTGAGCACGCACATACACACACCCTCACTGGCAGGTGGACGGACACACCCACACCACCCACACACACACACACCCTCAGTGGCAGGTGGAGTCTTGACCACTGGACCAATAGGGAAGTCCTAGAAAGGTTTTCTTAATTTCAGTTTATGAGGGTTCATTTCTGGTATATAGAAATACAGTTGATTTTGTACATGATTTTGTCTCTTGTGACTCTGTGTGTGTGTGTGTGTGTATTCTTTGGAATTTTTTAACAAATGATCTGTGAATAAGAAGAGTTTTATTTATTTCCATTCAGGATTTCCTAATCTTTTTATCTTTCTAGAAATTTTCCTGGCTAGAACCTCCAGTACTATACTGAATAGAAGTGTTTAAAGCAAAAATCTTTCTTTTATTCTTGATCCTAGTGGGAAAGCATCAGTCTTTTTCCAGGAAGGATGATGTTAAACTTGTGTTTCTTTCAAAGATGCCCTTAATCAGGTTGACGAACTTTCCTAATACTATGTGTTTTCATCATGAAAGAGTGTTGGATTTTGTCAAATGTTTTTTGTGCATCTATTTAATTATCATGTGACTTCCCCCCCTCTTTATGGGGCGTATTACATTAATTAGTTTTCAAATGCTATACCACCCCTGCATTCCTGGTATAAATACCAATGTCATGAATATGACATTTTATATGCTGCAAGATTCAGTGTGCTAGTATTTTGCTAAGGATATTGGCAATGTTAGTCTCTAGTTGTCTTGTCTTGTGATGCTTTTGTCTGGTTATGGTGTCAGAATAATTCTGGTTTTATTTATAGAATGAGTTGGGAAGTTTGCCCTACTGTTTTTGGAAGTATGTGAAGGATTGGTCTTCTTTGTTGTTGTTTTTTAATCTTTTAAAATGTAAACCCCCAAAACTATTATATTGTATACTACGGAAGGGTGAGTTTCAAAGTACGGGAAGAGACTGATATTCACCTGTAACCCCTGAAAGAGCCCATCTATTTCTGGTTTACCTTTATTCTTAAGATGCAGTACTGCAGAGTTCACCAAGTTAATCCTGTCATGGCAGCCTTTCAACTCGAATCTTTATCTCCGTAGTCCCACGAAGCTACCAAAAGGGACTGTTTGTTCTATCAGTACTGGCCCCTCTGGAAGCAGCAAACACCTTTTGGTAGCCCCAAACTCGAGACTCATTTCCTTAGTCTCTATTCTCCTCCAGGTCTTACACTGGATATTCTGAGGAGCCTATGAGTTCTTCAGTGGCTTCAAGCAGATTGTTGTTGCTAATATTAATAGTTTGTAACTTTTCTAGCCACCTTCAGGAGGTATGTTGCTCTGAGTTACCTAGTTAACTATTACTGGATGCTTGAGTCATCAGTGTTTTAAAATTATAAAACAACTATAATTTTATCACCAACAATATTCCTTTTTTGAGGGTACGTTTCAGAATGATATAACTGACTAAATTTTAAAACAACTTGTTTGTGTAATTATTAAAATGTATGCAAACCCGAGCTTACATAATGCAATTTAAATTTCAATGTTAATATAATTTCACTATTTATGAAGCCTAACCGTAACATAAGACTATGTTAATTTATACAGCACATTTTTACCCTTCAAAATACTTTCACCATCTATTATTTATAATTTGCTAATAACTCCTCTGTAAAGTAGACAAAACATTGTAATCTTCGTTTTAAAGATGGATATCTTAACTCATTTATTCATTTTAAAAACAATGTTAAGATTGTTCTTAAAGTTAAAGACATATGACTTTTGCAGTCTCACCTGACTTTTCCCTGTGGCAGTCTGTACCAGACTCTGGTTCAGATGCTGAATCATATTTCAGTATTTGATGTCCACAGCTTGTAAAATAAAACAGGTAAATATGTATATATGACAAATGAGACAATTTTTGTTTTTATCTAAATACAGTCAGAAAATCTGTTTCTTTTTAAACTGTAAGATCCCAACTGCAAAATACCCTAATATTACAATCTCTCTATAAACTTAATAGGCTTTATCCTAGAAAACATCTTTGTCCCTGTGAAGGAAATAACATATTTTGAAAGTAACCCTGGGATTGGAGGTAAACACCATCGTAAAAGCAGAAATGAAAATGAACACCAAATGAACTGGTTACTGTAAGTAAGTACTAAATTAGTGCATAAAATTATTAGTACTAAAATAATTTTCATACATTTACTGATATCTTATGATGGATAAAATACCATTATATTTCCCCTTAGATGGAGATCATTTAGCTGGGAAATGAATAATAGCAGTGAAATGAAAAAAAAATTGTTTAGAATAAAAACTACTAGATGAAGAAAAGGATATAGTATTAATCATCTAGTTATAATACAGAACTAGAAAACTAGGAGTACTTTATTAAAATAACCTATATTTTGAAACCATAAACATCTGGGAAACTTACCTGTTACATAAATTGCTATCAGAATTTCTAAGCTGCTGATAAAAATCTGGTGAATTGGGTGTACTGCTCAGAGATTTGTGTAAAATGACAGGTGGTTTAGTAAGAAATTCAGCAGTATCAGGAAATTCTATAGGTGATCGGTTAGCTGGAGAGCCAGCAGACACTGGTCCATGACTGGGTGAATTCATGCTTGGTAAACCACCTTAAAAATTGAAAGAGAAGAAAGAGATATTATGTATGCATGTATCTGTTTATTGTCTATGTTTGGGTACTTATAAGGAGCATTCCCCTTCTTTAAAGAAAGCAAAGCATTTACAATTAAATGATAAAACTACATTTCTACATGGAGCTATCATCAAGACATTCTACGAATTCCGGCAGAATATAGACTATATTTGTTATCATCAATGACCGTGGAATAAGCACCCTGTGGCAGGATGACACATAATAGTAAATACTAAGAGTACGAGGAAAACGTACATAATAATGATAATAACGTGTGTACACGATAATGTGTGGCACAGATTTTCCTAATCCATATTGATCTTCATCTGTCACATTTTGTGTCCCTACCAGCCTGATTATCCATTTTTACCATCTTTACTGTATTGTTTCAATACAATAAAATTCATTTTTATTTTGGAAACAGAGTTCTTAGTAGCACTAAGCAAGCTGAGCATGATAAAATTATATGAGTATATGATAAAATTATATAAACACAACAGCAGATCCCTTAAATAAAATCTACATCTTTCCGAGCTTGTTCATTCATTCAACAAGTATTTGAGAGCCTATTATATGCTGGAAAATGTGCTGGGTTTCACAGCAGAGAAAAAGATGCCATCCCTACAGTGTTCAACAAACCTAAAAAAGGCTAGTGGAAAATACAAACAAGTGCTAAGTGAGTGCTAAAATAAGAGGGAAAAAGTGCTTCAGAAATACATCCTTAATCCTGTTGATTTATTCAAGAGCCTTTGCTAGGTGCCTTGAACTAAGGGTGTATCTGGAGAAGTGTAGGTAGATTTAAAACTTTATTTCAAAAAAAAAGATTCAAGTAAAGTGAGAATCAGAGAAGAAAGCAAATAACAGTTATTAAGGTATCATGGTATTTTCAGACACAGTTACAGATGTGTGTGATGGTTAATTTTGTGTGTCAACTTGGCTGGGCTATCATGCACAGTTGTTTGGTTAAAATCTAGTCTAGATGTTGCTGTGAAGGTATTTTTCAGATGTGATTATCACTAGACTGAATAAAGCAGATAACCCATTGCTATGTGGGTTGGCCCCATTCAATGTGTTGAAGGCCTTAAGAAAAAAAAACTGAGCCCCTCCAGAGAGGAAGGAATTTTGCTTTCAGATTGCCTTCAGAGTCAAGACTGCAATACTGACTCCTGCTACAATTTCCAGGTTGGCAGCCTACCCTAATAGTTTTGGACCTGGCAATCTGCCAAGCCAATGCCCATCCATCAGTCAATCACTGTCCCCCTCTCCAATATATGTGTGTGTATGTATGGCTATATACACATGCACAAACATCCTGTTCTGTTTTCTGGAAAACCCTGACAAATACAATGTGTGTTCTTTTATTTAATCTTCATAATAAGCCTGTGAATTAAACAGCACTTGCATTTTACATATGCAGGGCTGCCGCTGCTGTTCCATCAAACTGACCTGTTCAGAGGCTCCTGTGATTTCATATAATGTTAGGGCTGAAAAAAAGATTTTTATAAATAATCTAGTCAAACACTTAAATGTTTCAGAAGAAGAAACTGAGGACTAGAGAGGGGAACTATCTTGCCTGCCAAAATAATGTTAGTTATTAACTGGAGACTAAAGTTCCAATTTTCAGCATTCTTTTCTCTAATTATACTGCTGCTGCTGCTAAGTTGCTTCAGTCGTGTCCAACTCTGTGCGACTCCATAGACAGCAGCCCACGAGGCTCCGCCATCCCTGGGATTCTCCTAGTCAGTGTCCAAAACTCTGACAAACAGGCTGAGAAGAATAAAGGATAAACTAATTTTAGGGTAGAAATTTGATATAATGTACAAAAGCTTTTGAGGAGGACAGAATGGTACTGAAAACCCTTAGCAACCCTTAAGAAATACTTTCTACAATACAGAGTCACCATTTTTATTCTAAACCTTTTAAACTGTGAAATATACAGAAAACTTATAACAGGAATGCTCACCACTCAGGCTAAAATATAAAACATGGCCAGAGATCAGAAACCCATGTCCAGTATCTAATTCTCAGTCCTTTCATTAAAGGAAAGCATTACTTTGACATTAGGGTACTGTTTTTCTTGTCTTTCTTTATATTTGTACCACATATATATCTCTTTAACAATTTAGATTAGTTTTGCACTTTCTTTGAACTTTGTAAATGGAATCAGGCAGTATAAATGCTTTTATGCCTTGCTTACTTTACTCAACATTTTTAAAAGATATTTCACATGTTCACTCATTTTGAATGACATATAAAATTGTATGTATGAATATAGCACAATTTTATTTCTCTATTCAAGTACTGAACTGCCAAATTGTCTTCCAAAGTAACGGTAGCATTTTACTTTCCCATCAGTGATGTATGAGTGTTCCTGCTTCTGAATATTTTTCCAATTCTTGTTAAACTGCCTTGAGAATTATAGACACCATAGTGGGTGTGAAGTCATGGTTCACTGTGGTTTTGATTTGCATTTCCCTAATGACTAATAATGCTGAGTATCTTTTCATGTGGGTAAGGGCCACTGGTATAACTCCTCTGGAGAAACATCTATTCAAATCTTTCACCAATTTTTTAGTGAGATCATTTGTGTTTTTATTACTGAGTTGTAAGATGTCTTCTGAAAGACTCTGGCCACCTGATGCGAAGAACTGACTCACTGGAAAAGACCCTGATGCTGAGAAAGATCAAAGGAGGGAGGAGAAGGGGACAACAGAGGATGAGATGGTTGGATGGCATCACCGACTCAATGGACATGAGTTTGAGCAAGCTCTGAGAGTTGGTGATGGACAGAGAAGCCTGGCATGCTGCAGCCCATGGGGTTGCAAAGAGTCGGACATGCCTGAGCAACTGAACTGAAGACATCTTTGTCTATTCTGAATACACAAGTTCATTTTCAAATTATAATTTGCAAATATTTTCTCCCATCTTATGGATTGTCTTCTCACTTTCTTTAGGTGTCTTTTGAAGTGCAAATGTTTTTAATTTTAATGAATTCCTATTATAAATTTTTTTCATTCATGCACTGTACTTTTGGTGTCATATCTAAGAATATCCAAAGTCACAAAGATTTTCTCTTATGTTTTCTTTTACAAGTTTTATGGTTTCATACTTACATTTGAGTTTATGAGCATTTTAGGTTAATTTTTGAGTATGATGACAGGTATGGTTCAAATTCACTCTTTTTCATATGTGTATCTATCTGTCCAGGTGTCCCAGCATCATTTATTAAAAACACTCTTCCTTCCCCACTGGATTACTGTGGCACGCTGGCTGAAAATCAGTTGACCGTGTAAGGGTTTATTTCTGGACTCTCAATTCTACTCCATTGATTTGGAATATCCTTAGGCCAGTGTCACTGTCAATCAGTGTCTTGATAACCACAGCTTGGTAGCAAGTTTAAATTTATAAGTGTGAATGAATCTCCATTTTTTTTTTCTTTTTTACTAAAGATTGTTTTGGCTACTCTGGGTCCCTTGAATTCTGACATGAATTTTAGGATCAGCTTGTCAAATTTCTGCAAAGAAGCCAGCACAGATTTTGTTAAGGATTGTACTAAGTTTAGAACAATTTGAGGACTATTGCCCTCTTAACACCACCAAGTCTTCTGATCCATGAATATGGGATATCTTTCCATTTATCTGGGAATTCCCTGACAGGACTGCACACGTCCACTGCTGGGGGCTCAGGTTCAGTCTCTGGATGAGGAACTAAGATCCCACATGCCGTGCAGTACCAACAACAAAATCATATTTGGGTCTTCTTTAATTTCAACGTTTTATAGTTTTCAGTGTAAAAGTCTTGCACTGTTTTGCTAAATTTATCCCAAAGCATTTTATTCTTTTTGATGCTAACTTTAAATGGAATTCTTAATTTCAGTTTTGCACTGTTCATTGCTAGTATATAGAAATGTAACTGATTTTTGCATACAGATTTTGTATCCTGCCACACTGATTAATTTGTCTATTTGTTGTAATAGGTTTTAAGGAATTTCTTAGGATTTATAAATATAGGATGATGTTGTCTGCAAATAGTTTTACATCTTCCTTTCATTTGTTTTTACCTAAACTTCTCAGGGTAGACCTCTAACCCAATATTGAGTAGAAGTGATGACTATTTTATAATTATTTAAATTATTTTATAATTTTATCATATAATTTCTAGTTCTTTAAATTCGTTCTTTAGTGAGATATTGTTGTCATACTCTTCTTACTTTATGGTTTCCTTAAGTTCTTTAAAGATATAATGGTAGCAAATTCAAAGCCACTGCTAAATCCAAACTCCAAGCTCACTCAGGGAAATTCTGTTGGCTGTTTTTCATTGTCTACATGGCAAAAAATTCCTGTTTCTTTGCATGCTTCATAATTTTTTTTTATTGAAAACTGGACATTTTAGATACTATACTGTAACAATTCTAGTATCAGATCTCTCCCACCCTCAAGGTTTATGTGGCTTGTTTTGTATTTGTTCATTTTATTTCTGACTATTCATTGAGTGATCTCCTGAACTCATAATGTAGATTTTTTTTCACTGAGGTGTGTAGCCACTGAGTGCTCTGATGCCTTTTTTCCCCCTTTCCTCTTTGATTTATGCTTGACTTCTTAGAGTCACCCGTGGGTCAGTATGATTTAGTTGAGACAGAAAATTTCTTTAAATGTCTTGCCTATGTGTCGTCATCTATTGATGAGAATATGTTTGAAAAGTTACAACTTCAAATTTCCAGGCAGTTTGCAAAACAGCTTTAGCTTTTACTTCCTGCTTGTGCAGCACTTCAAGGTCAGCTACAGGTGGAGCCACCAGGGCCTTCTCCTTTCACAGATCTTTCCTGAGCATGTGCACAGCCCTGAAAATGTGCTCAGCCTAGTAGATCTTCAGGAATATACCAGAGCTTTTCACTTTCCTGTGGTCATCTAGTGTCCAGGATTTCCTTTTAAATTTCCAGTCAGTTCTTGTTTGCCTCAGTTGATATCACAGCTTTACCCACTCAAAATGTTACTGGCAGAGGGTGTGGGTGTTTTTTGTTGCTGTTATTTTTCTGAAGAGCTGAGCTCTCAGTCAAATGAATTATCCACAACAACCTGGGAACAAGGACTTTTTCCAGTGAGTTTGGACAAAACATTTACTGTACTCTCAGGTTGTTGCTTTTAATGCAGTTTTTAAAGAGGGCAGACTCTAATGACTGCAAAGCTAGTGGCTTTTAGCTGTAGTACCACCGAGCTGGGGAGAGAGGGTTTGGGAACTGCTTTCAATTAAATTGTCACAGAACCCAATGCCTCACCAAGGTTCAGTAGTTAGTTTCTCTTGTACAGATGATTTCTAGTGTGTTCTCTGGCCTTTGTTAACTTCCAAAATTCTGCAACAGTTTAGTTTTTTGCTCCTATTTTTGTCCCTGGTGGCTCAGATGGTAAAGAATCTATCTGCAGTGCAGGAGACCCAGGTTTGATTCCTGGGTCAGGAAGATCCCCTAGAGGAGGGCATGGCAACCCACTCCAGTATTCTTGCTTGGAGAATTCCATGGACAGAGGAGCCTGGTGGGCTACAGTCCATGGGGTAGCAAAGAGCTGGACACGACTGAGCAACTAACACTTTTTTTATTTGACTGTCACACTGGATATTACAATGTACATCTTTGAAGTATTAGTTTCTTTTAAGTTTCTTTTAAGAACTTTTTAGTACTTTTCAATCACTGCTAGTATATCCAATGTACCCCTTTCCCCACCCTTTATGCCATTGTTTCCATATACTTCTTTATACATTATGCAAACTGCAGGGAGTCATTGTTTTCATGCACCCACATATTTAGGCTTCCCAGTGCTTTTCATTCATTCCTGCAGATCCATGCTTCAATGTGGATCACTTTCCTCCTTCCTAAAGAACTTTCTTTGCTAAATTCTCAGTAGTGCACATCTACAAGCAATACATTTTACCTTTTTTTGTATAAAAAAACTTGTTATTTCACCTTAAATTTTAAAGGATATCTTCACTGGATAAAGAATTTCAGGTTGGCAATTTTTGTTTTTGCAATACTTTAAATATGCCATTTCATCATCTTTGGTGACTATAGTTAATAATACTGTATTGTGTATTTGAAAGTTAAGAGAATAGATCTTGAAAGTTCTCATCACAAGAAAAAAACTTGTAACTATGGTGACAGATGTTAAGTAGACTCATTATGGTGATCATTTTATAGTATATACAAACATCAAATCATTTTGTTGTACACCTAAAACAATATGTCAATTAACAGCCCCCACCTTACCCCCAAAGATTCTATTAAGGGTGGCTTATTAGGATATATCTTCCCTGATGGCTCAAATGGTAAAGCGTCTGCCTACAATGCGGGAGACCCAGGTTTGATTCCTGGTCAGGAAGATCCTCTGGAGAAGGAAATGGCAACCCACTCCAGTACTCTTGCTTGGAAAATCCCACAGATGGAGGAGCCTGGTTACAGTCCATGGGGTCGCAAAGAGTTGGACACAAATGAGCGACTTTGCTTTCACTTTGCTTTGTTTTGGTTTATTAGGATATAGGATACAGTCAGGATTTTTCCTACTCTCATATTAAGTTTTTTTTTTCTCCCTCTACAATGACCATGCTACAAAAGAATGCCCTTTACTGAGGGTTTTCCTTTGTTCTTTGTCTACAACTATTCAGGTTAAATAGTTCTATATTTTATCCCTGAATCCTTAGTGTCTAACAAAGTTCCTGATACATAGTATATGTTCAAAAATTAACGAATGAGCAAATTGTCAACTAATAGCCAACCCAAACTGCTTAGTTTTATGTTAACTCAGAACACATAAAATGGTATTCAAAATTAGCTATGAATGTTGTTCTTCAGTTGCTAAGTCGTGTCCGACTCTTTGCGACCCCGTGAACTGCAGCACACCACGCTTTCCTGTCCTTCACTATCTCCCAGAGTTTGCTCAAGCTCATGTACATTGAGTCAGTGATGCCATCCAACCATCTCATCTATGAATAGGTAATTAAAACCCTGTTCTCAGCTAAGAATAGTTTCTGTTCGTATCTGAGAAAATATATTCTCAGCTATTAATAGGTAATGAAAAGTTTGCACTACCATATAGTTTGAGACCTCCCATATTTAAGTCACAAAGAATGATTTCTTACCAGCTCTTCTTAGACCTACATGGTGAGTTAACGATACAGATGATGACCTTTGCTTCGGGACTGTCAGTAGATTTGAACTAAAAGGCCCATTTAGATAGCATCCTTGACTAAAAGGGAAAGATAACAGGTTAAGATTTTTAAAAACATGAAAAATTCATTTTTTCCTTATGGTCTTCAATTCATTAGCAAATATCTGCTTATACATCCAGAGTAAACCAGGCACCAGCAAACTTTTCTGTAAAGAACCGAGTAGTAACTACTTTGGACTTTGCAGGCCATAAGGTCTCTGCAATTACTCAATTCTGCCACTGCGGTATAAAAACAGCCTTAACCAATGATAAACAAATGAGTATAATCATGGTTTTCAATATAATTTTATTGACAAAAAAACAGGTATGGGCCTCATTAGATCCATAGGCTGTAATTTGCTGAACCCTGGAAAGAAGCAGGTTATCCGTATCACTGGATTTCACCAGTGACTGGTGAAATACACTTCAGAGTCAAAGATTTCTGATTCAATAGGTCTGGGAAAAGGTCACAGATTGGCATGTCTGACAAGTGCTTAGGTGGTCCAGGGACCTCACTGACAATTACTGACCTAAAACATACAGTTTTTCACCATCTTCTGCTCCCCTTCTGCACAGATAATTGATTGCCCATTAACACAGTCATATCCTGTAACTGAAATATTTATTGTAGGTTTTAGGGTTCTTATGAAGAAATTAAATATAGGTGAGCAATCACAGTATACCAATTGATATATAAAATGCATTTTAAGATTACATATTTTAAAGCCCTTGGCCGAGGGCCATACATATAGTACTTCCTTTCTTAGATATTCACTAGCCTGTTTTCTTCTGTTAGTCAACGCTGATGTGGGCAATTTGCCACAGGATTAAGAACAAATCTCGAGTCTTTATTTTTCACTCAACATTTTGTTAGTATAGGCTGAGTTCTCAGTAAGCTTCCCCCTCCCTCCAACTCCATTTTTTGTGTACTCCCATACCCTTACTCAAGAAAGATCTATTTTTCTGTGACCTTAGAGGTTTTTGTCCATGTCTGTTACTATATATATCCATACCATATTACAGTTTCAGTGTTCACAGATTCTTATGCCTCACTAACTTGTGAATTCCTTTCAGGGGCCATAAGATACACCTCTTCATTCAGTTGTGGATACAGCACAGTCAGTGCCTGGTAAAGGTGTTCAGGAGACATTACTGGATTAAATGAATGATCTTGTCTTTAGATTGCTATTCTCACTTTTCAAGAGAACAGATCTTTTCTCTCTCCAGTTCTGAGTGAACGGACTCTTTCGCTAACTCCTGCTTTGGGGCTTTCTTTGGGCCTTTTTCTCTAAATCTAGTTTGTCTTATAATCTTATGAGAGAAAAAAATTCTGGATAACAAACAGAAGGCTTGTAAAAACAGTTGGCAACCAATTTATCAACAGAAAAATTTTCGTGAATAAAAATTATAAAAATAATAGCACTATTTTAAATATTACGTATCATCCATTATTTTAGGTAATTTGCATACTTCATCTCTTTTAGTCATCTGAACCACTTTGTTATTAGATAAGAAACCTGAGGCTTTGAGAGGCTTAGTATTGTGTTAAGCTAAAATTCACAGTGGCAGAGATAAAATTCAACTTCAAATTTCTCTGACTCTTAAATTTTTCTGACTCTGAAGTGTATGCTCTTTCCACAAGACAATTCTGATGTTATTTTTGTGTGTTTCTCCATCTGTTAAAATTAGAGGTTTAGAATAAAGAACTTCTACGATAACATCTAGCCTCTGCTGCTGCTGCTGCTAAGTCGCTTCAGTAGTGTCCGACTCTGTGTGACCCCCATAGATGGCCTCCTACAAGGCTCCTCTGACCCTGGGATTCTCCAAGCAAGAACACTGGAGTGGGTTGCCATTTCCTTCTCCACTAGATTTTGTAATTTTTTTGCTCAAGCTAATAGTAATAATAATTTGTTCACAGCGTTTAAAAAAGAGTCAGTATGTACATAATAACACTCAATAAACTCATCTCCCTACCAGTGTGCAATCATTCTTTGTATTTGAATATTCATTGCCTTCAAAAGGAGTGGGAGAGATGGGGAAAGAAGAGTAGCAATGCCACCCAGGGCAATATTCAAACAGAACAATCTGTGTACTCTACCAACACCTACTTCCTTATTAATATTCAAAACAAAGACAGGTTTTTCTCCTTCACAGAAGAGCCTTGAAGCACACTCCCTAGTCTTCTACCTGAACGGGGGGCGAGGAGGGGGTGTCTTCTAGTAATTAAAATGGTTAGTTGTTTAGAATTGAGAAGTATAGGTCAAATTACAGGTTTTCAGCTCAGTTCCATAATCATCCCATTAATTCTTTGCCTAAAACCAGATAAATATTTACTGTAATAAGATATATAAAACAATACTGAAGAAAATAGAGGGCAAGATAGGCTAGGAGTCCCAGTGATTATTAATAGTTGGCAGGAAGATGATTAAAGTCAGAATTACATTGCAAGAGATGTCAAATGTTATGGTCATAGAGTTAAACCATATATTAACAGCTGATTTCTAAGACAATCAATGCAAATTACCTTGACAAGGTTTATATCACTTCATGTATTATTATTTTTTAAGTAGCTGTAAAAACTTGTTGGCTGTACAATGTCCAGATTTTGCAGAGTCATTATCTTAAGAACTGAGTGGGATGACACCAGTTAGCTGTCTTGAATCTCTGCAGTTCAAATAGGGTCCAGGCTTTAGTATAATTCGCTAATAAATTATGAGACACATAATTGAGAAGCTGGTTCCCAAGTACATTATTTAGGGGACATACTATTGCCAGGCAACATTATTAGGTTTAATTAAAGAGCACTTTCCATGATGAACGATGAATCAGAATAGGTTAAAGGCAAGCCTCTTTCTTTGGTGTGGGAGTACCTACAGCTGATAGCCCTCAAAGTTTTGGTATGGGATTTGCCTGTGTTTCCCCAGGGAAAATCTGTTCAAAGGAAATGGGCTGTGAGCTCTGAATTTGTACCGTCTGTCCACAGGGAGGGTCTGGGTCCCAGCAGTCCATGGACAACAGTTCAGCCAAGCTTTCAACTCTAGATACTAACGCTGTGCCTGGATAATTCAACTGTCAGCTAACTCAAAACATAAATTCAACCTTGCTGGAATTTCCTGACCAGCAAAACTTCATCCTACGTCTGAAACTGAAGCAGAAAACAGTATCCAGTGTCATGTGGATAGCATACTCCTGCAGGATACTTGTTAAGCAGCTTTTTATCTTCAAAGATCTAATGTAATCCCAAACTCTTCACAGTAGTCCAGCAGGTCTCAGAAGGGTCGTAATGTCTAAAACAGGTAGGAAATGAAAATTTCCATGAAAGAGCAAAGAAAATGTGTTAAGGAGACTCAGAGGCAAAACAGATTACTTTTCCTTAGAGAACAAAGGAGGGGGTGTCAGGGTGTTACTCTGTAGCTGTGACATCTGAGCCCAGTCTTTAAGGACACACAGAAGTAAGGGTGAGAGGTCTATTCTAGGTAGAGGGGCACACATGTGCACAAACAGAGGGAATATCAAACAGTTTAACTTGCCTGGAGTTTCAGATAAATGAAAGTGATACTGGAGTTATTCTAGTGTTAAAAAGTAATGGCCTTCTTAATTAACCTCTCAAGTCCTCTCCGAGATGAACAGTGGCAAGAAGAATAGGTAACACAGCGGCTGTTCAACTAGAACTACCTCTTCTTATGTTTTTCCTAGTATACCTATCACAAAGTTTATAATACTTCTTTTTTTTTCTCCAGGCAAAGCATTAAAAAAAAAAAAAAGCAAAATTAAGTCCTATATTACACTTTACACAAATAAGGCAGCTAAAAAGTATAATTCAGCTTAATTTTCTAAGGGAGTGAAACTAAAAAAGTTTTATGAGAAAACTTTAATGAAGTTTCCTCTTCAAGGAAGTGTCTTCTTTAAGGAAGACTCTAACACAACTTATGTGCCTGTTATTTTCATGTAGAGAGCTCCCCAAACCATTTTTCTACTCCTCTTTGAGGGACTGCTCATCTATCTCTGTTTAATTTTTCTAAGTAAGGGTGTAGCTTTGTCATGAGGGATTAACAGAATTTCAAATCTCAGGCTAGGAATTGGGACAGTATTCTACAGGCACGATAAAGGTTCAAAAACTTAATGATTAGAAGAAACAATATAATTACAATTTTGTTTAAGGACAATTTGTGGTGGAAGGTAGAAGATGGATTGGGTAGTGAAGAATATTAGAAATGGGAAGGATAATTCAACAGCCCACATAAGCAATAATGAAAGCATGAAATAATGTAGGCAAAGTGATAAAGGGAAAAGGGAACAGAATGGTAACAAGCTTTGGAGATTAGACGTGACAGCTGTTATCTGTAGAGTAAGGCAACAGGATGTAAAGACAACACCAAGGTTTTCTAGGTAGATCAGTTTTGTAAGCAACCACAAAACGAGAGGATTACAGCCAG
The DNA here is from genome assembly GCF_000754665.1 of Bison bison bison. Lineage (NCBI taxonomy): Eukaryota > Metazoa > Chordata > Mammalia > Artiodactyla > Bovidae > Bison > Bison bison. The sequence continues at coordinate 16,815,214 of NW_011495071.1, forward strand.
CACTGTGCCAGGAAATGAGGACAGAATAACAGTAACAGAGGGAAAAGCAGCCGGAGAGATGAGAAATGAGGTTTCAGACACAGTTTCAGGGAACAAGAGGTTCAATATTTACATCATGTTGAAATCATGGGCAGGGTCATTTAAAATCATAGAGAAGCTTATGATCAGAATGTAGAGCTACATTCATATCAAAACCAGGAAATGTGCTCTCCATTCTGGAGCACTCTAATAAATTTGAAACAAATGCCTCATGAGTTCAGTCACAAGCCTGTTAGTTCTGTGCTTCTAAAACCTGAAGGTCCCCAAACAAAACGTCACCATACATTAAAGATCTATAGCTATGCGGTCTAATACGGTTGCCGTTTGGGTCTGTATGACAGCTGAGTATGGCTCTTTGTATTTTAACTAATTAAAATCAAATCAACTTTAAATTAAGTTCCTTAGTCATGATAGACACATTTCAAGTGATCAACAGACACACATACCTGGCGGCAACCAAACTGGACACACAGCTATAAAACATTCCCATCGTGACATCTCTACTGGACAGCACTGATCCAGAGACTCGAATTTCAAAAGGAAGAGGCTTGTAAATGCTTCACATGTTCCCCTATGTTCAAAGTACACTTAGAGATTCATTACAGAGCAGCTTCAGCTTCTGCACCCTAGAAAAATTCCTTCTAACCTCGCCTCTTTAAAGGAGATGTTTCATAATACCACCAATTACTTTATACTTTAAAGTTCTAAATCTTTTATGAGGCATAATAATTTTGTTCTAATGAATATTAAGTAAATATATTGAATCTGCCTGCATTTACCTTTAATTCTGAGATATGTTCCTATAAAAATTAGTTTTCCTTGGACCATGTTTCTATTTTATTATCGATTATGTGGAGGCAGTAGGATAAAAATAACCTTAACTCAATGTATCAGACATTTAATTTTAAAAGCGTTGCTGTTACGTCAGTGTGACGGAAAGATGAAAAAATAGAATCATTTTCATCATTCTTTCTTAAACTCAAAACTGTTCTCAAGATGATGTCTCCCAGGGTTAAGAAATACCTGTCGTATTTTCAGTTCCTAACGTCATTTATTTCGTCATATCCTGCTTCCGTTATAAAAAAAACAAACAAACAAACAACAGCAACAAAAACTATTATCATGTTTAAGCTCTGGGCAAGCTTTGGACCAAAGCTCATTTTCCTGTGACGTTCTCTTCACACTTGAATCCATTCTTGTTTTATATATCATTTCACTGTTTTTCTTTTACAAAAATGCAGTTTCATTTAGTTGAACGTATTGCAGAAGATTCAAATTAATAAATCACAGAAGAATCTGGAAAATTACAATTCTCTGATATTTCATATATAAAATGCTAATACAGTTGAACAGAAATAGCTCTGATCCAACACTGCCACCTACTGTTTCAAATGTGTAACTACACAGATCAAGTTATTAAAGACCAACACATGCTCAGTCCTAAAAGAATGGTTTAATAGGAAATTTACATTGATTACAATTTTATTAACTATGGTTATATAACTGACTACATAGACGCCTATAACTCACACAGGAGATAAATATCTGTCCTGGCCATTAAAAGGCAAAGTACCGAATCCTTTGTTTGCAGAGTAAATGGATATGCTTACATTCAGAAGATCAGGTCCTGCTATCTCCCAGCCTCACCTGGCTGTAGTTACCAACGCACTTCCTTTGCAGGATAAGCACTGCTTAGTTCCAGATAAATCCTCAACAGGATACGGAATGTATTAGTAGTCTTAATTCCCCAGTAGGAAAGGGCTTGAAAGTGTCCTGCTACCGATATACTTCACGTCTGAGGCAGCATCTGGGGTGAACCTTGGGGGTGCTCCTGCTTTCACAAGTCAGAAACTATTGACCGACATGAAAACTCAGCCGTGGATGATGACTGCCTCTAACTTGGCCACCTCTACCGTGGCTTTCCCAGTTTCACATCTAAAACCGATTCTCGTTTTCTTACACTGCCTCCCTGGTTCATGTTCTTAGGTCTCCAGCATGCTTTGTACCCAACTTGCCTGTTTTGGGTGGAGAAGGCAGATTACCTTCTTTTTAAGGATCAGTTTCTCTACCAGGCCACGTTACAAACCATGCTGTCCTATACCTAAAACATTTCCAGGGTTCCTTTAGGCTTTCAGAATTATTTCACACTTCATTCACAGAAACAGAGTGGCTGTAAGAGATTCAGGCTTCTTGAAAACGCTCTGGGATTTTACCTTAAAATGCCAAATTCTTGGTGAGGCCGTTTGCCATTATTGCGTTCCCACCTTGGAGAAGTCTGGTCGATAGGTGGCAGACCTGAGGTTCCCGAGCTCCTCCTCAGATGTGGGGTTGGTAAACTATTCCTACTGTTCAGCCCCTGTTGAATAATTTAACAGTGGTTAAAATTGTTACCCTTTAACATACTGTAAATGTGATGCTAAAGATGGTACATGAAAATATCAGTACAAAGTACAACTAATCCTTGAACAACTTGGGAGTTAGGGGCACCAATATCCTTCATGCAGTTGAATATCCAGGTGTCATTTACAGCGGGCCCTCCCTACATGTTCTTCCTCCATATCTGAGATTCTACATCCATGGATTCCACCAACCGCAGATGGTGTAGAACTGTAGTATTTACTACTGAAAAAGATACTGCACACAAGCGGGCCCACACAGTTCAAACCCACGTCATTCAGGGAGCAACTGTACATTTTTAGCATGTATAGGAGAAGCAGAATGAATATGTTTTACTCCAAATATCACATTCTATACTGCTCTTTTATTTACCTTCCTCCTATTTAAAAATTGGTTTCTGAATTCCTGATAGTTTAACCAAAATTTTTTTCTTTTGTACATTTTATTCATAATTTTATGAGAAATAAGCAACTGACAATTTTAAAAGTAGATGTACCCTGAAAAAACTACTTTTAGAGGCCAAGCTTAGAACCGGGGATGAGCCCTATTTCCTAAATCTTTTGTATTTTAAGTACAATGCTAATGTACATAGAGGCTAAACTGCAGAGTTCTGAGCTTCTGAATTAATGACTACATTAAATTCAGAACACCTTTCACATTAAGAATATTTATCCTAATTTTTGAAAATATTCTCTGGTTAATCCAAATGTTAACCCAGAATATTCCATTTTTGACCACTCTGAATAGGTTTTTTAGTGAAATTGACATAAAACCGTTTCTGCTTCTTATGAATTTCCCCTATGAGCGGACATGAAACCATCTCAGAGAGATAAATATGTCTTATATTTAAGTTTTCCCAAGGATGTTGATTTTATAAAGATTCAGTGTTAGTTACATTTACACTGAAAAAAATGTTTACGTAACATGTTAGTTACATTTACATTGAAAAAGTTGTTTATGTACCATCCTTTCTGACTATAATTTAGGTCCATATAATCTTTCTTAGTTCTTATCATGCATATAAGACATTTACTTTAAATCATCTCTTCTAAGTCCCTTTTCTTTACTTTTTTCATAAATGCTTTTGCTCTTTTAAGTAACACCAGGCTTTTTATATTCTTTTCCAAAGCAGAGATAAAGTAGATATGAAATTTAAGTAAGAAGTTAA
>NW_011495071.1:16818917-16820816 GCF_000754665.1 Bison bison bison
TAAGAAGTTAAAAGAACACAAAGAAAAGAAATAAGGGTTACTTCCTGATTCTTCTGTGACTTATTCCTATCAGTAAATTGGAGTACTGAAATAAACCTGATTACCTAGATTTCGTTCAGGAAATGAGGCAATTAGGCATCCTGTTTGTTTAAAATGCTTCTAAAATGTACAAGTACACTTTTCTACATAGTAAACATAGTAACAAACAGAATACTGATATCAATGTGATTTTTTAAATTTCTTTGCCTGGTTGCATGGCTTGCAGGATCTCAGTTCTCCAACCAGAGACTGAACCCCAGCCACAGTAGTGAAAGCCTGGAATTCTAACCACGAGGCTGCCAGTGAACTCCCTCAATGCAATTTTTATGCCTAACAGTTTTAAGAATTATTACTTTTTAAAATTACTATTTGAAACCTCAAATGCCAATGGAAAATATAAAGGAAGAGCAACATACCAAATGAAAACCATTAATAACTCAAAATGTATTAATTATTTTATTGATGAAGTTATTGCTATCCCTATTTGATGCTGTGATTAATCCTTTTCTCATGGGTAGAGTGCTTTAAAAAAAATGTGTGTAACTACCATTGGGTTTTGAATAAGGCAGCTGCTATTCTATACACTTTAAAAATAGAGCATCACAACTACTTATGATCCAGATTTGTGATCAATAATTACCAAAATTTTGCCCTAATCAGGCTTACTTAATTTTTCAACATTTCTATATAACAATGCTGAGAATTAACAAAATGAATTGATGATCAAAGTCTCCAAAAACTATATTTAACTTTTTCTAAACTCTGTATACACTATTACAATGAAAATTAACTGATTGGAATTTCATCTTCTCTTAGTTTCTTTAACCAGTAGAACAAAGCAGTTAAAATAATCTCTAAAATATTTCTATTTTTAAAGTTTTATGATATTAACTACAGGTAAAGGTATCAATTTGACTATTGATAGCCAAATAAAAGAATTAAAAGCACTCTGAACATGCATAATATATACCTATTTAGAATAGTACTTATTATTTTCTAAAGGAAATCCTATTTTGAGTCAGTGATATTTAAAGAAAAATCAATCCCATGTCTAGTGATGGAAAAATCAGTGCCTATTGGGCTACAGTAATCTCCAGTGGGTAGGTAGAGAGTTCCAAAAAATGTGAAAATCAGTTTAATGCTATGGAATTTCATGACTATTATAATGATCGTTTTTTTTTATTGGTCCAAAAAGAATTCCTGGTTTCCAAAAAATAAAATAGATTAATGACACAATTTGACTACTAGTTTGCTGTACAGCCTGAAAATAAATTTTCCTTCTGTTCTCTGCTTCTTAAAGATAATAAAAAATAGTTGTTACCAATGAAGTTATAACTGCTAATTACAGTAATATTATTCAGAATGAAAACTGAAAGCTTGCTTCATACTGAACTATTTGAAATTATAACTACCTCTGAAGTCCCAAGCAACTCAATGTACTATAAAGGAACCAAGCCCTTTAAAAAGAAATTCTATTTTATCTAAGATTTAAAGGAGCAGTTTTAATTCAAAAACATTATTAAACATGATAAATAGGGCTGGCTGATTATTGTATTTTGACCTTGTGAAGTTTTCGATCTCCTTTCTCAGCGGGGTCCTCTATCTCAGAGCAGGGATAAAATCCAGGAAATGGTGTGAGGGGATTCATCTTTGGCCTACAGGAGCCTGAGAAAGCACCCATCAAGCTACTGATACTCCGTAGGGAAGCAATGACTTGTGGAGGAAGGGTGGGGTCAACCAGAAGATCTGACACCATATTGCGAGCTTCATTTAGCACTGAAAGATCAACTCCACTTCCACCTCCAGAAATCTAGAAAAGAAAAAAAAAAAAGACATAAAATAACATATTTGTTAGACACA
>NW_011495071.1:16820916-16822332 GCF_000754665.1 Bison bison bison
TTAAAAAAAAAACTTTAAATCAAAGTCCATCTAACAATAGCTTAAGTAATTGAATCCTATTAAATATTAATTTTCACTTATTTGGACATAGCATAAATGATATAAGCAGTATGATTCTAAGCTTAAAATTTTGATGAAGTATATAACAGATATTGTGAACTTTAATTTTTTTCTACATTATTCATTAGTATATCTCATGTGGTATCAAAGGAGACAGTGATAAACTGAACTGAATGGTTAATACGGAAGGAATAACATGAGGCTGAGTCCTGAAGAATAGACAGAAAATACATTTTTCTTAATTTATAAATGTTTCATTGATAAATACATATATTTTTACTTTTCAAAAATACATATGTATTATGTTCAACTCAATTACCCACAGAAATCAGTGCTCTGGTGATCAGAATAGTGAATTAAATGTTACTTCTGTTGTTTTATTGCACCTTGAATTTACGTTTGGGTGTGTTTATAGTTCATAACTATTCATAGTATCTGTTGAGTTCACAGTTATGTATCCTCACCACATTTTTAAATTGAGAAGTGTTATGAAAGTTAGACCAATAATTAGCTTAATAATGTATTTGCTCTTTGAGGAATTCTTTTTTCTTAAGTATTATTTTGTATTACTTTATTTTAAAACATTCCCAATTATTGGGCCATAGCTCAGCTATTTCTAGTCTTTATAAGCGAACACCTCTCTTAATACGTCACTGTAGATAATTAAGCATATTTCTGATAGATAGCTTCCCGTTAACTTGAACTACTGAAGCAAAGTAAATGAACATGTTAAAACCACTATAAAACTACCCTCACATATGTTGGTCAAACCAGTATTTCCACAAACTGTATACAACAGTATCTGTTTTCCCACGCTCTAAGAAATCTGTTGTCATTTGACTTGGGTGTTCCTTTATAGGCCGTGTGTCATTTCTCTCTGGCCGCTTCCAATATATTTTCTTTGCTTTTAATTTTCAAAAGTTTAATTAACATATTTTACAGAAGATTTGTTTGGGGGGGGGGGAAACACTGATACTATTTGAGATTCACTCAGCTTTTAAATATATACATATATTTATTTATTTATTTATTTGGCTACACCGGGTCCTAGTTTCAGTATGCAGTATCTTTGGTTGCGGAGTGCAAACTCTTAGTTACGGCATGTCGGATCTGTTTCCCTGACCAGGGATTGAACCCAGGCTCCCTGCACTGGAGTGCAGTGTTTTAGCCCCTGGGCCATCCAGGAAGTCCCTGCTCAGCTTCTTGAATTTGCAGAATTACATCTTTTGCAAAGTTTGGGAAGTTTTCAGCTATTATTTCTTCAGATACTTTTTCAAACTCACTCTTTCTCCTGCTCAGACACAGATGATTATGAATCCAGGTCCTAAAGATTTTGTTCATTTTGCTTTAATTTCC
>NW_011495071.1:16822736-16823060 GCF_000754665.1 Bison bison bison
ATGGACTGGTTGGATCTCCTTGCAGTCCAAGGGACTCTCAAGAGTCTTCTCCAACACCACAGTTTAAAAGCATCAATTCTTCGGTGCTCAGCTTTCTTTATCGTCCAACTGTCGCATCCATACATGACCACAGGAAAAACCACAGCCTTGACTAGACGGACCTTTGTTGACAAAGTAATGTCTCTGCTTTTTAATATCCTGTCTAGGTTGGTCATAACTTTCCTTCCAAGGAGTAAGCATCTTTTAATTTCATGGCTGCAGTCACCATCTGCAGTGATTTTGGGGCCCAAAAAAATAAAGTCTGACACTGTTTCCACTGTTTTC
>NW_011495071.1:16823433-16828149 GCF_000754665.1 Bison bison bison
TCTGCGTATCTGAGGTATTGATACTTCTCCCGGCAATCTTAATTCCGGCTTCTGCTTCATCCAGCCCAGTGTTTCTCATGATGTACTCTGCATAGAAGTTAAATAAGCAGGGTGACAGTATACAGTCTTGACGTACTCCTTTTCCTACTTGGAACCAGCCTATTGTTCCATGTCCAGTTCTAACTGTTGCTTCCTGACCTGCATACAGATTTCTCAAGAGGCAGGTCAGGTAGTCTGGTATTCCCATCTCTTTCAGAATTTTCCACAGTTTATTGTGATCCACACAGTCAAAGGCTTTAGCGTAGTCAATAAAGCAGAAATAGATGTTTTTCTGGAACTCTCTTGCTTTTTCCATGATCCAACAGATGTTGGCAATTTGATCTCTGGTTCCTCTGCCTTTTCTAAAACCAGCTTGAACATCTGGAAGTTCATGATTCACATACTGCTGGAGCCTGGCTTGGAGAATTTTGAGCATTACTTTGCTAGCATGTGAGATGACTACAATTGTGTGGTAGTTTGAGCATCCTTTGGCATTGCCTTTCTTTGGGATTGGAATGAAAACTGACCTTTTCCAGTCCTGTGGCCACTGCTGAGTCTTCCAAATTTGCTGACATATTGAGTGCAGCACTTTCACAGCATCATCTTTTAGGATTTGAAATAGCTCAACTGGAATCCCATCACCTCCACTAGCTTTGTTCGTAGTGATGCTTTCTAAGGCCCACTTGACTTCACATTCCAGGATGTCTGGCTCTAGGTGAGTGATCACACCATCGTGCTTATCTGGGTCGTGAAGATCTTTTTTGTACAGTTCTTCTGTGTATTCTTGCCATCTCTTCTTAATATCTTCTGCTTCTGTTAGGTCCATACCATTTCTGTCCTTTATTGAGCCAATCTTTGCATGAAATGTTCCCTTGGTATCTCTAATTTTCTTGAAGAGATCTCTAGTCTTTCCCATTCTATTGTTTTCCTCTATTTCTTTGCATTGATCACTGAGGAAGGCTTTTTTATCTCTCCTTGCTGTTCTTTGGACCTCTGCATTCAAATGGGTATATCTTTCCATTTCTCCTTTGCTTTTTGCTTCTCTTCTTTTCACAGCTATTTGTAAGGTCTCCTCAGACAGTCATTTTGCTTTTTTGCATTTCTTTTTCTTGGGGATGGTCTTGATTCCTATCTCCTGTACAATGTCACGAACCTCCGTCCATAGTTCCTCAGGCACTCTATCAGATCTAGTCCCTTAAATCTATTATAATTTCTAGTCAGTTTCAAATCTGATTCATCTTGGGGTTAATAATTGATTGTCTTTTCTCACTCAAGTTGTAAGTTTCCTGGTTCTTGATATGACAGGTGATTTTCAAAATTCTTGTCAATATTTTGGTAACTATGCTAGAAGACTCTGGGTCCTATTTACACCTTTTATAGTAAGAGGTGATCTTTCTGTTTAGGTTTAGTACTATGTCCTATACTGCTTTTTTCAGGCTGTAGTTCTAATGAAATTTAATTTTCAGGGCATTCACAGTGGTATTTTTAGTCTGCTTGATTTCCTTCTGGTTCCACCAGGGCTGGTGCCTAGGGGTGGGAGTTGCAATGTGAGAGACCTGGGTTTGATTTGATCCCTGGAGAATGGCATGGCTGCCCACTCCAGCATTTTGGCCTGGATAACTCCATGGACAGAGGAGCCTGGCAAGCTACAGTCTATGGGGTCGAAAAGAGTCAGCCACGACTGAGGAACTCCCCAGGTTGGGCTATCTGCTGCAAAGTCGGAGAAGGGAGTCTGCAGGTCACAGGACAAAGAGCACTTTCTGGGCCAGGCACCTGTGTTGGGGAGACCTGGCCACCCCCTGCCTTGCTGGGGAAGGAGAGTCTCATGCTTAGTAGAGAATGAGCATACTTCTCTGGCCACTTCATATGAATGGAGTTCCAGATCAATTTGCCCTTGGTGTTGTTGGCAAGACTCATTCAGTTTTGAAGAAAGGAAGAGCCTACCAGCATCACAGTCTGTGGCTAGGTTGGAAGTCTACATTACCTTTTGCTGTTGGGTGACGGTTATAAGATATCCTATCACAGGTAGGGGTGTGTGGGAGGGGGGGAGTGTAATATATATATATATATGTTATATATTTAAAAAAAGAAAAGAGCAGTACAAAATAAGGTTGGAGAAGCATGTTGGAACCAATATTTGAGAACATCAGATTCCAGAATAAGGAATATGGACGATGGAAAGTCACAGATTTTGAGCAGGCCAGAGAGAAGCACAGCAAGAAAAAGAGAAAGGAAGTGATGGAGGGCACTGAAAAGAATGCACTACTTATGATGTTAAAACCCGACAAATGTGAACGAGCATTCCAGCGTACAGGCTAGCACGTGCAAATCGGCGGAGGCAGAAGCCTGTCTGGCTAGTTTGAGGAATAACAAAGAGGCCAGTGTAGCAGGGGCAGAGTAAATGAAAAAGAATGCGTAGATGAAGTCAGAGAACTAAAAGGGAGGAAAGGAAGGGACCTTATTGTGCAGGGTCTTTTAAGTCCGTGATTAGGACTTTAGTTTTTATTTTGGGTGAGATTGCAGCATAGTGAGCAAGAGACTGACATGACCTGATTTAGTTCCAATCGAACTGAATATTCAAAGTATTTGTTATAATTTTAAGTTTAACTTAAATTATTTCCCATCAGCTTATATATTTGGCAAACTCTTGTTTTTGTACACAGAGTCAAGAATAAATTCTACATTTTACCAGTTATTGCGGGAGTGGAGGGGGGCGCACATAGGTGGCTGTGTGTCCCTGTAAATGCTAAAATATTTGCGATATGACCCTTAATAGGAAAAAACTTGTTAACTCCTAACTTATGCTATAATTTCAGAGATGCTTAGTGTTTATTATTATTGAAATTAATATAATATTAGCTTATAAAATCCCTTATGATTATACAGTGGAAGTGAGAAATAGATTTAAGAGCCTAGATCTGATAGAGTGCCTGATGAACTATGGAATGAGGTTCATGACATTGTACAGGAGACAGGGATCAAGACCATCCCCATGGAAAAGAAATGCAAAAAAGCAAAATGGCTGTCTGGGGAGGCCTTGCAAATACCTGTGAAAAGAAGAGAGGCGAAAAGCAAATGAGAAAAGGAAAGATATAAACATCTGAATGCAGAGTTACAAAGAATAGCAAGAAGAGATAAGAAAGCCTTCTTCAGTGATCAATGCAAAGAAATAGAGAACAAGAGAATGGGAAAGACTAGAGATCTCTTCAAGAAAATTAGAGATACCAAAGGAACATTTCATGCAAAGATGGGCTCAATAAAGGACAGAAATGGTATGGACCTAACAGAAGCAGAAGATATTAAGAAGAGATGACAAGAATACACAGAAGAACTGTACAAAAAAGATCTTCACGACCCAGATAAGCACGATGGTGTGATCACTGATCTAGAGCCAGACATCCTGGAATGTGAAGTCAAGTGGGCCTTAGAAAGCATCACTGCGAACAAAGCTAGTGGAGGTGATAGAATTCCAGTTGAGCTATTCCAAATCCTGAAAGATGATGCTAAAGTGCTGCACTCAATATGCCAGCAAATTTGGAAAACTCAGCAGTGGCCACAGGACTGGAAAAGGTCAGTTTTCATTCCAGTCCCAAAGAAAAGCAAAGCCAAAGAATGCTCAAACTACCACACAATTGCACTCATCTCACACGCTAGTAAAGTAATGCTCAAAATTCTCCAAGCCAGGCTTCAGCAATATGTGAACCGTGAACTTCCTGATGTTCAAGCTGGTTTTAGAAAAGGCAGAGGAACCAGAGATCAAATTGCCAACATCCGCTGGATCATGGAAAAAGCAAGAGAGTTCCAGAAAAAACATCTATTTCTGCTTTATTGACTATGCCAAAGCCTTTGACTGTGTGGATCACAATAAACTGTGGAAAATTCTGAAAGAGATGGGAATACCAGACCACCTGATCTGCCTCTTGAGAAATCTGTATGCAGGTCAGGAAGCAACAGTTAGAACTGGACGTGGAAGAACTGACTGTTTCCAAATAGGAAAAGGAGTATGTCAAGGCTGTATATTGTCACCCTGTTTATTTAACTATTATGCAGAGTACATCACGAGAAAGGCTGGACTGGAAGAAACACAAGCTGGAATCAAGATTGCTGGGAGAAATATCAATAACCTCAGATATGCAGATGACACCACCCTTATGGCAGAAAGTGAAGAACTAAAAAGCCTCTTGACGAAAGTGAAAGTGGAGAGTGAAAAAGTTGGCTTAAAGCTCAGCATTCAGAAAACGAAGATCATGGCATCCGGTCCCATCACTTCATGGGAAATAGATGGGAAAACAGTGGAAACAGTGTCAGACTTTATTTTTCTGGGCTCCAAAATCACTGCAGATGGTGACTACAGCCATGAAATTAAAAGATGCTTACTCCTTGGAAGGAAAGTTATGACCAACCTAGATAGCATATTCAAAAGCAGAGACATTACTTTGCCAACAAAGGTTCATCTAGTCAAGGCTGTGGTTTTTCCTGTGGTCATGTATGGATGTGAGAGTTGGACTGTGAAGAAGGCTGAGTGCCGAAGAATTGATGCTTTTGAAGTGTGGTGTTGGAGAAGACTCTTCAGAGTCCCTTGGACTGCAAGGAGATCCAACCAGTCCATTCTGAAGGAGATCGGCCCTGGGATTTCTTTGGAGGGAATGATGCTAAAGCTGAAGCTCCAGTACTTTG
>NW_011495071.1:16828249-16842422 GCF_000754665.1 Bison bison bison
GAAGAGTTGACTCATTGGAAAAGACTCTGATGCTGGGAGGGATTGGGGGCAAGAGGAGAAGGGGATGACAGAGGATGAGATGGCTGGATGGCATCACTGACTTGATGGACGTGAGTCTCAGTGAACTCTGGGAGTTGGTGATGGACAGGGAGGCCTGGTGTGCTGCGATTCATGGGGTCACAAAGAGTCGGACACAACTGAGCGACTGATCTGATCTGATCTGATGTACCAGGCACATATTATTTTAATCACCCCTCTGGAGGAACTGGTATTATTCAAAATTTATACATGAGGAAATAGGTTCATAGTGACTTAAGTGGCTTGCCTATTTTTCAGCTGGGAGGGACTAGTTTGTATCAGACCAACTCTACTGCCTAGAACAACTAATCTAGAAAAGCCAAAATACACCAGAAATGTATCCATTTCAGGGCATCAGAACAGAGTCAAGCAGCCAGGGCTTGAAAAAATAGCCGTCTATGGGGTCACACAGAGTTGGACACAAATGAAGAGACTTAGCAGCAGCCCCAGCAGCAGAGAAGAGACTGAAGTGAACTGAACCCAATATTCTGTGCTACTTTCTCCTTTCAAGGAATTTGCTACTGATTCATAACTGACACAGGGCAGAGAAGATGAGAAGCAGAGAAGTTAAGAGGCTAGGAAATAGCATAGAGCTCTCTATAGTCTCAAGGGGCTGGGAGACCAAATATGGAATTTAGGGTTATAAAGACAGAGAGCTTTAAACGCTTCCAAGCAAGATCCCAGAGAGAAGAGGAGAACAAAGATGCAAGCCTGAATTTGAAGCTGCCTTCCCCGCTGGAGATATTTGCCAATTTGTAAACAGAGGCCAAAAGATAGAGAAACCAAACAGAAATCCTCAAAAAGATTTCTATTTTGAAAGTAAAATAAAGCTGTCAGCAGTCTCAATGCTGGAGGGAACAAAACCAAAGAGTTCCGAGAACACTATGAACAAAAGAAACAAGAAAAGACAGAAAGCCTGAATAGTCCTAAAACTTTAAGAAACTTAATAATTTAAAACTTGTCCATAAGAAAGCTCCAAACTGAGATAGCTTCACCAGAGTATTCTTCCAAAGGAAGAAATGAAATCCATCTTACTAGACTCTTTTAGATAACAGAAAAAAAATGGGGGGAATTTCCCACCTTATCTTATGAGGCCAGTATAACCTTTATGCCAAAAACATGATAAAAACAATAATCATAAGGCCAACTCTCATGTAAGCATGAATTCAAAATATTAATAAATAAAATCCAGTGATATATATTTTTAAAAAGAAAACAGTTCTTGATCAAATTTTCTTTATCTGGGAATCCAGGGATGGTTCAACACAGGCCCATAATTAATTTACCACATTAATAGAAAAAAATGGGGGAAAATTCAGGGATCATCTCAATAGACACAGAAAAAGCATCTGATAGAATTCTAGACCCATTTCTGACTTAGAAGAAAAAAGTTTTTGGTGAACTGGGATTAGGATAGAACTTCATTAATCTGATAAAGGGTACCTATATTAAACATTAGTGGTGAGCATGTTGAATATTTTCTCCCTGAAGTCATGATGAGGACAAGGCTATCTACTAGTATCACTTCTATTCAACACTGCATTAGAAATCCTAAACCATATAGTTATGCAAGAAAAGCCTCATATGATTGGAAATAATAAGCCTGTCTTTATTCATTGATGACATTATTATATCCCTAAAGACTCTAAAAGGATCCTCAGACAAGCTATTAGAATTAATAAGTAAATTTAGCAAGGACACTGGATACATGGGTCAATATATAAAAATCAATTAAACTCCCATGGGGCAGCACAAGGGGTTAAAAACATGGAATTTCTAAAAATTGCTACCTTTTACATTTTTCAACTTTAAAAATTAAATATCAAAGAACAAATCTAACAAAATAGATGCATGACACCTGCACTGAAAAGATTATTAAGATAAACGATGACTCAGATAAGTGAAGGAATATACCATTTTCATGTATTGAAAGCCTCAGTATTATAAAGATGTGAATTCTCCTCATAGTGATCTATAGAGTCAATAAAATCTCAGTCGAAATCCTAGTATATTTTTTTGGATATGGAAATTTTCAAGTTTATTAAAGAATAGCCAAGATAATTTTGAGGAATAACAAAGCTAGAGAACTTACACTATTATAAAGTTATAGTAATTAAAATAACGAGTCCGGTATCAGTGTTTCAGGAGAGACAAATTGACAAACAGAATAGAAAGTCCTGAAACAAATCTACGTTTTGTCACTTAAAAGACAAAGGTGATAATACAGTGCAAAGAAGAAAGATATATTTTTTTCAATAACTGGAAGTGGATCAATTAGATAACCATGTGGAAAAAAGCTGTCTTGATACATAAACCACAATACAGAAAAATCAATTCTAGATGTATTACAGATCTAAAAATGGAAAGTAGAACAATAAAACTGCTAGGAGGTAACAGGAGAGGGTAGACACCGCCCAGGGAGTAAACAAGATGTTCTTACGTAGGACACATACAAAAAACACTAAATAAAAAGAAAATAAGTTGACATAAAAGGAAATGATTGATGAATAGTGTTTTCAATAAGACACCATGATAAGCCACAGACAGGGAGAAGATTTCTTAAGGAATACTCATGTCCAAAATACATAAAGAACTCCTACTGATCACTAAGTAAAATGTAGATAATTGCTGGGAAAAAAATGGAGAAAAGATCTTCACCAGAGGATATCTGAGTAGCAAATTAACATGAAAAGATTCTCAACCTGATGAGCCATCAATGAAATGCAAATATTAAAACTACAATAAGATACTCTTCAACAGCTACCAGAATGATTTAAAACACACTACCAAGTGTTGACAAAGATGTGGATCAACTGGAAACATCTATATACTGCTGATGGCTGGGAGAAGTGATACAATCTCTTTGGAAAATTATCTTGTGCTTCCTACTAAAACTGAACATATACATGCATACCCCTCCTCTAACATCCAACAAAAGACATCAAGAATATTCCAGCAGCATAGCTTGAAATAGACAAAAAACTGAAAAATAAATGTCAGTCTACTATAGACTAGATGAATTGATTGTATATTCATTCAATAAAACACTAAATGGGATAAGAGTGGGTGAATTACTACTACGCATAACAACAAATTAATCTTACAGAAAAATTTTGAAGTAAAACAGAAAACACATATGAGTGATTCCATTTACTTACTATTCAGAAAAAGACTAAGTTGTGATGACAGAAATCAGTATTGAAATAACACCTGGGAAAAGCTGATGACTAGGCAGGGGGCTTTTGGGGTGCTGAATTCATCTGAAAAATGGTCACATGTATATATTCACTCTGAGAAAATTCATCAAGTTGCACAGTTGTGACTTGTGCACTTTTATACATGAGTGTTACACTTCAAATTTTTTCTTTTTTTCGCCATGCTGCGTGGCCTACCGTATCTTTAATTCCTCGACCAGGGATCAAACTCGAGACCAGGACAGTAAAAACACCAAGTTCTAACCACCAGACTGCCAGGGAATCCCCTAAATTTCGATTTTTTTTTTTTAAAGGACTATTCGAAAGGAAAAGAGAGGTAGAAGAAATAAAATTCTGTGGGACTACCAGCCCATGTGTGAACCATCACTGCTTACTTATCTTTAGATTTTAGCAGTAATTTAGATACTCTTTTCCTGGAGAAGGAAATACCAACCCACTTCAGTATTCTTGCCTGGAAAACTCCATGGACAGAGGAGCCTGGTGGGGTCCATGGGGTCGCAAAGAGTCGCCCACGACTGAGTGACTGACTGAGCACATGGATACTCTTTTCATTGGAAACTGAGAATCTTGGTGGACATGACTGAGGCAAAGGCCACTATTTAGGTCAAGAAACCCCAGTCCCTTTTATTTAACAGGTCAGATGTAGCCTTCCTCACTTCACCTGACTAACAGTTACATCAGAGAATATAGGCTGTTGTGATTATGCCATTTATTGTTTAAAAATAAGACTCAACCATTCAAAGGGGTGTTCATTTTTCAAAGTGTTATGTTTGAACAACATTAAGTAAATAGATGTGATAAACAGTTAATGTTTCCGTACACACGTATGACAAGAATTTGATATTTATTAATGTTTATCTGTTAGTATAAAAAAACATCAGGTTTCAAAATAGCATATGGAATATAATATTACCATTTTTGTACTAAAATTATATAAACTATACATTTCAGTACACTGGAAAACTAGGAAAAGATCTATAAAGATATATATCAAAAGTTAACAAAGTTATTCCTTGATGTTTGATTTTCCTTTGTTCTCCTACACGTCTATTTTCAGTTTCACTGATACCAACATAAAGTGATGAAAAATCTTTAAAAAAGTCCATTTTGTATGATTCCATATGTGTATATCTATCTATATATATACATTTCTTAAATAAAACTAATTTCTAGGAGTATGGATAGGGATTTTCTTTGGAGACATACGTAATGACTAGAATGGTACACAAGCGAGGCTTGTAGGACGCTGGTAATGTTCTATTTTTTGTTATGGGTACTAGTTACATGGGAACTTTAATTTGTGAAAATTCATTCATCTGTGCAGTTTTCTATTGATAAGCCCAGACTGTACCAGCAACATTTAAAAAGTAACTATATATGTTTGGTTACTGATCATTTTCTTTTCCTTTGCAATTAAAATTTATTTTTAAAAAATCTACCTAAATGAAGTTTTGGTTATTTTAATTCAGCTAAAGAAAAATCTTACGGCATAGAAATCTTCTGAATGTAATTTTATATGTCAAAAATTTGATTACAGATGTTAATTATTAGTGATATCATTTATATTTACCTGATAGTGAGGTTTATACCACTGCTTTAAATCCCAATCCCAAAGAATCATCTGAAAGAAAAAATAAATAAAAGAATTCATTTAGTTACAAAATGGAGCATCTTCAATTACAGATACAAAAACAGCTTAAATTTTGGGAGAGAAATTGGGTACGTGAGAATAAAAATGATGTCTAGATGGAATATTTCATTAATGACACAATCTGTGATTGAAAAAGCAAGACAGTCAGAATAAAGTCACTAAACTAAGCTATATTAACCTTTAAAATATCTATTACCACAGAACCAAAAATATAAATCCAAAATCACATCCATTTACTAAAAATACACGTAAAATGAGAAATCACCGCTCTCCCCCCTTCCCACCTTCTCCAAAGGCTCATAATTTGTCATTTTAAACCAGTGTCAGTAGGTGGTGCTACTTACCTAGCAACAAGGCTCTGTTGTCCAAAAGCACCTTTAAAAAGCTTGCCTGGGGTTTACATAAAGCATAAAAGAGTGGATTTATAAAAAGTTACACACAACCCTTTTGATTCACAGATTTAATTAGTTTCCCTGTTTCTCTTCTTTATAGATTATCAATAATAACTTCTTAGTACTAGACTAGTTTTTTCCTGCCCGTCTCTTCCTAGCAGGCTGTGGGGCTACTTCCCCATCCAACAGTCACTGCTCAAGGAGACAAAATTAGCTCAAATTTGGCAAGCTATAGCTGCTAACTATGATTAAAGCTAATTTCTTTTAAATTTACTTAAATTGATAAATAAGTTTCTTCCTTTTGCCTAAATAACTGATGTAATGACAATTTTCTACATAGCTTTGAACCCTAACCGTGAACATGAGCCTAGTTAATTTGTAATCCAGTCACACAATTTCTATGTACTAAAATATTTGTTTCTAGTCATAAGGCTCCTGATGCAAAAGATCTTAAAATGTTATTTCTTCTTTCATTGGTCCAATATTTCATTTAGGAGTTGACAGAATTTTTTTGTAAAGGTACAAATAATTTAGGCTTGGTAAGCCACATAAGGTCTCCATGGCATATTCTTTGCTTTTTGTTTTACAATCCTTTAAAATGAAAAAAACAAATATTCTTAGCTCTGTGGCCACACACAAAAGGTTGCTAGCAGGATTTGGTTAGTGGGCTACAGCTTGGTGACCCCCTTTAAAAATCATTATTTGTCATTATCACCAACTTTTTGTCAACATCCTTGCAGAAGGTCATCTCTTGCCAGTGAAGAGAAACATATTTCTTCCCAAAGAAAATCCAGACATACTACAATCGCTTACAAAATTCATGGACTAGTACCTGCAAAATTGCTATGGTACAGCAACATGAAAAGAATTTAATATATATTAGTAGACTCATCAAATTTACACAGTATTTTATACAGTCCTAAGTGTGATCCTCATAGAATTGCTTCAGGCTGTGATTTAAGCAGCATACAAAGACATTAATTAATGCAGTTTAAGACACTAATAACTTCCTAAGAACATTCACATTAAGATTAGAGTAACCTAAAATCCCTAAGTTTCTTGTATACTTGTCATAAAATGTAGTAGAAGTGTTAGTTGCTCAGTCATGTCTGACTCTATGACCCCATGGACTGTAGCCTGCCAGGCTCCTCCATCCATGGAATTCTCCAGGCAAAAATACTGGAGTGGGTTGCCATTCCCTTCTCCAGGGCATCTTCCTGACCCAGAGATGGAACCTGGGTCTCTTGCATTGCAGGCAGATTCTTTACCATCTGAGCCACCAGGGAATACATGTTCCATTTGCATGCTATGGTTACACAACTGGCTTTTTAGTCCCAAGTGCAATACCTTACTTCAGTTCTGATTTTAGCCTGTCCAAATTTCTTGGGAGAGTGGAATGCTGACTAGCCTATTTACCATTCTATTTACTATTTACCAATAAAAATTACCAAATTTACAAATTGTCATCATCATGACATTTGTAAATCTGATGTTTCCTTAAATTCACCAAAAAAAAAGTACAGAGTGGACAGGAATGAAGACAGGACCACCGGTTGGGTCACTAAAGATTACCTATGAGAGTTGTGTCTGAGTCTGCAAACTTGCCTAACATGCTATTGTCCAATCCATACTCCCACATTTCTTCTACAAGGGTACCATCAAATGGTGACATACCTGTGCCTCATTTCTCCTCATCAGTCTGAGTAGAAGTTGATTTCTTGCTAACTCCAGCATACTTTCATCATGAGGGTTTCTTAACATTCCTTGTTTCCCACCTACTACTCTGGTTTTGAATAAACTCTTGAGCAGTAGCTCAGTCTTATTTGCAGTCACTTTCTCTGTGATCAAAAATACATTTGCCAAAAAGCAGCAGGTCTTAGTCTAAAATCCCCTGCATATTAGGAACTGAAGACTGACTTCTGTGTAAACTGGACAAGTAGAATATTAGTGATTTTGAGAAAACAAAATTTCTGCCTAAGTAGTAGAAGATGTATGATCAGGAATCATACAGCTACAGCAAGACACATCTTAGAGCAGAGTTACTCAATGTGTGGTCCACAATAAAAAAGTACAGAAATGAAGAGTAAATGTTTACAGATGTTTATACCAATTTGATATAAAATTTGATATTTCATGTCATTTGAATATTGCTTTTATCTGTTGAATTTGCATTCTTGGCATTGTGTTACACCTTATGTCGCCAATCAAAAAAATAAATGGCTCAAAATTGGTTTCCTAAAGCTCAAGGTACTAACAAAAACAGTAACATAAATAACTCCCAATAAATGTTAAGCCTAAATCAAGAACAATACTCTAATACAAACTCACTACAAATCTGTGGGTGTGATAATACCACACAAAACCATAAAAGCAAAAATATTACTAAACTATACAACCAGCTAAAAACTGGAATTTTTTTTTTTTTAGACTGCATGTTATCTACTTTAAAACTTTTATGACAGTCACGCAAAATGTGAAGCCTTTTTGGTAAACCAGTAGAACTTTTCCAGAACAATCACATAAAGCTTTCTTATATGAAACTGAAGATTTCTGTTCCTAAAATAGAAGTGACATAAACTGGAGGCACCATTCAGATTCTGTGCTCCCCAAAGGAAAAGCATATAAAGAAGATAAACTATTGCCAAGAGATGTGTAAAATTAGCCACACAGATGATAAACTTTATGCTGGAAGAGAGAACAGACCAAAAAATCTCCAAAATGTATTTACTATGCAACACTTTGGAACATCACAGAACTGAAAAGGCATATAAGGTAAGAGTAATTACTGTCATATTTGTACATAGCAAATACTTTAGGGGCTTTCCTGGTGGCTCAAATGGTAACAGAGTCTGCCTACGGTACAGGAGACCTGAGTTCAATCTCTGGGTCAGGAAGATCCTTGGAGAAGGGACTGACAACCCTTCCGGTATTCTTGCCTGGAGAATCCCGTGGACGGAGGAGCCTGGTGGGCTACAGTCCGTGGGGTTGCAAAGAGTAAATGCACACATGGGGTGAATCTAGACCAGTTCTTGGTTTATGTTCAATACACACAACAGACGATGGGGGGCAACCTTTTTATCATTGAAAAACCCATACTACAAAATAGGATTTTTTTCCTATTTAATCATTATTTTGTGAACTATGATACAGACTTGGAAATGTGCTGGAATTAGTTCTCAATCAGTTATTGCACATCAAAGAAGAGCCTGGCTAAACAATGAGAATATCTCTTAACTGCAGATCTATCACTGCTTTATTCACAGAAAACGGCTGGTGGTTAAAACACACACGCTGGGCACGATTCAGTGGTAGAGAAATAGTGTAAGAGTAAATGCATTCAATGTTTGGCCACACAAAGTACATCTTTTCGGTGTGCTGTGGGAAAATGCAGTGCAAATAAAAACTATAAATAGCAGATAGAAGTATTTTTTGCAATAAAATGCAAAGAGCTTCTATTTCTCAAGTTTTTAACCATGACAATGCCCATTAACTTAGCAACAGACACAGCCTCAAAAGTAATCTTCAGTGAGAAATCTCTTTATGATTACAGGGTCCATGTTGAATTTCAGTATTCAGAATCAACGTCAAAAAAACTACTTGCTGCATTCCACTGTAAATTACAATTTTGCTTTAATTTTTTCAATTTAAGAAAATAGAGAAAAGAATCTGGTTGGATATACAGATTGTGTTATATAGGTTGTGAATCTACAACACACAACCGATTTACTCATCAGTGAGCTAAAACAAATATCTTTAATATTGCAAACAATGTTCACTAATTTCATTTTTAAAAACTGAGTCATTTTAATGCATTTATTTAATACTGGTAGGTAACCGCCACACATACTGAATACACAGTGGATGGTGCATGAATATTAAAAGTTTAAGAAACATTGGTAGAAGCATTCATTCCTCCAAAATAACACATAGCTCTTTTACAATTTTACTTCCAAGTAGCCAATATATGTTCTATATCAATTGTTCCAAAGTCAGCAAAACCTAAACTTCACTCTCAATACCAAAGGAAATCCTATAAATAAATATAAGGATAAATAATTCAAATATTATTAAATTTTGAATCAAGTGAAAAAAGAGTTTTAGTGACTATGGTATGTTCTCAAAACATGGTTCTATTATATGATAAGACGTCATTTCATGAAAGTGAAGTGAAAGTGAAGTCGCTCAGTCATGTCCGACCCTCAGCGACCCCACGGACTGCAGCCTTCCAGGCTCCTCCATCCATGGGATTTTCCAGGCAAGAGTACTGGAGTGGGGTGCCATTGCCTTCTCCACATTTCATGAAAGGATTAATTTTAATTGCTGTTTTTAGGAGCTTCCAGTACTCCATTTGTCTCTTTCCATCTAAATTCAAATATTACACAGTATCAGAAATTAGTATTTTCACACACTGTAGACATCTGTTCAAAAATACTTTTAAAAACAGTATTTTCAATTTAAGTAACACATGAGATGCCTATTATTTAAAAAAATTCTTTTAGTTGATTTGATAAAGTAAATCCAAAACTGTGCTTTTATAAACTCAGCTTTTCTTTGTGGTTAAAAAGTTGAATCCTGATAAAAGTTTCTGTTTGAATATGTTTGTAAGTCCAACATGCTTTACAGAGCTCTATGAAACCACCACCACCACAGTGAAACATCAGCAGCACAACCAGGAGATGTTATCAGGTTCAATTACGTCAATGAGGTTTTACTTCATTGTTCCCTAATGTAGCCAAGAAGAAAAACATATATGTGTCCTCAAGTTAAGCTTACAGAACTGTGACATTTATGTGAAATTTGAAAGATTAGCTATTATGTAACAGCTGTGAATTAACTGTTAAAACATACTTTATTTTCAGCATTTTTCACTTGAGCTTCGTGTATAAATCTAGGTTAATTTCTCAAATTTCAGTACTTTCAACTTTTTCTGTGCCTTTCAACTTTAGGCCCATTTAACTATGTTTATTGACCATAAACCAAAAACATAAAATAAATGGACACCCTAAAAAGCTAAACTAAAACTGTACAACTGTACTTTCTAATAGTCTAAAGTGCAACGACAGTCATCTTGACCCCTGCATGACAAATAAAGGCCCCAGTCAGAAAACCTGAGAATAAGGGCAAGAAAAAAAGGGTGTGTCTGTCTCTCCTGTGTGGTGGGGTGGAAACCTGAGAATAAGGGCCAAAAAAAGGGGGGGCGGGGTGTGTGGTGGGGGTGGAGACTAGTATTACTTGGAAACTAGCCTCATTTGCTATCCTTACCAATCAATCAAAACATACGACTACAGCTGTGGTGATTGAGCCTGCACGCTGTGCACCAGCACCGTCGGCCGCCTAATACACCATGGCTTCTTTAATCTTCACTAGAATTCTTTGTGGTAAGCCTATTTCCCCATTTTACAAATGACACAACAGAGACTAAAAAGGTGAAGTACCCTGCCCAGAGTCACATGACTAGTAAGTGGCAGAGACAGAAATTAAATTCAGATCTGTCTCACTGCAAAGCTTTTTAAGGATTCTTAAACTTTATGCTAAACGATCTTTTTTTTTTTCCCACTTTGTATCGGGGTATAGCTGATTAACAATATTGTGACAGTCTCAGGTGAACAACGAAGGAAGTCAGCCATACATATGCATGTATTATGCTACACCATCCTATATTATCAGCACTACTATGTGCTAGTAATATGGCAGGTGCTTGGCAGCCATGTGGAATCACAACAATTGTGCAAGTAACCCCATTTATATATGGAGAAGTTAAGGCTTAGTGATTATACTAATTATTCTCCATTTGCCTCTCAGATCCCTTCTTTGTCCTCCTCTCCATGATGGGAAGGCTGACCCCGACACTCTGCATCTCCCAAGCTGCCATGCAGTTGACTTCTACTTAGGTTGGAAGATGATGGCAGGAAACTGGAGTGTGGGAGGAGAGGAAAATGGTTGTGCCCTTTCTGCTGCCTCCATGACTACAGCTCTTAATCAGTTGGTCTTCCCTTCCCAACTTCAGCTGTGACTCTGGAAACACTATTTCCATCCTTGCTCTATCAGCCTCAGGTGAGGTAACAGCTTTCTAGTGTTACTAGCTCTCGAGCTGCCTAACCATCCCTTGATCACCCTCTTAGGCTTGTTCCTTCTCTTAAGGTTTATTTGAACCACCTTGGAGTGAATTCCATTAATATTTCTTGCAATCCTAAATACAGGGATATTGTGAACCAAGTTCTATCAGGTGTCAGCTAGTAAACTGCAGTGGAGAAGGCGATGGCACCCCACTCCAGTATCTTGCCTGGAGAATCCCAGGGACGGGGGAGCCTGGTGGGCTGCCGTCTATGGGGTCGCACAGAGTCGGACACGACTGAAGCGACTTAGCAGCAGTAGCAGCAGTAAATTGCAGAGCGAGTATCTGAACTCAGATTTATCACCCTTCAAATTTTATTCTCTTTCTACTACTATGCTGAAAGGATAATTATTTAAGCTTTTAATGAGATTTCTTTCCAAAAATAATAAAAAAAGATCATCAAATCATCAGATTACCCTCCAATACTTGATCCCGTATTTCCTGCATTTCATTCTGTTAGTACAGTTGAACTTGCTGAGCTCTAGTCAATGACTCACTTTTCCATAAATGGTCTAGATCCAATCTGCTGGTACCTGCATCTTGCTTCAGAAGTGTCCGACTCTTTGCAACTCCATGGACTGTAGCTCATCAGGCTTCCTCTGTCCGTAGGATTCTCCAGGCAAGAATACTGGAGTAGGCTGCCATGCCCTCCTCCATGGGTTTGATCCCAAGATCCAATCCAGGTGTCTACCTGAGAATGCTTCACAAGCAGCTCTCTCCCTCGCTCTTCCATCATTTTTTCTCTCTACTAAATCATTGCCATTATTCCCGTTAGACTATAAACATGCCGCAATTTCTCACCTCTCACACACACACAAACTTTTTCATGATCTTACACTCAGCCTGTATCCCATTTCTTTGCTCCCATTTATAGCAGAGTTCCTCAAGGGTAATGTTTACTTTTTGTTTCCAATTATTCTCCTATAATTCTCTCTGAGCTATACTAGGTGGTCCTTGAACATGCCAGGCCACTCCAATGAAGATTTTTTCCTAAAGCTGTACTGATAATTCAGAATTTATAACATAGCACTTAAAGTGTACATGTAACTTTTTTCTCAAAAGTTCCAAACTAGAAACAACAATATTTAAAGGGATGGTACAAATATAGGTTGAGTGGGAAAAATATGAAGTACTGAAGTCATAGAATGTTTGAAAAAGAGCTTTAATCTTTAAAAGTACCAACTAAAACATTTATAGCCTATTGATCTTATGAGACTTGTTTTTATCATTTGATGTTCTTAAATTGAATTAAAACACCTACTTTATTTTTAATCTTTCAGAATCATTTTAAAACAGTTTAACACACCAAGGTCTCATTAGCTGTGCTAAGGGAATTCAAGCACAGAGAGTCATTTTCTAAATATACGAAATAGCATCTATCTTATCAGTATTCTTAATCTCTTATCCACTCTAGATGTTTTCAAGTTTTTACCTACCTGCTTCTCTTCTAGACCCGTGTTCTTCTAGATGTATAACTTGGTACGTACCTCAACTAGTTTCTCTACCCTATCCTTAGGCAGAATTCTATCTCCATCTCAGACATGGTCTCTACATTCCTACTGAGAGATACATATTCTGGGGAGAATGTACCAAAAATAACTGAAAAAAAAAAGGAATTGCAAGCCTATAACTTCCGTTTTTCCCCCCTAATGTGAATAGTGTTTTCCTTTTAAGTTACTGTATAATTTTACAGTATATAAGTTACTGTATAATTTTCCTTTTAAGTTACACCTGGGGCTTCCCCAGGTGGCTCAGTGGTAAAAATTCCACTTGCCAATGCAGGAGATGTGGGTTCAATCCCTGGTCTAGGAAGATGCTCTGGAGAAGAGTGGCAACCCACTCCAGTATTCGTGCCTGGGAAATCCCATGAACAGAAGAGCCTAGTGGGCTACAGTCCATGTGGTCACAAAGAGTCAGACACAACTCAGT
The DNA here is from genome assembly GCF_000754665.1 of Bison bison bison. Taxonomy (NCBI): domain Eukaryota; kingdom Metazoa; phylum Chordata; class Mammalia; order Artiodactyla; family Bovidae; genus Bison; species Bison bison. The sequence continues at coordinate 16,841,630 of NW_011495071.1, forward strand.
TGCTGAACAACAACAAAAATAATTTTTCAGTATAGTTTAAGCAAAAGATTAAATTAACAATAGCTAATATTAAAAGACCTTACTAAAACATGTAACAATTCAGGATCACATGGTGGTGGTGGTTTAGTCGCTAAGTCATGTTCGACTCTTGCAACCCCGTGGACTGTAGCCTGCCAGGCTCCTCTGTCCATGGGTTTCTCCAGGCAAGAATACTGGAGTGAGTTGCCATTTCTTTCTCCATCAGGATCACATGAGGAATGTCTTAATAAATATTTTTATGAACAAGAGCAAAAGAGAAAAAAACGTTCCACACCTCAATAGGAATATGCTACAAACTCGACTGTGATTTGGAAAAAAAATTGGGAAATCACAGTGGCCTTCTGGGGATTTAAGGTTGATCTAAGATCAACCTAAAATCTAAAGACATGTTCCTCTATACTGTATGCCAGAGCCCAGGCTCTCAAACACTTTACTGCACTACTTCTCAGCTACTAAGCAGGCTACATTGCTCTGCTCCTCCCCGCCCCCACATCAACTCTATACTGCTCACAGAGCTGAAAGATCCACAAACTGCACACATTCAAGAAAAACAAAGGAACTATCTAGTCCTAGGCAGGCATACCCCCTGCCTAACAAAGCAAATATAACAGATTGTTTTTTTCTTTTTTTTCTGTGATTGCCCATTATAACTTATCTGAGAACAGATATAGTTTAAACTTAAGAATGATGAACCAACCAGACACCAGTCTTACTGGTAAAATAATTATATATATATATATATATATATATATGG